>NC_080186.1:230547673-230850703 GCF_030028045.1 Hippopotamus amphibius kiboko
ATTTGGTTGTTCTTCATGTATTTGCACGCTTGTTTCTGTGCTATTAGCCTGTAAGTCGCAGGAAGACAGGAAGCTTAAAAACCCTTGGCTCCCTCGCCTCCTGAGTCTAGTGCTTTATACAGCACTAGAGTGATCACTCATAAACGTCTGGTCATTTAAGACAAAGCCATCCTGGGGGTCTGTTTGACTAAAACAGGGCGTCTGCCTGGTTATCCGGCTGTTCTCTCCACACTGTCCAGCCTAGTGGGGTTATACCACATAAACCCGCATATCACTGATTCCCAGACATTTGGGCTTCCGAGATCTAAACAATACTAATAATTGTGAAAATTTTCAATCTAAAACGAAACTGTGAAGGATATAAAATGAAAAATCGTATGCATGTGTCCTCAGGAAAACAAAACTTAAGGACTGAGAGACTGATTTCTGGTAAATGCCTGATTCACAGAAAAACAATAATATTGGAATTTTCTTAAATGATAAAGAATTGGTCAGGGGCTGCCTAATATCAACCCCTGGAACTTCTGCTTATAGTTTTCAGAGGCACGAACAAGAAATGACCCAGGTAGGGTTGGTCTCACAAAATTAGCTGAATTGAGCTTTGATTGTATGATTGGACTGATTTTGACTGGCAGGGGAATTTTCAAAGCTGTTCTTTGTTTTTGATTTCAACAGCCTCTAACCAAACCCTCCCCTCTTGACCTTCCATGTCTATTAAAGAAACCCACCCCAAACTCTCAAAAGGGCCTGTGACTTGCTAGAATTTACACGTTCCAAAGTGAAATTCCTCTGCTATTCCTCAATAAACTCACCTGTTGAACAATGTTGAGTTTGCCTCAGTTTACCTCTTCATTTAGGTCAACATAATAAATAAATACAAATGGTCAATTGACAGAGAACTGCCATATTTTCCCCTCATCTTTTCAGAGACGATTAGATAAAAGGCCTAGGTTCACTGGTATTTTTATTTTCTATGCAGACATTCACCCAGATTTGAATGAAAATTAATTCATCTCCTTATGAAGCAGATCTTAATGGCCATATATGTGTTCAAATTGCTAACTCATTAGCAATATCTTGAGCATTTAATAGAATTATCCAGTGAATGCTCACTGAAACAGGGAGGACCATGTCATCAGCCAAAGCAAAACAAAAGTTGTGAAATGTACCATATTATTCAAATTATCAGGGGTATGAACATATGAAGAGCATGTCATGTGATATCTATGACCCAGTGTCTCTAAAATGTGTATCTGGACTGTCTGCCTTCTTATTTGATAACTGAAAGGTTTTATATAGAAAATATAAAACACTGCCTTCTTCATTGTGCTGGATATGGCACTTCGCCTTTCCAGATGCCCTCTTTACCCAATTCCATCCTGCTCTGTACTCCAGGGAACTAACCTCTGTGAACTGCTAAAACAGAGCTCCCTTACTGGTGACCCACAAGAGCTGGGCTCAGCCAATGAGAGGCACAGGTAAAAGGTCAGGAGTCAGGAGGATTGCGACATCTGGACATTTGTTCCCTTCGTCTTTTAGAGGAACACAGGCCCCCTTCTACAGCTACAGCTACAGCTCTCTCCTGGGGTTCCCATTCCTTTGAGCCCAAGGAGTGGGAATGGCTCTGAGGTCTGCATCGCCCCTTATTGCTTCCCTAAACCCTGCACATACCTTTGTAAAATCATTAAACTCTCTTAAATCGCCCAGTGCATTTCTCCCCCAAACCCTGTTGATACTTTCACCCACTTCAACTCTTAATTTTCTGTCTCCCTTGTACGTTTAGTTTATATTCCATAGTTTTGCACATGATGTTTTATAGACATTCTAGGATTGATTAAGCTGTTTTGAAAGACTGTAAACTTCTTGAAGGTGGAAATCTTGCCTTTCACTTCTCTGTATCCATCAACAGGTTGGCTAAAGAGATTTCTGTCAACTGATGCTCACACTTGTTATTTCTATCTTGCTGGTTGAGTTGTCACAGTGGCTAGGCCCAGGACTAGCAAAATTAATGTTTTGAGAGCAATAGCAGGAGGGAAAAAAATTCATAACACTGAAAGTTAACACTACCTAGCCTGGGAAATGCTGTGCTTTTTCCTTAAATCTGACTCTAGAAACAAATATGAAGTAATTAAATGTTTCATTTGTACTCAGATTTAAGCTGTGTTTATATAATGCCAGAACAACTGGTCAGTTCAGTATCACTTTAAACAAATCAATAGAGAAATAATAATGAGTGACCTGGTGACACAGACACAGCTCACATCTCAGATCAGAAGCTGCCGGCCTCACTTGGCAATATCCTGAGGAAATTATATTCCAGTATTTTAATAACAGCTTTCCATGGATCTAATGATTTATAATTGTTTTGTTACAGGGCAGGACATCAATTTCATGAGCATTTAATAAACAGGCTTATGGGTTTGCCTTTCCTGTGCAGTTGATGGCTCTATCTAAATGCACAGGGGGCTCCAAAACATGAAGAAACACCTCAACAGCATAGCTGACTGCACATGGGCAGGTTACCATTCACCAGTGGCTGTCGAGAGGGACCCAGGTGTCCAGAAGATGTTTCATCTTGTCAGTATCCCTGTATATTTCACCACCATGTCAGGACACCAAAATAGTCCTTCACATAAACATCTGCCTACATTAGAACTGGCAATTTATGGCCCAAAAAGTATGTGTACTTTATAGAAAGTATGGAGTTAGGTAGGTGTGGTCAATAGTATTGGTAAAACGCAGGAGACTGAGAAAGAAAAATGGCATACTCTGCGTCAGGCACTATGCTAAGAGCTTCATAAATATCATTTTATTTAATCTTTACAAAGACATTATAAGCAAAGTCTTATCATCATTAGCCTTAGCTTACTGATGGAAAAACTAAGGCACAGAGAAGTTAATTTGCCCAAGGTCACACACCCATAAGTCTTAGAACCAAGATTTAAACTCAGACAGCCTTGCTTCAGATTCCACTTTTAAGCACAAAAACCACTATACGATATTGCCATCCTAGGGGAATTTAAACCCAAGTAAGAATAGGCCTAAGGTCAAACTAACACCAATGCGTTCAGGCAGATTTAACATTTCAGTTGATCAATCTGTAAAGATAACAATACAGTAGCAAAGGGAAGCTTCTGTGAAGGCGAATTAGACTTTCCAGCACCCTTACACTGAAGCTCATGCATATTAACACAAAGATACTCTTACTCTTACTCTGAGTCACTTTGCTCTCAATTCAGCTAAGAACAAAGAATTTGATATACAAAACTATATAAAAAAAGTGAAAAAATCAGAATGGTAGAGGAAAGCAACTAGACACATGAGGGGGACGGTGATATTAAAAAAAAGAAAAGAAATATATAAATAGGTCTAAAGGTATAGAAAATATCATCTGGTGACTACAGAGTGGAGTAGTTATCCCCAAGGGACTCATAGCGATAATCTTGAGCGTTAAGTCCAAGACAAAGTTCACTTATCTTTCACGTTCTTAGTTTTGTGTAAGTAAATGTGCAATATACATTAGATTTTCATTAAAATATGTAATTTGTTTAAGATTTTGGCAATTTAAACATTCAGTTATCTGGAACCTCACATATGTAGAATTCCCATTCTCTGCTACCAAAGGTGGCACTGCCATTTTTAGAAGGTTTGGGAGCAGCAGTCTTGAACTAGAAGTCCCTGTAGGAACTAGGATGACAGGAGAATCATGAAAGATATCAATCTGGATAGAACATACTGTTATGATATATTTCTGGAAAAAACTTACTCTGTTGATTTTTGCCTACTTGCAGATTTATTTATTTTTTAATCAGAGAGTTATAAAGTTCAAAGTTACTCTAAAAGAAATAGAAAGAGCTCTGTGACTAGAAGGAAATTACTTAAACTCTCTGAGTCTTAGTTTCCTCATATCTTTAAAAGAGCTATATTAATATCAACATTTCAAGGTTGTGGTAAGTACTAAACACAAAATGTGCAGTGTCTGGTCCAGAGCAATTACTCAAAAGTGGCACTTCTAGAGAAAGGATGTTAGAAGACTCCAAGGCTAGGTGACTCACACTCAGATCTGCTTACTTCTTGTTAGCTATGTGACCTTGGGCAAGTTATCCACGCTCTCTGTGCCTCAGTTTCCCTATCTGTGAATTGAAGATAAGAACAGCATCTATCTCATAGGTTTTTCATGAGGATTAGATGATTTAATACCTCTAAACAAAACACATACAACAGTACCTGGCACATTAGCAATCATTGAATGTCAATTTTGGTTTTGTTTTAGGGGCGTCCATCCCCTTCCTTTTAAAGATGAGATAACTGATACCCAGAGAAGTGAAGATATTTGCCCCAGAAATCCAATTTCCTACCCCAATAACCCCTCTTCTCTATCCCACTGTCTCAACACACTTTTGCCCATGCTCTCCGAATGGATGTTCCTCTTTTACACTATGTGTAACTGCTTCTCATCAGCCACACGTCCTTAATTCTCTACAGACACTCTCTACAGACATACAGGTAAAATTTCTGCAAATGCAGAGGTGAATTGCTATGATGCTGACTGTAGATTAAACTTTAGGTTCCTTCCAAGAGGCTCCAGAAGTGTGTTCATCTGCTTTATTCCACTTTAGCAAAACAAAATATTTTTGTATCTTGTTCCTTAAAGACAATTGCCAAACTGTAAAATCTTTAGGCCCTAATAATCTAAATCCATTCTTGCTCAAATGGAGAGCAAAACAAGATGAAAGTCAGGATTTGAAAAACAAACAGTAGGCAATAAATGCTCTGTATAAAGCTATGGTGGAAAAAATCAGAAAACAAAAACTCATTTTTGAAAAATTTTCACTTTTTGAGAGACAGAGAGAGAAATCTCACCCTGTTTTTCAAATAGCTGACTCCTTATCCTGTGTCCCAGCTCAGTTATCTCATATAAACCCACCTTGATCATCTAACAAAAATATTCTTTCCCTCTTCTGATACTGTTTTGCATTTATCAGATTGTTCTGATTATTTCTCCATAGCACTATCACAATTTATGTTTTGTGTGTTATTTACTTTCAACTTCAAATTCCTTCACTGTGTCTGGCACAGAGTAAAAACTCAATAAATGTTGATCAAGTGAATGAATGGATGAATGAATAGTTCCTTTTCATTTATCAGATATAGATGCTCTCAGGAAGCCTTCCCAGAGACCTCAAGACTGAGTTAGGTATCTTTCCTGCATGTCCTGTACCCCTGCCTCCTGGGAATTTATCAGAGCTGACGAATTCTCTCTTCTTGCATCTACTGCCCCATCAGATGGTTGGCTCCTAATGGCCAACCTGTGTATCCTTCACTATTGTATCCCCAGCACCTAGCATAGTGCCTGGCATAAGGTAGACACCCAACCAATACTTGGCTCAGTTAAGTTACTTGATTGGGCACAAAAGTCTGAAGGTTGGTACACTGCTTACAAAAGACGAAAACTAACATTTATTGTTAGCTTTACACCTAGCATTAAACTAAGTATAAGTATTTATTATAGCAAATACTCAGCAGCTAAGGGGTAGGTGTTATCTTCTCTCATTTCACAAATAAGTAAGTGGAGGCACACATAAGTTAGGGCTTGAGGTCACATAGCTAATGAGATCAGGGTCAGTATTTGAACCTCAGAGTCCCTGCCCATGCCACTGAGCTACTCAGCCCCTTGGTGGCACACACTTACTGATCCATGGGGTGATCCTTTCTTCCATGTTTGTTTTCATGATATCCTACAAGGCTGGTAAGCTCTATTAGGCCAGGAACAAGGTCAGTACCATCCTTTGTATTTTGTCAGTGCTGAAAAGAGTGGTTTAAACACAGTGGGATGCAGGAGTCACTGCTTCCAGCTGTCTGACAGAGTGAATGTTTTCATGCATCTTGACATTTTGCACACAGTTTCAGCTTCTTCTCAGGAGTGAAACTAAATCTTGCCTTTCTCAATATCCCAGGAAAAGCAGAGGTTAAGTTAGAAGAAACGTGATGGGATGAAAGAGCATATAAATGACAGTACCAGGAATGGTCTTAGCAGCTGTCACTGGCTTCTGTGGTTCTCTTAAGGAATTCTCCTGGGGAGAAAATGTTGGTTCCTTATCCATGGACTAAAGGGTTGAACACCATCCTGAAATCAATGGGCAGAGTGACCACGCTAAGTGAGCACCAAATGCAAAGATTACAGTCAGAACTATTTTCCTTTAGGTATTCATTCCATTTACTCAGATGCTTCCTTCCAAATACTCTTCTTTCTATGCACGCTCCAATGGTGAAAACAGCCACTCCAGAAATGTGCAAGAAGTGAGTGGAATATGTTGCAATCCCTCCTACTGTGCAGATCTATGTGTTTTAAACACAAAACAGAAAACACACAACCTACTCATACTGGCAGATAGTAAGTTTCAAGCAAATAACTGCTTCCTTTCTATACCTATAAATAATTTCTTGGAACAGGTAAGAAGGGAATATGGAAAGATAATGAGCAATTACTTAGTGTGGGAAAGGTACTTGCTAGGGATTAAGATATGGAGGGTTACAGGGAGTTGGAGACAAGATTGGAAAGTAGGAGGATTTGAGCTCACCTCCTCTTACAAAAGCACTAAAATCACAACTAACTGCTGAACAGCCATCTATAAAAAAGTCTGGAACCTAATAAAAGAGATAGTCTCCATCCAAAGGTAAAGAAGAAACCACAACAAGATGGAAGAAGGGGCACATTCGCAATAAAATCAAATCCCACACCCACCGGCTAGGTGACCCACAAATTGGAAAATAATTATATTGCAGAGGTTCTCCCACAGGAGTGAGAGTTCTGAGCCCCATATGGGGCTCTTCAGCCTGGGTTTGTGGCATCAGGAAGAGAAGCCCCCAGAAAATTTGGCTTTGAAGGCCAGTGGGGCTTGATTGCAAGAATCCCACAGGACTGGGGGAAACAGAAACTTTACACTTAGAGGGTGCAAAAAAAGTATCATGTGCACCAGGGCCCAGAAAAAGAGCAGTGACTTCATAGGAGCCTGGGCCAGACAAATCTGGGGGTCTTGGAGGGTCTCCTGGGGAGGCAGGGGGCAGCTGTGGCTCACTATGGGAACAAGGACACTGGTGGCAGTGGTACCAGGGAGTACTCATGGGCATACTGGAGGCTGCCATTTTGACACAAAGACCTGGCACCACCCAACAGCCTGTAAGCTCCAGTGCTGGGATGCCTCAGGCTGAACGACCAACAGGGCAAGAACAAAGCCCCATCCATAAGCAGACAGGCTGCTAAAAATCTTCCCAAGCCCCCAGCCACCTCTAAACACACCTCTTGATGTGGCCCTGCCCACCAGTGGAACAAAACCCAGCTCCACCTACCAGTGGGCAGGCATCAGTCCCTCCCACAAGGAAGCCTGTATAAGCCTCTCAGACCAGTCTCACCCACCAGGGGCACACAACAGAAGCAAAAGAAGCTACAACCCTGCAGTCTGTGAAATGGAAACTGCAATCACAGAAAGTTAGACAAAAGGAGACAGCAGAGGAATATGTTCCAGACAAAGGTACAAGATAAAACCTCAGATGAACAACCAAGTGAAGACAGGCAATCTACCTGAAAGAGAATTCAGAGTAATGATTGTAGAGGTGATCCAAGATTTCGGAAAAACAATGGGGGCACAGACTGAGAAGATACAAGAAATGTTTAACAAAGACTTAGATGATATAAAGAGCAAACAACAGATGAACAATACAATAACTGAAATGAAAAGTGCACTAGAAGGAATCAACAGCAGAACAAATGAAGCAGAAGAAAGGATAAGTGAGCTGGAAGACAGAATGGTGGAAATCAATGCCACAGAACAGAATAAATAAAAAAGAATGAAAAGAAATAAGGACTTTAACACCCCACTTACTTCAATGGACAGACCATCAAGACCAGAAAATCAGTTAGGAAACATGACACATTAGATCAGATGGACTTAATTGATATTTATAGAGTAGTCCATCAAAAAGCCACAGAACACATATTCTTCTCAAGCGCACATGGAACATTCTTCAAGACAGATCACATCCTGAGCCACAAAGCAAGGCTCAGTAAATTTAAGAAACTTGCATCTTCTGCAACCACAACACTATGAGATTAGAAATCAAATATAAGAAAAAATTATAAAAAACAAAACATGTGGAGGCTAAACAATAGGCTATTAAACAACCAATGGATCACTGAAGAAATCAAAAAGGAAATAAAGAAATACCTAGACATAAATGAAAACAAAAACATGATGATTCAAAATCTATCAGATGCAGCAAAAGCAGTTCTAAGAGGGAAGTTTTTAGCAATACAATCTTACCTCAGGAAACAAGGAAAAGCTCAAATAAACAACCTAACCCTCTATCCAAAGCAATTAAAGAAAGAAGAGCAAATAAAACCAAAGTTAGTAGAAGGAAAGAAGTCATAAAGATCAGGGCAGAAATAAATGAAGCAGAGATGAAGAAAACAATAGAAAAGCTCAATGAAACTAAGACCTGGTTCTTTGAAAAGATAAACAAAATTGATAAACCTCTAGCTGGACTCATCAAGAAAAAAAGGGAGAAGGCTCACATCAATAAAATTAAAAATGACAAAGGAGAAGTTACAATGGACACCATAGAAATACAAAGGATCATAAAAGACTACTACAAGTAACTATATGCCAATAAAATGTACAACCTAGAAGCAACGGGAAAATTCTTAGAAAGGTACAATCTCCCAAGACTGAACCAGCAAGAAAAAGAAAATATGAACAGACCAATCACAAGTACTAAAATTGAAACTGTGATGAAAAAACTCCCAAGAAACAAAAGTCCAGGACCTGATGACTTCACTGGCGAACTCTATCAAACATTTAGAGAAGAGTTAACACCAATCCTTCTGAAACTCTTTTAAAAAATTGCAGAGAAAGAAACACTCCTTTCTATGAGGCCACCCTGATATCAAAACCAGATAAAGATACCACAAATAAAGAAAATTATAAGTGAATATCACTGATAAACAATGATGCAAAAATCCTCAACAAAATACTAGCAAACTGCATCTAACAATACATTAAAAGGATCATATACCATGATCAAGTGGGATTTATCCCACAGATGCAAGGATTCTTCAATATCCACAAATCAATCAGTGTGATACACCACATCAACAAACTGAAGAGTAAAAACCATATGATTATCTCAATATATGCAGAAAAAGCTTTAACAAAATTCAACACTTAATTATGACAAAAACTCTCCAGAAAGTGGGTACAGAGGGAGCTTACCTCAACATAATAAAGGCCACATATGACAAACCCACAGCTAACATCATACTCAACAGTGAAAAACTGAAAGCCTTTCCTCTAAGATCAGGAATAAGACGAGGATATCCACCCTCACCACTTTTATTCAACATAGTTTTGAAGTCCTAGCCAAAGCTACCAGAGAACAAAAAGAAATAAAAGGAATCCAAATTAGAAAAGAAGTAAAATTGTCACTGTCTTGTTCCACTTGTGGGCATGTCAAGAGGTGGCTGGGGGCTCATGAAGATTTTAAGCAACCTCTCTGCTTATGGATGGGGCTTTGTTCCTGCCCTGTTGGTCGTTCACCTGAGGCATCCCAGCACTGGAACTTACAGGCTGTTGGGTGGTGCCGGGTCTTTATCTCAAAATGGCAGCCTCCAGTATGCCCATGAGTACTCCCTGGTACCACTGCCACCAGTGTCCTTGTTCCCATAGTGAGCCACAACTGCCCCCTGCCTCCCCAGCAGACCCTCCAAGACCATCCCCCTCCAGGACTGGGCTGGGAAAGCAGGGCTTGTATCCTCTCAGTTTACTTAACCGTCTCCTGTCTTAGATGGCGATATAGTTACTGCCTACATATATGGTTGCTCTGCGGGAATCAGAATTCCCTTTGGTTGCCTGTGGACCAGCAGCAGATGCTTGATGAACAGATGACACCTTGTGAAAAGGAAAAGGCATCCCTTCCTGGAGCTGAGCATAGCTCAGCAAGTGGGCCTCTGGCTGGAGAGCAGCCCCACTTGACCCCTGGTTGGTACCCTTGTTCAGTACACAATGTGTGCATCTGTATGTGACAGCCCTGACCACTGAGGATAAATTTCTTATTACCTCAGGCTGGCCAGAACTCAGAAAGGAAGGAGGGAAGAAGAGGGGGAAAGGGGAAGGAGGCATAGAAAATACAAGGAGTGGTGAAGGTTGAGGATGGGGAAAAGAGAATGCAAAAACAATAAAATGCTAGTTCTAATCCTTAAGGTAACAGTAATCCCCTCTGCCTACCTGCCTCCTGCCCACTTTAAACCTATGTCCTCTAATTAAGCTATGAATTTTTCAAGCTAAGTCTTTCATTAGTTAGAGTTAACCTTGATTTTGGGACTTGAACAATATAGACCCAACTGAAAAAGGAGACCCATATGCTTTCTTTAAGCAAAGGAAGTTGCCTTTTATTCAGGAGAACCACACTGTCAAACCTGTCAAACCTGGCCCTCTCACAGTCTAGTTTCAAGAATTACCAGCACTCTTTACTTTACAGATTGCTATAGGCCTCAAATAGTAGTAATCTAGACACTGAAAATAAATATAATACTGAGATACTCTTAGTAATGGATTCGATATTATTTTTCAATCTTTTCATTGGGAGAAAATGCACTCTACATAGCCTTTGCCAAAGCTAATCTACTTTCAAATCAGAAGCAAAATATTATAGACTCCAGCTGTGAGATATTTTTCTATAATTAAAGTGAAAAACCCACACTAAATTTTTCACCAATATATTCTTAACAGCATTAAATAGACACACAAAATAAAAGAACCAACTCTAATACTTGAAATCTCAACAATCTTTGACTTGAGAATCATAAAAATGATAATAAAAGTGCATTAAGAAATGTTATTGTAATGAAGGACAGAGGGATTCTTAAATATACTAAAGGAAAATAAGGTTTGTAACTTAGTACAAATGAACAATATTTCTTTAAACAGGTTTACTCCAAGGCAGTAATGAACTTCCACAGAGAAGAGGTGTAACATACGCAGAAAGAAATGTCAATGTTTCTTGTAGCTGTTAAAAGCTTTCTTTACATGTGGACAGTTAAAACCCCAGTAATCCAGTTTGTGGTCTCAGAAATTCCCCCCACAGCACAGGCAAAAAGCAAACCATCAAGTAGAAAAACTGGGCAGTCT
This sequence comes from Hippopotamus amphibius kiboko, assembly GCF_030028045.1. NCBI lineage: Eukaryota > Metazoa > Chordata > Mammalia > Artiodactyla > Hippopotamidae > Hippopotamus > Hippopotamus amphibius. The sequence goes on from NC_080186.1 coordinate 230,558,857, forward strand.
TCCCACTCAGGTTCCTTCTTTCGGATATTTTAGAAATACTACTAGAAATCTGGCTTCAGGTTTGATGTTCCTATGCCTAACGGCAACACTGGCAATCAGGTAAGAGATTTATCACAGTTGTCATAACACAGTACAGGCCTTAAGCATGAACTTGGTGTAGTAGCAATCGGATTGGCTTAGCTAGCAGGAGACCTGGATTTTAGATTCTGCTCTGGCACTAACTGTAAGGTAAGGTCAAATCACTTAGCCTCTCTATATATCTTCATTTCTTAACCTGGAAATAGTTCTATTTACAAGCAATTTAAAGTAGAGTGATCAGAATTATATCAATATCTGTAGCCTATCTTGGTATAACAGGCTGTGACAGTGTGATAGGACAAGAAACACATACCTGGTCTTCCTCCTGGTTCCTGACACAGAGCTTCTACAACCCTTAGAATTTCCTAAGTGATAGGGGTGAAAGGAGCATCCTTTATTATTCATAATAAGCCCTTTTCAGCCATATCAGAGTTCATGTTAATGAGGTGACTCTTGGTGTGCCCCTGGATAGCTTCAAACTGGGGACTGATTACAACATTGTAAATCAACTATACTCCAACAAAAAATAAAATTAAAAAAAAAAAAAAAGAATGGGGGATGATTGTCAGAAGAACAAACCATGTAATCAAAAGGTTGGAACTTTCAGCCTCACCCCCCCGACCTCTGGGAGGGGAGAGGGCTGAAGACTGAGTTAATCACCAAATGGCCAATGTAATGGGAGTGCCATAAAAATCGGAAAGGATGAGGTTTGGGGAGCTTTTGGCTTGGTGAATGTATAAGGTGCTGGGAGCGTGACACCCCCGAGACTGCATGGAAGCTGTGTCCACCCACCTCGACAAAAATTTGCCCTATGCTTCGCTTCTGTCTGGTTCTTCCTAAGTTGTATCCTTTATAATAAACTGGTAATGGTAAGTAAACTTTTCCTGAATTCTGTGAGCCGTTCTAGCAATTTATCAATCCTGAGGGGCGGGGCTGTACGACCTGCAAATTTATAGCCTGTAGGTCACAAGCACAGAGGGCCCAGATTTGTGATCGGTGTCTGAAGTGGGGGAGGGGAGGGATAGACTTGTGGAACTGAGCCCTTTACCTGTGGGATCTGAGCTAACTCTGGGTAGTTAGTGTCAACACTGTATTAAATTACAGGACACCCAGTAGGTGTCTACATAGAAATGAAGAATTGCGTGGTCTGGAAAACCCCCACATTTGGTGTCAGAAGTGTTGCAAGTAGAAACAGATCACAGTATAGGCTAAGATCATTGTGGACACCTTAATGAATTCATTACACATTAATGTAAATGCATAAAGATACTATAAACTGGGAAAAACAGTTCACATTTGGTTACTGAAATATGAGATGGCAAACCATCAGTGCCAGATAGTCCCAAATAAATAATTTGTCTGTCATAAACAATAAAAGCTGTACATAACTAAATATTTTCTAGTACATTTACATTATAGCGTAAAGCAAGAACCCCTAGAATTACTGTAGGAATGTCTAGACTTAGGCGAACCACCCTGTTACTCCTTATCCTATCTCCTCCTGCATGACTCAATTCATTGGGATGGTCAAACTCTTTCAAAAACATCGTTTCAGCATCCCAGGATACTTTGTCTAAGATTGCCATCTTCACAAAAGCACCACCACGTTCAAGAAGACTTCTTAATCAGGGCAGCATGATGGAGGGGAACAAGCTGAAGCATTAGAATCTGATAGACCTAGCCTCGAACCAGCCTCTCGCCACGGATGACTCTGGACAAGCTATTTAATTTGTCCCACCTTCAGGTTTCTCAGATAAAATAGGAATGATAATAAATACAAAGTTGGGTCTTTGTGGGAATTAGAGACAAGGCACAGATAATGCCTGGCATAGGTGTATGTTCAATAAATGCTACTACATATAATATTCATACAACTTGATATTTGTTTATATACATATAGATAGTTACTCCATGAGTATTCATTTCTTTTTCCAACTATACTACAAGTTCAATAAGCCCAAAATCTTTGCTTTCAATGGTTCACAATGCAGTAGACCAGTTGGTATACAGTAGTATAAAATCCATTTTCATACCCCTAGAATCATAGGTGCATTAAGAGCTCCCAATGTCCCTAAGAGGAAGAAAGAAGATTGTTTTGACTGCAAAGAAAACAGTAGCCGTTAGACTACTGTTGTGACTGGGGAGAGGGCTGGGTGAAGGGTTCCTGAGTGGCTGGCCCCTGAAGGAAGTGTGGGTGTCCACAGAACAGGAGAATGAAAACCCTAGAATGAGATCCCAGGCTGGACTGGGCTATGAAGAGAGTTGGAGGTTGTGGGAAAACGGTAGATTATGGGTGACTAGAGACAAATTTGAACAGATTTATATGTCAGAGGCTTTTGAGTGAAGTTATGGAAACTGAGAAGCATGAGGAGGTATTAGAGTAGGAGCAGCTGAGAGATCTGAGTTGGGCTTTGCTTGGCTCAGAGAAGAGTAACTTTCGTGCAGAAGTAAGACCTGGCGAGAAGCAGTGGAACTTCAGTGTCCAAGAAAGGTACAGGAATGAGCTCTGGTCTGGTATTAGCACTGAGGGTTTGGAAAAATTTTTTTTTGCAAATATGGGAATGTAATTCTCAAAAAAAGTACAATATTTGAAGTATATCTGTTTTATAGTAAGGGCAGATGATTTTATACCTCTACAAAGCATTCCTGTCAAAAACCTAAACTGAAAAAAAAAAAAAAAAAAAAAACCCTAAACTGAGAAATTGCTAGAGATTATAGGATTGAATTTATATAGCATGTTAGGGTTTTCCCAAATGATCACAACAGCCACCTTTAAATATCCCTAAGGTACATGGCAGGGAGAAGAAACCAGGAGCTGTCAGCCAGAGGAATGACAGTTCTTTGATATTAGCAGAAAGAACACATTCATAGAGTTAAGAGATGTGTAGTTAGTAAATTAATTTAATTTTCAATGCACCAAAGCCCCTGAGAGTTAAGGGGTCTTTCTTAAGCCTGGATATGAAAGTTATCTCCATGTGACAATTGGTTACTTAAAGCTCAAAAGGAAAAGAATGTGAAGCAATAAACACAGCTCTTTCTGTCTCTATAAACAGGGCTGCGTGTTTCTAAAGTATCAAAAGTGGGAACCCTAGCCCAACAAAAATGTCTTTGGGGACCAGTAGAGCAGCGATGGGGACTGGGCCTATTTTTCCAAGTTCTTTTCTGAATTCTAATTAGACTTGGAAGACTCCAGAATCAGAATAAGTAAAATAGCAACAATCTATTGTAAACTGCCTAAGAGGATACCTACCTGTGTATATACCTGCCTCTTTAAATTTTATTCCGAAGAGCTTTAAGATACAAAAGGACATCTGGTATATTTATACAGATACCTTATGGGCTCTTTTATTTTAAAAAAGAGTTTAAATGCAAGATTTGTCTTTCTTTCTGCTTTCCATATTTGAGGAGGCAGATTTATCATAGGTTCTACAGATCAACCTTGGCACCAGCACCAGATGGTAGTAAAGATCGGAACTGTCTCAGAAGAAGGTAGAAACCTCACCTCTTGGGAAATGCCTGCTTACAGCTCAGATCAACTTGAGTGTCAGAGGTACGAAGGAACAGGGAAAGGGGGCCAAACTAACTGTAAAAACATTTCCCACTGTGCCCGTACATGATGTGCGTAAAACGCTTACTGCATGACTCTCTCTTGGTATAACCAATTTTTTTGTTACTTCATCTCTTATAGTACCTTGAAGCTGCTACCCAAACACACTTTTTATTCTGTTTCTCACTTGCTATTCTCCTAAATGTATCCCAATGGTTTAGTTAAGGAATCTCTGACCTTCTGCAGTGGGTGAGGAGAGGCAGAAAGCTAGTCACACGGTCTCAAAACTTATTGGGGAACCTTCTGCTTAGGGAAAACCCCTGTTTAAAATAAACATGTTATTTCATTTGTGTTTTGTTTTGTTTGTGTGGGTAAACATAACTCTTAGAGCTGAAAACACAAGGTTGTGGAGATTAAATGGGTGCTTTTTCAAATTTCAGCTGGAGCTTATGAAGGGACTAAACCTAAGGTTTCTCTGTATGTGGTTATTTACCTTCTTCTTTAACACCACCAGGGCAGGCTGCTTCCTGTGACCTAAGAAGGCTACATTCACTTTGCCTATGTCGTGGATCAGAAAAGTGGCAGAGAAGGATTTAGACCTGTTCTCTGTCACACAGACCATAAAAGACAGAGCCGGACTTTCTGTTGAGTGTTCCTTACCACAACAGACAGACATTTGGATTTTCTTTCTTCTGAAGACACTTAAGAAGCATCAAATGACAACAAGGCCTAAATGAGTCTCCACACCTTAAAGAGGCATCACTCTATTGCCTTTGAAACCAGACGTTCTGTGGCAAAGAACCTGGAAAGGGAGGCTTATGCACCCCCTGCGGACAGAACAAGGCGGAAAGCGTTTCCCTCCCACACTTATTTTATAAGTTCAATGCCCTAGACGGAAGGATGCTGTCAGTTCAAAGTCACTTACCCAAATCTGAAGCTTGATTCTCTTTTCATTTTTGAATACAGTTTTGACTTTGAAATCAATCCCAACTGTGCTGACGAATGCAGATGTAAAGGAGTCATCCGCATACCGGAACAGAAAGGATGTTTTCCCCACACTGCTGTTGCCAATGATGAGCAACTTGAACATGTAGTCAAAGTTCTGATCAGAGGAGTCTTTCTGGCCATACCTGGCATCTTGGGCAGAGGCCATCTGTGGCAAACAAAAACAAAAGAGGTGGGGATCAGTCTCCCGTTTGCTATGAAGCTAGCAGCACGCTCATTATTGGCCTTGCCAGAAACAGATGTCAGACCACTCAGGAGACGAGTTGAGAGAGCTCCCCAGCCTTGCTCTGATGCTGGTATCCATGGCAATAATTCCCTGCTGGAAGACAGAGAAGCAAATCTTACGGCTCTTTCCAGCTGTGTTGGTGTTTGTCACTGCTCAGCATTCAGAACGAATCAAAGACACCAAAGGAAATGAGACATGAAAAGCAAAGATATGAGGAGCTGGCCAGGGCACGTGGACTCTGAAACTTTGTAATTCCAGTGATGGCGACGACAGCAAAGTGGCTGAACAGCAGGGTGTTTCTTCCTGTCTTATCTGAATTATTATAGTCTCTCTTATTTTCTAGGGAAGCACACCCAAAGCCTGTCTTCTACTACATCTATTAATATCACTTTAAATCAACATCCTAACATACATGACCAATCTCTTTCAAATAATGACAATCACAAATACATATGGTTCAAACAAAGTGCCAGGAACTGTGAACTTACTTAACCTGCACACAACCCTATGGGAGGGTACCTTTATTATTTACATATTAAAAGGACACAATTGAGGCTCAGAGATGCTAAGTAATTGCTCAATTTCACACGCTTTGTAAGTAGTAGAGGCAGGATTCAAATCAGGCAGTGTGGTGCCAGGGCTTCTGTTCTCAAGGCCTCCTGCCCCTCACCCCCAACCTGGGTTCCCAGTGAGAACTAGGCAAATATATACACATGCCCTAAGGACAATGTGGGAAATATTCACTGTGAGATGCATTAAAGAAGAACCCTACCTGGGTTCAAACCTTGCCTCCACCACTTACTGGCTGTGGAAACTTGGCTTTTCCATTTTAAATTGGTGTCCCTCAGTTTCCTCTCTTCCACGAAATGGAAAAAATTATTATCCAGCTTGAAACACTTGTGAAAATAATAGATGATATATCTGTACAGCAGATATATAAAGCACCTAGCACAGAATGGAGAATAATCTCTATTATTAATTATAAACGCTCTAGGTGGATTTTTCCTCATCTTTTTTGACGATCATTTTAACATCTATCAAAAATGCTTCTGCATTACTCTCAGTACCATTTGGCTCCATACAGAAAAGAAGCGTTTAGAACAGTGAGTCCCACTCATCAGTGCATTTACCCGGTTACCTTTTCTGATGTTATTAATTCTTTGGCAATTGTTGTACCGTCCAATACAGTAGCCACTAGGCACATATTCCTGGTTATATTTAAACTAGATAAAATTAAAATTTCAGTTCCTCATGTACACTAGCCACATTTCAATTGCACAAGAGCCACATGGGGCCAGTGGCTACGACACTGGACAGCAAGGTTCAGGGCACTGTCATAACTGCAGAAAGTTCTATTGCTCAGTGCTAGGCTAGACAGTCTTTTTTCATTTATTCTAAAATCTGATTAATGATTACATTTTTCTCTTGGGGGTAGGGCAAAGAGAAAAGCCCCAGAAGGTAGTGGAATGCTAGAAACAATGTATACTGCTCAGTCTCATGTAAGACCACATTGGCTGCTGAAATCAGGTGTGTGTGTGGGTGTGTGTCTGTGTGTGGGTGTGTGCGCACATGTAAGACAAGTGAGGGTGGGACTTCCCTGGTGGCGCAGTGGTTAGGAATCTGTCTGCCAATGCAGGGGACACGGGTTCAATCCCTGCTCCAGGAAGATCCCACACACCACGGAGCAACTAAGCCTGTGCACCACAACTACTGAGCCTGCGCTCTACAGCCCGTGAGCCACAACTACTGAGCCTGTGTGCCACAACTACTAAAGCCCATGTCCCGTGCTCTGCAACAAGAGAAGCCACTGCAGTGAGAAGCCCGTGCACTGCAACAAAGAGCAGCCCCCACTCTCCGCAGCAACAAAGACCCAACACAGCCAACAAATAAATAAATAAATAAATTTATTAAAAATAATAATACTAATAATAAAGTTAAGTGAAGGAAAAAGAAAAGGGGAGATGGGGCAATAACGTATTTCCTTTCTACAAATACGGCCAGTAGGAGAACACAATTATACGAGCAAGAATAAAGACAAAAAGAAAATCTGTATATGTTATGAAGTTTAAGGGCAATAAACATTCTGATTGCATTTCATACTTTCTTATTAAATATAAGCTTCAGCATTTCTCTTTTTAAGTCCATGTAACCACATTGCTGTCTTCAGTAAATACGACTTGTAATGATTGTTTGCCAGTGGGAGAAACTGGGCCAGTAAAACAGGCAGGCTTCATCATTCTCCCTTCTGGCCTAGGACGCTACACACTCAAGTAACTTCCCCCAATACCAGCAACCCACCAAGAGCAAAAATTGGAGTATAATTCTTGACTCTCAGTTTGAACAATGATGTCTTGCTCTGATGATGTCTGACACCCCGGAAAGCCAAGCCACCGTTTCGTTTGACATTCCTTTTCCTGCAGACATAAGCCTTTCACCAATTAAGCTTCTCCCCTTATGGAGGTGCTAAGTTCAACCAGGCCTGCAAATGGGCTTTGTTAAGAAGATCTTTTTTACCATCCTTTATATGAATCAGCCCAGATACTAGATTCTGGATTAAACATGTTCAGTTAAGCCACAGTCAGAAAAGAGACTCTATAAATTTCCCAGAGCTGCTCATTTTCTCAGCCTGACAGCCTACCATTACCCTAAGGTGGGATTCCAACCGAGTCCTGTGGATTTCTAGGCTGCCTTGAAAGAAAACGTGATAAAGAAAGCTGCCATCAGTCCCAAGTTCTAGTCCAAAATTAGACCAACTCCAAAAACTGCAGAAATATAGACGTCATCATTATATACACTTTTAAAATGTAATTGTAGAGATTTAGACAGAGAAAACCACACTGGAGTTTTCTCCAGCATGAGAAATAGAAGATGCTCAATTTTAAGGACATATCATACCCGTTACCTTGGCAGCAAAGAAGGTGGTGGGAGCACCAAGGATGAGGGAGGATGAGGCTGGTTGATATGTGGATCCAGACCCTCCAAAGGATGAATTAGGAGAGTCTGCAAACCTGCTATTCTTTTTTAAAATTAATTAGTTAATTAATTGGCTGTGTTGGGTCTTCATTGCTACCCATGGGCTTTCTCTAGTTGTGGTGAGCGGAGGCTACTCTCCGTTGCGGAGCTCAGGCTTCTCACTGCAGTGGCTTCTCTTGTTGCAGAGCATGGGCTCTAGGCATGTGGGCTCAGCAGTTGTGGCTCATGGGTTCTAGAGCGCAGGCTCAGTAGTTGTGGCGCACAGGCTTAGTTGCTCCACGGCATGTGGGATCTTCCCGGAGCAGGGCTCAACCCGTGGCCCCTGCATTGGCAGGCAGATTCTTAAAAACTGTGCCACCAGGGAAGCCCAAACCTGCTATTCTTGAAGGTGGTATGTGGTTTCTTTAAATTATTTCCTGATTTATATCCCCAATAGGATTCACAGAGAGCCCCAAAGATGTGCGTTCAAAATGTATATGTGTTTCCTTAAACTTTAGAATAATGAAATAAATCCTGGCTTAGGGAATGGAGCAGTAGACTGCCCTAATCTTGCTGAGAATAGAAATGAAGCAATTTTTATTTGCAAAATAGAAATAGAATCACAGATGTAGAAAACAATGTTATGGTTACTGGGGGGGAAACAGAGGGAGGGATAAACTGGGAGATTAGGATTGACATATACACACTACTATATATAAAATAGATAACTAATAAGGACCTACTGTATAGCACAGGGAACTTGACTTTATACTATGTAATAACCTGTATGGGAAAAGAATCTAAAAAAGAGTGGATATATGTATATGTATAACTGATTCACTGTGCTGTACACCTGAAACCAACAACGTTGTAAATCAACTATACTCCAATTTAAAAAAAAAAGAAATGAAGCAATTTGACAGCATGTGACTGTCAAAGGGACATAGAGACAGTCATGATGTAAATTTACTAACACTTCTAAACACTAAGTCATGTGAACGTTTCCAAAGTTTTCATGGGAAAATATGAAAACATGAGTGGGCATGAAGGAACCCCCCCAAAGAGCAAATCGGATTTTATAAAAGATACGTAAGAGATAACTCTTTAAATTGCATTAATCTTGAATTAATTTTTTTTAAAAAAGGAATCACAGAGTGGGAAAGACTCTTCAGGGTAGCCCTTCTTCCCACTCATCCCAAGTGTGCCTCTTGCCGGCATCTCGGCATGACACTGGTATTCTAGCCCAGCCCTTCACAGCGAGAGACAGAGTTTGCTAGGTTGTGAAGCAGCCTATTTCATTGCTGAACAACTGCAATTGTTATAAATTTCTTCCTTAGATTTGAGTTCAAATATACTTCCCTGTAGCTTCTGTCCATGTGGTCTAGATTCTGCCTTATGAATCAAAAGAATTGATTTCTTTCCCATCTGAAAGAACTTCAGGGATCTGAGGGAACCAATCACAGCTCCATAAGCTTTCTCTCCTCCTGCTTGGATGATCTCAACTGCTTTAGCCCCTTTCGCCACACAGGACATGTCTGAAAAATCCCACACATCTGCTAGGTTAAAGCTGACATCTCTGCAGATGTCAAAGTCACATACGTGGCTCCCACAATTGGTCACAAAATTCCAGATATTTATCTGGGCAGTGCAGAGTAAATTGAGATTCACATATCCTATCACATTTGACTTAACAATAAAGTCTTTTCAAATGCTCAGCACTTTTTTCATATTCACTGCTATAAACATAGGTCTCCCCACCCCCATCTATGCCTCCGCAATTTATTTTTTTAATGGAAGTGTCAAACTTTATATGTACTCTATTACATTTCCTTTTGCTTGTTTTGATTTATGATTCCATTCTGTTCTGGTAACTTTATGTCCTTTAATCAAAAATTTTAGTTATCCCTTCCAGATATGTCATTCCTGAGTTTGATCAGTATGCATTTTATATACTCACTTAAGATGCTAATCAAAATGCTAATCAGTTTGTAGACAAATAACAATGAATTTTTTACCCTGTTGAAAATATAAATCTATGGATGAGACCTCTACAATACGTATTAAGGAACTCAGCAAGTTTGAAGCAAATTCTTAACGTCTGGGAGCTGGTGCCTTGCAAAGTCACTGTGCTGTCCCTCTAGGTGTGCCTTGGTTCAATAGCAGGTGAACAGATCATAGATTTAATTGATGTGTCATTTTTTTTTTTTCAGATTTGTTTATCTATTTTTATTTTTTATTTTTTATTTTTTTATTTATTTATTTTTTTATTAATTATTTTTTTTGGGGGGTACACCAGGTTCAATCAACTGTTTTTATATGATGTGTCATTTTTAATTTCAGTTCTAGTTTCCCCAGAAGTCCTACTGACCAGGGACCAAGCAGATTACCTTTGACTAAAACATGCAACCACAGCCTACTTCAGAATTTTTGACATTAGCTCTTCCAAATAAATGGGAAAAGGAAATTATTTGCAGGGATTCCCTTGGGCCCTTAAGAATCTAAACTATACTAATCCATTTGTGCATCTGATGAGAAAAACAAAAAAGTCATTTTAAATGTACTATGTTCCATCTACTACTATTGATAACAGCCTGAGGGTCAGCGGGAGGAAGAACAAGGGTAAATTATCCAGAAAATGAAATGCAATTCTTTGAAACTGGAAGAGTGAAAGTAAGGATGGGACATATGTCTGGGAAGTGTGGAAATATGTAAAGTAGTTTCAAATCTCAATTGTTGTTACCTGTGGGAAAAGAAAAGAAAAGGGTAATAAGAGGAATTATTCCTGAGAGCTCCAAAGTAAAGACTAAATTTAAAACCAAGATGGAAAATAATGAAAGATAAGGTTTCCAAACACTTGTCATCTGGCCCCCGGTGGCTTCTCCTTGTGAAGGTCTCATCTGTGCTTGCTTTGCCTGCCTCCCTGTTTGTTTCTCAGAATAGATTGGAATTGTGATACTCTTTACAGTCTCAGGCCAGCAATTTCTCCATGTGTCTGCTACTGTTTGCTCTGGCGAGAGCCAGTAGAGAAGCAATAAACACTACTGTCACGGCAGACACATCACCATCGAGCTGAAAGGATGCTGTCCAAGGAATTGCGAGCAGCCAAGGCACTAGAAGACTTAAACTCTAACCCTGGCTTCTGAAATCAAGGGCCTGGAAAGTAGGGCAGCATTTGGAAATCATCTTTGTCTCTTTTATGTTAACAGGAAATGACTTACTATTTTGTGGGACTCCTGGAGAATATATATGATGGTACGCCAAAGGATGGTAATGCGTCCAAGATGCAAGTTGCTCTGTGTTTTAGGGGTATTCCTCAAACTCAGTTTCACAGAACTCCTTGCAGAGGAGGATCTCTATTTCATGCATAGCTTCTTTAGTACATGTGGATAACACTCAGCAGATGCACAGGAAAATGGTAAAATAAGAGCAACATCAGCTCTTACAGACACTATACTATGTGCTTTACACGTATTATCACACCTCATCCTTTCACTGTCCCCAGATATCAGTATCTAACTATTAGCACCCCCTTGTTAGAGGAATAGAATTCTGAGTGTATTTCAGAAAGGCTACCTTCCCCTCTGCCCCCTGCCAGAAGCATGAGGGAATTTTTCTCCAAGCTTCAGTATGAGAATATAATAGAGCTCCTGAAGGTAAATTGACAAAAGTGTGAGGCACCCTGGAGTTTTTATCTCTTAGACTTGTCCACACTGAGCCTCCAGCAATCCATCAATTACAGTCTACATTTTCTTCATCAATTACATTTAGGTTTTCCTACCCCAAGATTTATCCCGTGGAGGTATCTGTTCCAGTAAATTGTGATTCTCTGGGTTGATCCCATGGAGGTGTCTGTTCCAGTAAATTGTGATTCTCTGGGTCCGCTTGTTTGTCTCTCCAATTTGTGGGCAGCAGTCTTCTCTGTGACCTCACTTCTCGGGTCATCTGAGAAGAGTTGTTAATTTTCAGTTTGTTCAGCTTTTTTCTAATGTGAGGATGGGAGTGACCACTTCCAAGCTCCCACTGTACTGGACAGGAAACCTGAAGCCATTATCCCCGTTTTAAAGATGAAATTAAGAGTGTTTGAGAAGAAGCTAAAGTAGAGGGGGTCCTTATTTTTTAATAGGTTATCCTGATTTCTCCGTCTGTGTACTGATTGTGCCTTCACGATCTGGACCAATTGGGTTAGGACCTCCTGTATAGCAGAGGGAACTCTACTCAATATTCTGTAATAACCTATATGGGAAAAGAATCTGAAAAAGAATGAATATATGTATATGTATAACGGAATCACTATGCTGTACACCTGAAACTAACACAACACTGTAAATCAACTATACTCCAATACAATTTTTAAAAAATGAATTACAGACATGCAGGCTCAGCTAGTTCACTCTTCTCTTCATCAAGCTAAGACGTCTCAGCCTTCAATCACAGAGAATACTGAAAGAGGTAAGGTCCTTTTTCCTTTGCTTCTAGAAAAAAATCCATTTCTTTGTTGAAGAGAGGCATGCACTAAATTTGATATGTTTTAAAGTTCATTATAATGGTTTTTGCATCTCCTTTGAAATCTACAGATGTTTGTTACTACAGTGTCAAGAAAAAGGAAATGATCAAACCATATAAAAATGGTTCCTATTAGCATCAAAGGCCAGTGTTCTCAGCACACGCTATAGTTCACGCCTGACTCCTAGTGTGGTTACACAGGGTTCCCGGCAGGGGAGAGCTTGTAGAGGGCTGTGCAGCAGCAGGGTGAGGGGCCGCCCAGATCACAGAGAGAAGAGTATGAGCATGGTCTGCGGTGAAGGGAATCATGGTGGCTGGGAGAGCTCTCCAGACTCCAGTGATGCCATCCTGACAGCTGCAATGGAGCAGAGCCCTGCCCAGTAGCTCCTGTACTTCCTCAGGGATGCTGAAGCCAGAGGGTCATCAGTGCACTTCTGGGGTGCTGGTGAGCACCTAGCTGCTGGTAACCCAGGCTTTATAACCATGGCATGAAGAGAGATAGAGAAACACCATTCCACGTCTTTTCTACCAGCTCTGAAATTATGTGCAGCAGGCACATGTGTGAAAAAGAGCATCCCACATTCTTGGCCTGATGTGGTTAGAGGTAAAGAGCACACTCTCTTGGGTCAGGCTGCCTGAGAAGGAATCCTAGGTCTGTTACCTGTGCAAACTTGGGCAAGGTTTTTGTTTTGTTTTAACTATTCTAAGCTGTAATGTCCTTATCTGTTGGAGGAATAGAAAATAGAAATAATAGGAATAATAGTGAAATCTTCAAAGTAAAATTGTTGGCATGTGTAGAGTCCTTGCGTAGAGCATCCAACATCATGTTTGCTATCCCTCGTTATACTGAAATGATACACAAGCCATTCACTTTCTCCCAACTCCCACTGTTGCTACGCTCTGAAATGGAAATGGTTGATTTTATAGGACATGCTCCCTCTCTTTTTCTAACTTTAGAGGACAAGAGGCTTTGATACCTAACACTCCCACTCTGTAGAGTTTCACAATTACCAAAATAAACACATTTACTCTCTCCTTTCAAATACTGTGGCATGGAACAAAGAGCATTCATCAAAACACCTCTTGGGATAGAAGCCGAGACCCTGAGTACCTGTGTGCAGATAGAAGTCTTCTGTGGTCTGGAGAGGCGGTGGGGAGGGGAATTTGGCCAGTGGCCATATACCCTGTGATGGGACCTGTCAAATGACACTGCCTGTGGGTGGACTTTTGTGGAAACTGGGAGAGGGCTAATAAGGGGGCAGAATCCAAGCAACAGATGGTGTTAAAAAAAAAAAAAAACAACAACAAAGCACGGGAAAAGGAGTTCCAGCATACAGATGGCCAACAGGCACATGAAAAGATGCTCAACATCACTGACTATTAGAGAAACGCAAATCAAAACTACAATGAGGTATCACCTCACACCAGTCAGAATGGCCATCATTAAAAAGTCTACAAATAACAAATGCTGGAGAGGATGTGGAGAAAAGGGAACCCTCTTACGCTGTTGGTAAGAATGTAAAATGGTGCAGCCACGGTGGAAAACAGTATGGAAGTTCCTCAAAAAACTAAAAACAGAGTTGCCATATGATCCAGTAATTCCAATCCTGGGCATATATCCAGACAAAACTATAATTCAAAAATATACTTGCACCCCTGTGTTCATAGCAGCACTATTCACAGTAGCCAAGATATGGAAACAACCTAATGTCCATTGACAGATGAATGGATAAAGAAGATGTGGTACATAAATACAATGGAATACTACTCAGCCATAAAAGAGTGAAATAATGCCACTGGCAGCAACATGGATGGCCCTAGAGATTATTATACTAAGTGAAGTAAGTCAGAACGAGAAAGGCACATACCATATGATATCAGTTACATGTGGAATCTAAAATATGCCACAAATAAACTTATCTATGAAACAGAAACAGACTCACAGACATAGAGAACATACTTGTGGTTGCCAAGGGGGAGGGAGAGTGGAGTAGGGATAGACTGGGAGTTTGGGATTAGCAGATGCAAACTATTATATATAGAGAATGGATAAACAACAAGGTCCTACCGTATTGCACAGGGAACTATATTCAGTATCCTATGGTAAACCAAAATGGAAAAGAATATGAAAAAGAATGTATATATGTATGTATAATTGAATCACTTTGCTGTATAGCAGAAATTAACACAATACTGTAAGTCAACTATAGTTCAATAAAATAAATTAAAAAAAAAAAAAAGAAAGGGAGCTCCAGGAACTAACTCCTAGTAATTATGGGGAAGCTCTCTTCTTATAGGGCCTTAGAGTAGGTTTTAGGTAAAGTTTAACCTAATTTCTGGTGTGGAATTTGATAAATCATCAAAGTCCACAATATCATTATAGAAAACAATACTGCACTGTAAACTTCAAAGTCTCTAAGAGACTAGAAATTAATTGTTCCCACTATGTAAAAGAAATAATTATGTGATATGATAGAGGTGTTAGCTAACACCATGGTGGTGACCATATTATAATATATAAACGTATCAAATCAAAGTGTTGTACACCTTAAACCTACACAATGTTATATTTCAATTCTATCTCAATAGAAATAAAAAAAATTAAAGCACACAATAAATAAATAGTATCTTGCATACATGATGGTTATTTCCATCATTTTCTAATACCTCTCTAAAATAATGGCAAAGAGTATTCACAGAAGTAAAATTCCAGATAGACAAAGTAGAAAAGAAAGATTGACAAAAGTTTGGGATGTGAAAGTGCATGACTAGAGAACAGGGAATCCTAGGCCTGCTAGGGAAGTCCACAAGAGCCCTAACTCTGCAAAGCCTGGAATGGCCTTAGGATTGGAGACACCAAATATCTTGATTACGGAGTGTGGCTAGAGGGACCAACTCTCCCCGTTTGCCGAGGACTGAGGGGTTTTGTGGTACACAGCAGAACTTTCAGTGTTAAAACCAGCAAGCTGGGATGGTTGGTCCCACTAGGTATTTCTAGCGCGTGCAAACAGGAGGACTGGTTGAAAATGCAAGTCCCACATCCCTCCTTGACCCTGCAAAGCCAAGCAACCATCTTTCCCATACTTTAAAACAAAACATACTTCCCCCAACTTCTTTAAAACAAAATTAAGTTTAAAATATAAAAACATCATCAAACATTCTTTTTTTTTTCTCATTTGTTTATATATTATATATCATTGCTTTCATGCTGTATTCTTTTTTTTATTTATTTATTTATTTTTATTTTTTTTTTGGGGGGGTACACCAGGTTCAATCATCTGTTTTTATACACATATCATCAAACATTCTTGACATTCACACTTCCTATATGCAGATGTCAATTTATAAAAATAAAAGAGCCTCTCTTTTAGCAACAAAATGTAAAGAATCCTTTAAAACTTATCTCATGGATATGGATAAAATATACATATGCTTTTTCATCATTTCTTGGTAGCAAGAAATACCAGACATTGTGTTCTCAAATACCTGCTGTCTAGAGCTGGATATATTTTTATTCAGGAATATAGAACTAAATCTTCACCAGACTCAAGATTTCCAAACCTGGGAAACTCCACCTACATTATGCAAAATTAGAATATTCAAGGTGGGGCCAGGTATCTAAATTGTTAAAGCTCCCCATGTGATTCTTTTGATCAGTCAGGTTTGGAATTTATTGGATTAACAAATGTCTGCAGGGAAGCCAGGGCAGGTGTCTGCTGTCAAGGCCTCAGGGATGTATATTAAAGGAGACTGAGTAATCCGACATTTAGGCCCAGATCTGCGGGACAGGAAGCAGGGTCCTAGTGCTCTCTACCAGCTACAGTCTTCACCAGTCACCCCTCCTGCTGATGGGGACAGTGCATCTCACCAGAACGTTGACTCAGCACAAAGGGTCTATACCCTAGGATGACCAGCCTGCCCAGACAAGGTGAATTCTGAGAAATGTATTATTTATCTCTGCCCTGGTCAGAGCCAGAACCTTCCGAGCACCAGGGACACAGCTCACTGTGAGCTCCCCATCAGACTCGGAGGAGGCACAGCCTAGCAAGAGGTAGCAATCCTGTTCTCAAGGCACACGCAGCTCTGCTCTGCTCTGCTCAGCTCTGTGGAACGTGGACTTCACTTTCCACATCAGTCATTTTTAAAAATAACACACAATTAGATTTTACTTCCCTCCACTCCATAAGAAAGCACCAGACAGCTACAGGAGGCCAGTGTTTAAATTGAAACCACAAAATGAAGAATATCTCTTCCTGAGAAAAAAATGAAAATTAAACAGTAGACATACCCAGTACTATGTGGTATAAGGAAAAGAAATCTCTCCTAGAAACACCTAGTAAAATACTCTAAAAATCCCCAGTGAGGGAAAACAAAACTAAATTTTAACATGTTTCCCCCCAAAATTTCACCATTAAACATTTTTAAAACATTAAACATTTAAAAAATATTTCATATTAGTTTAAAATATTTAAGCCCTTGAAAAATGCCTCCAGGGATTTACTATAGATTTCTTCTCAATTTTGACATTTGTCTTCCCTTCTTCCAGTCATCGAGGTAGGTCACGGACAGGTCCAAACACCCCATGATCCACACAAAGGGACCATCTGGATGATTCTCAAGGAACTTGGTGGCTGAGCAGTCTACATATTTGTGTTAACAGACTGTTCAATTGGAATGACACTTTTCTAGTTATAAACATCCCTGCTTTTCATTCAAAAGCTACTGCTACTATTATTTACTACAAAGACCAAGCCCGCCCAAGCACACTTGCAAAAGGACTTTTACATGCACAGGTGTGCTGCGTTTCCATTGTCCCCTTTCATCAGTCCTACTACTCAGACAGGTGTTCAATGAATCAAACATTCAAAAGAAAAACTGTCTTTTACTGCAAACACCATAGATAAGTGTCACGTGGGAGCCATACCTTGCTAAATGGTACTTAACATGTTCTTTCCTCAAGCTCTTTAAGGCTCTTCAACTTGTGACAACTTTAGCAGGAATCACTCATGTGTTGGCTAGCAAGAGTCTCTAGTTGGTGAGACTCTGGTATGCATCTGAGCCATAATTAAACTAAAAGCAGGTAGACTAATGATGAGAGGATCAGTGCCCCACCTCTTAAAGTTACATTATGATTTGGGTTCCCAGACCATGAAAAGTTGAGAGTATAGGAGCAAAGTGACTATGGTTCCAGGGTTTTCTCAGTTAGGAGGCCAAGTAGGCACAACATGAGGCTCTTTTAGAGCTAAGTTCCCAATGCTAGACCCAATCCAGTCATCTTACTGAAGAGTTCATCAGGGAACTACTGACTCCATCTTTTTACCAGTCACTAGGTGACTGAAGAACTAGGACATCCACCCTTATGGTTTCATTGTTTAGTGGACAGAAGAATATTCCATGACCTCAATAAAACTGATATAATGCTTCAAACCAATCTGAAATATGCTGATGCTGGAAAAGGCATTATGTTTCTGCAGAGTTAAAGCTGTTAAGGAATATATTAGTTGGCAAAGGAAAGCAATTGTTTAAATGATTTTATTCTTACAATTTTGCACCTTGTTCAAATTTTTGAGTGTTGTGAAACCCACAATTTTATTTGAAAAACACAAAGAAAAATATAGCATCACAAAAACAATGATCATAGAAATATTAAATAATAGAAATTAAAATGTGAACATAAATATTTTTCCCCAGAAATCTATAAGGAATAATCAAAGCACTTCTATCATTATTTACATTTCTGTATCACCTTTTCTATAAGAAGTTCACTGCACTTTCTTGGTCCTGCACAATACTGTAAATTAATCCTATTATAGACTCTTACAGTACTCAAGTATCTCATCCCAAGAGAGTGTATCTATCTTAACTTGGCAATATAACACATTTCTA
The DNA here is from genome assembly GCF_030028045.1 of Hippopotamus amphibius kiboko. Lineage (NCBI taxonomy): Eukaryota > Metazoa > Chordata > Mammalia > Artiodactyla > Hippopotamidae > Hippopotamus > Hippopotamus amphibius. The sequence continues at coordinate 230,577,054 of NC_080186.1, forward strand.
GGGTAAAATAAGCCAACATTGAGCCTAAAAGGAAAAGTACAATAACTGAAATGAACAATTCCTCAATGGGTTTAACAAAAGGCTGCAGACGGCAGAAGAAAGGGTCAATGAACTTGAAGATAAATCAACAGAAACTGTATAATTGACAAAGAGAAAGAAAAAAAAAACAAGCAAAGCCTCAGTAATTTGTGGAACAATATCTGAAGTCTAACATACATTTAATTGTAGTCTCAGAAGAAAAACAAAGGGAATAATGGGATGGAAAAATATTTGAAGACACAATAGCTTTTGTGAAAATTTTGTGAAAAGCATAAATTTACATATCTCAGAAGCTAATTCAAACCCCTAAGCTGACCCCTAAACAAAGAGCAAAGTGGTATCTTTAAATCCAACCATATTGATAACTGCAACATATAAAAATGGATAAAAATTCCAATTAAGAGAGATTTCCCAGACTGGATAAACTGACCACAAGATTCACACTTTAAAGTCACATATAAGTTGAAAATAAAAATATGAATATACACATATTTTATATATATACATATATGCAGAGGCATATATGTGTGTGTGTATTTATATATATATGCATGAGAACACTATTAAGAACGTGAGTGTCTGTGTTAATATAGAGCAAATAGACTTTAAGACAAGGAGCACTGCCAAAAATAATAAGGGACACTTCATAATAATAAAAAGGAAAAACTTTCAGAAGACACGACAATTATAAATGCATGTGTACCTAATAAATGAAGTTCAAAATATATAAAGCAAAACGGAAGAAACTTAAAAAATTGAAAGACTGATTACCATAGTTGGAGATTTTAAAATCTTTTTCTCAGTAATTGATAGAATAACTAGACCAAAAATCAGTAAGGTTATAGATGATCTTAGCAACACCATACAAAACCATGGTCTAATGGACATTTATAGACCACCGTACCTCACAACTGCTGCATGCAGCCTTCACAGTGCACATGGAATGCTCATGAAGTTAAACCAGGCACTAGCCTAAAAACAAGTCTAGAAAATTTCGAAAGAATGAAATCTTAAAGAATATATTCTCTGGTAGCAAGGGAATTTAATTAGACGTCAATATCAATAAAATATCTGAAAAATATCCAGGTATCTGGAAATTAAACAACATACTTCTAAACCCATTGCTTAAGGAAACATCACAAGGAAAGAAGCAAATAGTTTGAAATAAAATATAATGCAAATACTATAATCAGAAATTTGTGGGAGTCAATTACTAAAGTAGTAGTTAGAGATTTATCATTGTAAAATACTATGCTTATTCTTTAAAAAGAAACATTTAAACTCAGTGATCTAAATTTCTATACAAATACTTTAAGCCTGATAAACAAAAAGGTTCTACTAAAGTAAGTATTACATAAGGAACACAGTTGTTTTCTAAAAGCCTGAGTCAATAAGGATGCAGATGAAGAGAATGGACTGGAGGACACGAGGTTGGGGGGGTGTGTGGTGAAGGGGAAGCTGGGACGAAGTGAGAGAGTAGCATAGATACTACCAACTGTAAAATAGCCAGTGGGAAGATGCTGTATAACAAAGGGAGATCAACTCGATGACGGGTGACGCCTTAGAGGGCAGGGATGGGGAGGGTGGGGGGGAGTCGTGGGAGGGAGGGAATATGGGGATATGGGCATAAATACAGCTGACTGACTTTGGTGTACCTCAAAAACTGGTACAAGAATGTAAAGCAATTATATTCCAATAAAGAGCTTAAAAAAAAAAAGCCCGAGTCAATAAAATACAAAATAAACTATAAAAAAGTTAGCAAAGGCAAAAGTTGGTTATTTGAAGACATTAATAATATTGATAAATATCTAGTAAGACTGGTGAGAGGGAGGGAGGGAGAGGGGGGATTCATATTATCAATAATCGGAATGAATGAGGGGATATCATTACAGATCCTAGAGAAATTAAAAGATAATAAAAATACTTTAAACAATTTTATGTCAATAAATTTGTAAAATTAGGTGAAAAACATAACTTACCAAAACTGACCCAAGATGATATAGAAAATTTTATGTACGCATCACTAATTTTCTACTGCTGCCATAATGGATGTTTAAAACAACACCCGATTATTATTTACTGAGTCAGAAATCTAGACACTCATACTGCTAAGGCCTTACAAGGCCAAAATCAATGTGTCAGCTGGGCTGGGCTCCTACCTGGAGGTTCTGGGGAAGATTCCACTTCCAAGCTCTTTCAGGTTGTTGGCAGAATTCAGTTGCTTGTGGTTATAGGACTGAGGTCCCTATTTCCTTGACATATAGCCTTCTTCATCTTTAAACCAATAATCCTCATGCTTCAAATCTCTGACTTCACCTTCTGCCACATCTCTCTGACTCCAGCAGGAGAAAATTCTCTGCTTTTATTGGCTCATGTAATTAGATTGGACTCACCTGAGAATCCAGGTTTATCTCCTTATTTTAAAGTCCATAACATGAATTACATCTGCAAAGGCCGTTTTGTTATGTAATGTAATTTGCTCATATGTTCCAGGGATTAGACCACAGACATCTCTGCAAGGGGGTAGGGAGAAGGCTATTCTATCACAACACAGTAAAGGGAGATTAGATAGATAGATAGACAAGATAAATAGATAGATGATAGTTAGATAGATAGATAGATAGATAGATAGATAGATAGATAGATAGAGATAGATAGATGATAGAGATATCTGTACATCAAAAAATTGCATTTGTCCACAAAGAAAACTCCAGGCTCCAATAGCCTCATCGATAAACACTACCAAACACTTTCAGGAACAAAATATATTAATCTTACACACCAAAATCATTCAAAAAGCAGAGGGAAAAAGAACATTAACCACTTGTTTTATAAGGTCTACATAACTCCTATATTATAAGCTCATAAAAGCATTAAAAGAAAAATCATATATCAACATCAATCATGAACTTAAATGCAAAAATCTTCAACAAAATATAGTCAAATTGAATTCAGACAATACATCATGACTAACTGGGGTTTATCTAAGGAATGTTAGACTAACTAAAAATCTACCAGTATAATCCAATAGAGTAAAGGAGATAAACCATGTGATCACCCCAACAGATGCTGAAAAAGCATCTGACAAAACTCAGCACCCATTTATATTAAAAACAAATACTCTCAGCAAACTAGGAATCAAAAGAAATTCCTTCTATATGATAAGGATATCTATACTAAAAACAACAACAAAAAAAACCAATTACAGCTAACTTCATACTTAATGGTGAAAGATGGTTTCCCCCCGAAGATTAGGAAAAAGATAAGAATGTCTGCTCATCATTTCTACTCATTGTTGTACTAGCTGTCCTATCCTATGGAATAAGATATAGAAAAGAAAAAAAAAAAGGTCATTGGAAAGAAAGAACTGCCTCTATTTGCAAATGATACAATTATTTATGGAGAAATTCTAAGGAATCTAAAAAAAAAAATACTACTAGAAATAACAAATAAATGTAGTAAAGTCTCAGGACATAGCTAAGACAAGCAGATCAAAGAAAGTAGAGTCCAGATATAGACCTCACCTATAATTAATAACGAAAATGTCATCAAAATAAAAATGCTCATCAAAAGACACTATAAAGTTATGAGTATTCAAGGCACAGAATGGCACAAAATATTTTTAATACATTTAAAGAACTAGCTTCAAAACTAAATGGATAAATACATAGATATAAAAAAAACCTATATAAAGATCTCCTGCAACTAAACAATAAAAAGACAACCCTAATAATGGATAAAAGGCTAAGCAGACACCACACAAAGGAAGATATACAAATGGCCAATAAACAGATACAAACATGCTAAATATCACAGTTCATCAGAAAAATGCAAATACAAATCACAATGAGATACCATAAACACTCACTAAAGTGCCCAGAATTTACAAGGCCACTGACACCAGACATTGTTAAGGATGTGAAGCCACTCCACTAAAATGTTCATACCTTGCTGGCGGGAATGTGAAATGGTACTTGCATCTTGGCTAGAGATTTGACTGTTTCTTATAAAGTTAAACAAAGACTTACCCTTTACCTCAGCAATTCTACTTCTAGGTATTTACGCATTATTATAAAAAGACCAATGTGATAATGTTTATAGATTTCATTATAGTAGTCCCAGTGAAATTACCTCAAAGTCCATCAACAGAAAAATAGATTTTAAAAGTATAGTTGGGACTTCCCTGGTGGCACAGTGGTTAAGAATCTGCCTGCCAATGCAGGGAACACGGGTTCGAGCCCTGAACCGAGAAGATCCCACATGCTGCGGAGCAGCTAAGCCTGTGCACCACAACTACCGAAGCCTGTGCTCTAGAGCCCGTGAGGTACAACTACTGAGCCCTCGAGCCACAACTACGGAAGCCCATGTGCTTACAGCCCGTGATCCACAACAAGAGAAGCCACTGCAGTGAGAAGCCCACACACCGCAATGAAGAGTAGCCCCCAATCGCTGCAACTAGAGAAAGCCTGTACACAGCAACAAAAGACCCAACACAGCCATAAATAAGTAAATAAATTACTAATTAATTAAAAAAATAAAAGTATGGTAGATTGATACACCAGTATAATATGCATCAATAAAACAAAATGAATTATTGATACATGCAACAACATGAATGAATCCCAAACACATTATACTGAGCAAAACAAGCCGGACTCAAGAGTACACACTGTATATTCTGCAATATGTTCATTTTGTATGTTTTACAGAACTATATAGAGTTCTAGAATAAACAGGACTAATTTATGGTGAAAAAAGTCAAGAATTTATTGTGTTGGTAAGATTAACCAGAAAAAGAATGTGAATAAAGGAATTTGGGGGGCTGACTGGAAATGTTCCATGTCTTTCAGGTGTTATGTATTGCACAGGTGTATCCATTTATCAAAGTTCATCAAATTGTTCACATAATACTTGTGCATTTCAATGTATAGAAATATCTCAAAAAACTAAACAAATGAAAAATGCTAAAAATTTATATAATTCCAAATAAATCTAAAAGATTTCATCTCTACAGGCCATAGTATGCATGGTGAAAAACTATGACCTATTTAAGAGGGTTCCTCTAGAAGCTCTGCACCCAATTAATGAATGAAAAATGGGGGAAATTGTTGGACGACCTTTAACCAATATAACATTTTTTCAGGTGGCACAACTGTTTATACTCAGTAGGTTGAGTATCCTTGGTATAAGAATAGTCCCAGAAAAAACTCAATCCTTAGCATAAAAATATTTTTCCTTCTTGGAATATGATGGTCAGGAAAGGAATTTGCACTTCCAATACGAGCTTAGAATGGAAGGGGGAAATTGTGGTTATGCCCTGTAATAAATCCACAACTACTTGGACTGAAAAAATGAAAATGGAAAATCATTCTTAGAACACAGAATTTTATTTTTACTGTAATTCCCCTCTCTATCCTCCATTTTCCTTTACAGAAGAAAGGTGGATACTTCAGGAATTTGCTCAAATGGAGTATGCAAGAAATTCTGGTTTCTTCAATGTCAGCTAGAGTTTTTCTCTGTCTCTGTAAGGGATGGGGACTACACTTCCATTTCTTATAAAGATGAAGGGATCATCCCTGAGGCTGGATATGGTTAAAAATTCAACAATAATAAAATGCAAGATTGCCTTGCACAGCCAAATGAAACAATGATATTTAGATTTTGATTCTTTGTAAGTTGTTTTTGTTATACAGAATGGCTATATTTAATATCTATTGTGGTTTTCACCTCAACTTCATTTTCAGCCTACATTTATATTCTATTTTGGCACTCTGTTGCATGCTTTCAGTAGTTGTTTTCCTTTGAAGTTTCCTAAATAGTTAGAGGGCTCTGCACTTGCGTGATGACCCAGAAAGCTCATGGATGACAGAATTGGGGATGAAGCACTTAAACGGAAACAATGAACTCCACTTTGGTCCTGCAAGAGAGGAAGGCAAGCTGCAAGAAATTCAGACCCAGTCGACAGAAAACTAGCCATTTAATAAACATTGGCCCTGCTCAAATATTTGGCTTAGTTTCTATAAGATAATTTTATAAACAGAAGAGGCAATTTTCTTTCTTCTGAGCCATATGAATGAATCAAATTATATCAATAGTCTCCTCATTCTTTACACCACCCTTTGGTGTCTTCTTGAGGAACCCAAAATAACAGAGGAAGGAACAAGGGTCTTCTAGAGTCCTGCAGAATTTTGAATTGGGAAAGCCGTTTAATGTTAAAAAGCTGTAGTTATTTGCCTATGGTTAGGGTAGTGGTGGCCTCTAGGACTGCTTTATATTTTACACACACACACACACAAACACACACACACACAGAGATCTGAACGCAAGGCACAGTGTTTGGCACAGACAAAACACTAGATAAACTGGACTTTTTGTTCAACCTGGCTCCTGAATCAAATGACAATTTGTTCATGAGAGTCTTGCCCTCAAGTCACGAGCACTGCTATTCTCCATTTCATTTGGCCCTTAGGATTTATGGATGCACTGAATGAGAAAACACAAAATGACCATCTCCTGCATTAAAATTCTAACCCATCATTTGGAACACTTATTACCAAATGCTGTTTCTGGTTATTTAGTTGGAAAGGAAATACAGACAGCAAAGGTTACTATTGTTTATTATTTTAATAGTCACTATAAAACAACTATGATTATCCTTCATTTTGCATCAACTCAGAGAGAAATATTCTTCAGAAAATTTGCATATATTAAAGACAACTACCTTGAACAGAGCACCGAGCTATGTGCATAGGCACATTAAATACTTTATAAAAGACATTAAGTAATTTTTAAAGGATTCTTTAAGAAAATATAATGTTAGGAAATCAATAATTAAAGACCTCATTTTGTTTCACCAAACAAATGAACTAAATAGTTTTAAATGGGGAAAAGAATCTCTTAGGATAATGAAACTATAAAATGAGGTTTTGCTTGTGATTCATTTTCCAGAAACCTAAGTAAAAACTTACGGACATATATTTTAAATGATGATGTGGTTCAGTCTTTAAACGGAAAAAAAAAGTCAGCTATTCATCTATTTGCATTTTCATATATCAGAGTCACCTGAAATGTGATTATGATTCAGAAGTACAGGTGCTGAGACACTACCTGCCACTTTATATGTATGTGTGTGTGTATATATATACACACAAAGCATGTTTATAGTTTTTATTCTTCTTATCATTATATATGTTTGAAAACCTTATAGTAATTGAGAGAGAGCCAGCATAACAATTTACTTGGTAAACTGAATCAATAAATGTGCTTTAACTGAATATACTACAGAAAAAAATCTTTGATTTTTTTAAATGTACATGTTATTCATGATAGCATTTGGGCACTGAAATTTTTAAATTTCAAAAATCAAGCCCAATGCATAAAATACATCCTAAATATGAAAACAACTCCATCCAGAAGTAATTTTGTTACCTATTTCTATATTCATTAAAGTTCTGACTAAAATATGGAATTACAATGCCTACTACAAAGTTGATATGAAATAATTTAAAATAGTTCTTAAGGCACTAATTTCATATAGTTCTGTAACATTTTAATGACCCTTTTGAACATTCTAAGCAATTATTGTAAGAAAATAAAAATAAAGATGCAGTATGATTATTTCGTTAGTAATTTATTTTAACCTAGACTTCAGTGCCTATATGGGTTTGACGTTAAATACTAACAAGCTACTTTTAAAATCTACTGTCAATGTTTACTTGTAATCAAATATGATTAATTTTGCCAGTTGGCTCCTGGCAGTACCTCCAGTAATGGGAAATTACCATAAGCCAATATATCTTGATTGCAACAGCCTGTACCTTTATTGTCTGTCCAGATTCTTTTCGCATCAGGTCTATAATGAAAACCTAAGTCACAGACAGAGGTATTAGAAGAGACACAATGGGGCCACTGTTCTCTGGAAAAAATCAAATTTTCAATAACTCATAAGGTAATTTGAGAGCTTCTATTATATGATCCGTCAACAAACAATTAAATTCTACAGATTTTTTTCATCGAACAGTCCAGTTAGCATATCTTTTAATATACATAACCCATACCATAAGTGAAAAGTAAACTGAAGCTCACATTCGAAGCCCTTGATTTTTTAGGAAAACAGCTGGAAAACGTTTCAGCACGAATTAAAGTCAAACATTTATACTGGTGGATTTGCCAGCAGGGGTGAGTTCTCAAGAGAGACAACACGTTCCAAACGTGTGCTCCATTCCCCTCTCAGTCCCATTCATAAAGTGCCTTTCTGTTATGCAATGGGATCACTCTGCTTGGTGATGAACACGGGCTGATGTTTAGCGTTAGCTGACTGCACATACAAATGAGAAAGCATCCCTCATCTTTACTTAAAAACAAAACTTAAGCAAGGTGCTGAGGCAGAGGCACCTTTGCACCGGAGTCAAAGGAAACAAAGATGAGAATGTGTTTAAATTAGGGAATCGGAGCGTACAACAAATGGGCACATTACTCAGAAAAGCTCAGAGGAGAGTCTTTGAAACGCAGGAGTAAACCAGTTGTGCGGACAGCGATAAAGGGCTTGCATACTTCTGGGAAGAATCAAGCCCCAGTGTGTTTGCTTTTCCCATTGATACTACTAGGACCCTAATTGAAGAAAGAGGACTCTGGGGACCCTAACATTGGCTTCTCCTTTCTTAGCGCTCTCTTAACCAAGCGGTATTCGCTCTATTCCGACTCCAACAGAGAGCTCGCAACCCGGAACCTGTGTCGGCACAGCGATCACAAACCAGACAAGCCAGGAGGGACAATCAACGCCAGTATGAGACTGCACGTTCCCCTGACTTTTGTTTGCTCGGGTTTACGTTTTAGACACTCTCATCCTCCTCGTGGAGCCTGGCAAGATAATGTATACTCCTATCCCTCATCAAAACAGCCCCAATCACAGCCCCGCGGAGCGTAGAGGAACCCAGTTCTGTCCGCAGGACCAAGTCAGAACCGCATCCCCACGAGCGGCTGCCCAAGACCTTCCCTTAGATCGGGCGCAGCTTGTGCTTGGAGCGAGGGAGAAAGCATCTCTCTCAACTCCTCCCGAGGCCACACTTCCTATATAGACCCACCTGCATGGGAGCTTCGTGTCTCATTGTTCGCAAAGTGTCCTTTTTCCCTGGCTAAGACAGTGCTGCCCCGGGAGCCCGGTCGAGCGTGCACAGCCCTCGCGCTTCCCGCTCCACACTGCACTCTTGGGGTTCGCTAACCGGCTCCAACATCAGCACCGGAGCTGTCCCTTCCTGGCGCCGCACACGCGTACTGGCTGAGAGCCCCCGCGTGCTCATGGGAGTTGTAGTCCGGCCCCGCCGAGCTTCCCCGCAAACCTGTGCGCCGTGAACTACATTTCCCGGCAAGCCAGCCTGCGAACGGGCTGCTCCTCCAGTCGGACTCGGCCGCGGAGCCTCCCTTCTCTTTTGGAATCGCTCTTGGGTGTTCCTGCGCTCAGCCTCCCAGACTATTTATTTCCTCGCAAGGTGCAGGCGAAAGTGACCCTAGCTCATCTCAGCTGGAGACTTTTCTGTGCTGCCTATCGCCTTCCGAAGCTAAATTGTGATTTTTTTTTTTTCCTGGTTAAGAAACGCACTACCTTGTGCTAATTCCCAATCTAAACCAAAGCTGCGCTGCGTTCTGGAACTCTCCGCCCTACACCTCCCCATCTCTAACCCGGAAAGTTTATACATTCCCCTAGGCAGAGTGGGGTGGTTTTACAATCTCATTGAAGAACCGCGGGGGAGGACAACGATGAATGGCACACACATAAAGAAAGTGGTTTACTCACACAATTGCGTTGAGAAGGCGCCCACGCGCGCGCGTACACACACACACACACACACACACACACACACACCCTGCAAAGTCCATCGAAGCCAGATTTCGCGCAGAGCATGCAGAGGAACTCCCTTCTGCTTACCTTTCCGTACAGCTCCATTGCAACTCAAGGTTCCGAAATCCTCCGTAATCCCTCCTGCTACAAAAGAGGTGAAGGTCTCCTGCAGGAAGCGGAGTTAAACGCACCACACAATGGAAGGGGTGGGGGTGGCGGCTGGCGAAGGGAGAAGGAACGAGGGACGAGGAGAGAGCGCAGCTGATGTAGATAGATGGTTTCTTTTCTCGGCAGGGAGAGCGTGGAGTCTTCAAGTACCAGCTGCAGAAAGAGCTGAGAGTCTCTTAGGAAGTGCCAGGGGCACGATCGCGCTGGGCAGCCCCTCCCCAGGCCCTCCCCCAGGCACCTTCCACCGTCATTAGTGCGCACACACAGCCGCTGCTGGCCCTGCGCTGGGGAGCTGATAGGGTACTGGGTTATTTACCCGAAGCAAGTCACATAAAATGCACACGTTCATCACCAGAGCCCAGAAGCACCGTCACAGACAAGATAGGAGACCTCTATTAAGTTATCCTGTCCTTTCTTTAACATAGAGTCATTCCTTACATTACAATCGGACTCCTCCCAGACTAGTTCAAAAACGGTTTTGAAATCTCGGAACTGTAGTTTTATTACACTTACCTTTTCCCCTCAGTTGGCACATATGTGTGACTATCCATATTCTCTGTACCGATCTGAAAACTCCCTTTTCTGCCTTAAGAGGAAACGTTAATCCGTCCAGTAATGCTCCTCGCCTTTCACGTGTGGTCAGAAATGATTATTGGAGGCAGAATGGAAAAGGAATGAACTTGATACTGACAGAGACATAGCAGTAATAACTTAAAACAGCTTGAAACTTCATTGCACTAGACAAAACAGTAGAATGGAGGTTCTTAAATGTGCTCGAAAATCTCCTGGGGGTGTTAAAATTCATATTCTCAAGGCATGCATAGAGATTCTGACTCACTAGCTGTGAAAAGGTGTCTGGGAATTAGAGTTTTAAGCAAACACGCCAGCAATTCTGATGCAAGTGGTCCTTTGCCATTATTTGAGAAACACTGCCTTAAAGTTTTTTATATGTAAGCATTTTTCAAAAATACAAAGCTCAAAAACTTCATAGATGGACAATACTGCAGCAACAATGTATTGGGAACCTCCCATGTTCAAAATGTCCCGTTAATTTTAGATTGTGTTTTTGTTTTTGCCTTTTTTTTTTAAGAAATCTAAGATCTGTCTTCTAATCTTGCAATCAATGAGAATGTAATGTGATATCACCTAGGTAAATAGTTTTTATCACTATTCAGAAAAAAACATTTGAAAATGCTCCCCTCGTAGGGGAGCGTGGATTATGTGAGGGTTATGTGTGGGTTAGAGCAATTTCATTTAAATTAACTAATAACAAATAAAATTAAAAGGTAGAAGCCAATATCAGCATGTTTCTTGATAACTTATTAGACGTAAGTCTTCTGCAAACCTTTTTTTAGATCTATGTAAAGGTGTACCTCTTTATAACCTTTTTCCATGAGAAGTACCAAATAATACTGACACTTAAATGTGTATAATTGGCATTTAATAATAAAAGTTTGCACAGCTACTTAGAGCTTGTCTTTCTCCAAAAGAATTTCCTATAATTTTTGTACTGTCATCATCACCTTCTGAAATTCTCAGAATTCAGAGTGTGATACCAAAGAACATGTTGAAATATTACAAATGTCGAACCCTCGTGGATTTACTATTATTTGAGTTCATCCCTTCTTAAGATTTTACTACAATGATTTACCTCCTCACTTTTCTAGTATGTCCTTTATTTGTGGAAGAACCAAACCTATGCAAATTGAGTTGTGGAGGAAAAAAAAAAACACTTGTGAAAGGTTTGGGGGAACTTAGTTCTGCCCTGTTTCTCCTGCCTTAGTCGGTTATTTAAGTGGGTGAAGGGGGTAAAAAAAAGCTAGCCAGGAATCAACTAAACAAACAAAAGTGGACTAGAGCTGATTATCTCCCTAAAGTCAGAAGAGCACTTTACCTTTGCTTGAAAGGCCACCATCTATGAGTCTCATTCCCAAGGTCACCAGATGACTGCTGGAGCTCCAGCTCTTACATCCACATTCTAGCCTGCAAGAAGGAAGAAATGATGGAGGGCATTCCATCATCCCTTTAAATACACTACTGCCCTTACATTACAGTGCCTAGAACTTAATCTTATGATCATATCTACTTGCAAGAGAGGCTGGGAAATGTAGTCTCTATTCTGGGTGAACATGTGCCCAGCTGAAAATCCACAATTCTGTTAAAAAATGGGTACTGGGGAAGAGCAGGTCCTGGGAGAGAGCTCATAGTCTCTACTATAGGGCATAAGGGGGACTATAAGATAAATCTTGCTGCTCTTTTCCCTTTGCAATTTTACTGAAATGTAAATGTCTAATAATTTTAAAATTTATCCATTCCCAGGGATCTCTGTAATTTAAGAGCAATCAAAACCTTAAAATCAAGGAGTTACCCAAAAGTTAGAATAGTCCGGCTCTTGTTGAGGAAATAAGGAAAGAGGGAAGCCTTCTCTGCTTACATGTGAATCTGGGGTTAGTAGATATTAAAAAGATTTTAAAAGGGAAAATAGAGTTAAGTGAAGGTAAAGGGGCCACTACTGAATGTCACAAAGTATGTAACATGAGCACTTCTGCATATTAGAAAGTAGAGCAGGCTCAAAGGTTCTGAGGTCCAGAGAGCATGACTTACCCAGAATCACACAGATCACTAGAGGGATACCTGAGATAAGAATTCTTAAGTCTTTGTCTTTGGATTCAGTTTTCTTTCCATTGTCCAGCACCACTATTCATTATTGATTGGCTTTTAGCTATCTTGTGTTTAACTGACACTTACCAGCACTCACTTTGTTTTTTGTATTTATGTAGTTTATCTATCACTCACTTTGTTGTTATCGGTCCTCGTCTATGTCAGCTTTATTAAACAGTGAAATTATACCAAGTAGGGTTAAATGGGATAATTTATTTGGCTTAAACAAAGCCAAGAACGAGGATAATTCATTAAGTATTAATTAGCAATGATGATGTTGGTTAAATGAAAAATAGCATTAGGTATTTTGTTTCTGCCATTGTTACCATCTCTCTGTTAGGACTTACACTGAAAAATAAAGTGATTGAGCCTTGATATAAGACATCAGCATGAACCTGGGGATTCACTTACTCCCCCAAGCAAGCTTTACTCAAATCCACAGTGCAAGGATATGGCTGAGTCTTGAATCCAAGGTGTTTCTGGTACCATTTCTAAACAAGCAGGAGGTTTTCCTGGACTGAGCCCTGGTACCTTTGTCTGACCCTCGGCGTTAAAGCTGGCTTTGATTTCAACGTTGTGCAGCATCTGTATCAAGAAATGCTATTGATTGTCTCATGTTCCCTTTGGAAGAAATTGGATATCCCCATGATGTTATTGATTTCTTTTTAATTAAAAGGAAAAATAATTTTAACTCATTCTTGCTCATGATGTCTCCAACCCATATCTAATCAATACAACTAAGATGCTTTGTAAAAATAAATAAATTCACTCCAACTAAATGAAAACGATGCTTTCTTTCCATAACGTAAATATGATATTATTAATGATAGATCCCCTTTCTTCAGTACCTACTCTGTGGTAGGCACTTTGTCTATATTATTATATCTAATCCTCAATAATATTACAAGGTAGCATTATTAGTCTTATTTTACAAAAAAGAAAAATAGTAGAAAGTTTAAGTATTTTGCTTATGGACACCTAGCTAGCAAGATGTTGGGCCAGGATTTGAAGCTCAGAGTTATCTGATTCCAAAGTCCAAATTCTTGCCCATAGTTTTTCTCACAAAAGGTAACATTGCTTTGAGATAATGTTTAAAATGTCTTATAAAGAAGTTTTACTTCAAGGAAGGGAGGGAATACGGGGATATGTGTATAAAAACAGTTCATTGAACTTGGGGTACCCCCCAAAAAATAATAAATAAATAAATAAAATTAAAAAAAATAGTTTTACTGGACTTTGTTGTTGTTGACCTTGCTTGGGAACAAGAATACTACATATAGTCCTCTCATAGAATTCCTGGGCTACTTACATCTTTTCATACAACATTTTTAAATTTGAAAACTGTCAACATTTTCAGATACTGATTCATTTGATGCACTAGAAATATTATTGAGTTTTGTATCAATTTCTGTGACGTGTGTATGTTATATTTCCAACTCATAGAAGATAGTTTTAAAATAAACAGATTATAAATATGCAAATTATGAGAAAAACAGAGGAATTCTAAACAACAATCCCCACACTTCATACCAAGTACTTATTCAGCTACAGGTTTCAGATGGGTAATCTCGTGTGAAGGTTATGTGATATACATCTTCATGAAGCCAAGGCTTACTTCCAATGAGATAGATATCATCTTTTTAAAACAATTATCTTGTAAAGCCATGACAAATTTTGAAAACAATTTTATAATCAAGAGGTAATTGAACTAGGTGGAGTTTAGATAATAAGTTCTCTACTTCTAGTCTTCTGACCGGTCAAAAAAGAGTCAGTCTAACCTACTAACTCTGAGAACAGAGGGTGGCTCTGAGCAGCATCTCTTAGTAGACCTGCAACACTGTGGAGTGTGTATGTGTGTTTGGGGATGAAAGTGGGAGGTTGGGGGTGAGACAGGAGAGCACGCTGTGAGAACCTAGCCTCAGCACCTGAGACAGTCAGCCTGCATGCCTGCAATAGCTGGGTGCCTAGTGCTACCCATCCATAGCTCTAAGCTAAGCTTATATCTAAGAGCCAAGTCCAGCTAAGAAGAATGAGGCTCATTCTTCAGGTCCAGGAAGCCCTGAACTTCCATAGGACTTAAAAAATGACAGACTAGTATCCGAAGAAGGGACCTTACAGATGTTCTAGCTGAATCCTCCCATTTTATGCATTATAAATTAGATCCCAGAAATGTAAAATGACCTGCCTAAAGCACCAGATGTCATCCGATGCCATTGAAAGGGTCCAATAAATATTGGGGAAAAAAGGCTATTTTGAAAGTATGTCAATTTTATTAATATAATCAATTTATGTGTATCAATCATTTTCATTGGGTTAGTTTTAGGTTTACATGTTATAATTTAAAATGGAGAGTCAAAAAAGATAAGACACCATCCTCCTCCTGAAGGGGGCTCCAAACTAGTTCAGAAGACCAGATAAACAGGTAACAGATAGAAAGACATCAGTGGCAAAGATAACACAAAACAGGACCTGGTCAGCTGCCTGCCCACTCTTATCATTAGCAAATGCTTTAAAGATTTATAGGAAAGAGTAATCAGTTCAAGGATTTTCTGTGGAGAAGTAAATTATGCCTCTGGATAAGAAGGTATCCAATTGTAAATGTAGGAGAGACAAAGACTAGTACACCTTCAAAGGAACTTAAGGATCATTTAGGTTTTGTTGTTGTTTATTTGTTTTTTGAGTTTTCAGTTAAAGGCTCAAATATGGTGAATGACTCACCTAGCATCACACTAATTAATAACAGAACCAGGACTGATATGCAATTTCCATGACATTAATACCAGAGTTCTCTGTAAATATACAACATTTCAACAATCACTACTTTGGACTTGAACACTTATTTGCGATCTCATAACTTGACCAAACTTTTGCTCAAAAATCATGAAATTACCACACATTAAATAGGAACTCAAAAACCTCTTCCAGAAAGTTATGTGATCTAATTTTATACCCTGTTTCTCAACCAGCATAGGTTATCTCTCCTATGCTGGTTGAGAAACAGAGTATAAAATCTAAGGAGAGCTGAAGTATGATACTTTTCAAATAAGGGCTTGTTAAATATTTTAAATTTTATTATTTTAAAAATGTGACATGAGCGACAGAACCAAGTTTTATTATTTTTCTAATTAAAATTAAGTTTGACCCAGTCCCCACATATTAAGATGGTTATAAAGTTCTGTATCAACTGATCTGACAGAAATGGGGACAAGGGCTTCTCCTTCTTCCCTCCTAGGATTACACAAGAACACTGAAGGACAGGCAGGACAGCAAAAGGGTAGATGTTGGACATCTTTGATGGTCACTGATGCTGCTTTTTCTTCAGGTCAACATGGCCCATTTGTAGGCAGGTGGCAGCATTCTCCCCATGCCAAGCTAGGCCATAGAGATCCTGATCAAAATCCCAAGGTCATAGGCACGTAGTGTATCAGTTAGCTTTGCTGTGTGAAAAACAACCTCAACACTTAGTGATTTAAACACTCTTAGTTCCTGATTCTGTGGGTTGACAGTTGGGACTGGGCTTTGTTGGGTAGTCTTTCTGTCTCCCTTGGGTTTACACACAGCTCTGTGAAGAGCTACAAGTCAGCAAAGTGGCTTCTCGGGTCGTTTGGCCATCAGAAGGGGGACGGGAGAAGGGCCAGCCCACGTGTCTCTCATAGAGTAGGCTATTTCAAATCTGTACACGTGGCAGTTTTCTGGGTTCTGAGAGAAAGAGCAGAAACACAAAGGCCTCTCGAGACCTAGAATTGGAACTGGCATATCATCCCTTCCACTGCATTATATTGACCGGAAGACATCACAATTCACCTCGGATTGAAGAGGTGGAGAAATAAACTCCTCTTCTTGATGAGAGGAGCTGAATAGTCACATTTCAAAAGGACTCAGCTACAGGAAGCTGTGGAGACTGTGGCCACTGTTACAAATTGCCACACACAGCCCAGCATTTCATCAAGGCTCTACCACTTCAAAGTCTCTGTGTTCCCCTCAGCGCCTGACTCTGCTGCTCTTGACCAGAGCTCGCACCACCTCCCTGGCTTCAGGGGAATCTATCAACCTCACAGGGCCCCTCTTCAGTCCTCAAGCACAGTACTTCTGCTGATGACTTTCCTCTTTGAGTAATCCAGTTTCATTATTTACATGGACCTAAGCCTTTAACAACAAAGATGTGTTTAGAAAATGTGCTTCCAGCATACCTGCAACAGCTGATTACTCCTTCTTCTGAGGAAGAGGGGAAAGTAAGGATTCCTGGATGGAAGAACTCACGAGCCTCGTCGCCTCGTCACCCCTACTGCAAAGAAAGAACACCTTTCACTCTTCTGTGATCATCTTATGGAGAAAAGGGGGACTTGGTCATTTCCCAACAGATATTGTCACATTAATCCTCAGTTACTCTCCCTGACACAAAATCTATAGGAAATTTGAGCTAGAAATATGATCAATCACCTCTAAAACAAATTTTTGTAAGCAATACTTTGTCCACAAAGGTGTTACCTATGTCAAATAAGTCTTTTTCTTCTATCTGATCCTTGTGTTCTTTTACAGTCTGAGTACGTATGCGCTCCTGAAAGGAGGAATATTACATAATTATAAAGAACACATTTAAGTCTGGTTGAAGCAATTATAGTTGAAGCACACTTTTCTTTAGATTGCCGTGACTCATTGAAAGATGCATTTTCTTGATTTTATTTGCTAATGACCCTGATGTAAACAATAGTTATTTCTTTATAGTAACAAAAGACTTTTTCAAGGAGAAGCTTATTAAACTATTGAAAATCAGATTAAGCAGAGATTCCTACTAGCATTGATTAGTATCTTGTCTTTAAGAAGGCCAGAGTGTTCTATAGGAAGGAGAAGTGTGAGAGAGTCGTATTTACTAAGACTCACTTTATACTAGGAACTGTGCTAGACGCTTCACATAGTTTAACTTAATGTTTACATAAACAAGAGGCAAATATGATTGTTGTCTGTATAAACAGGAAAAGATTGCACAAACTGGGTAATTGGTAGAAAATTTAATAAAGGGACTATTTACAGAGCTGTGGGCAGTGTTGGTGGAAACCAACAAGGGAGAGTAGTGTACCCTGGAACTAGAAGCAACAGAGAACCAGGGAGAAGTTACAGCCAGATGGCCAAGGTCCAGGAAGGGAGCATTTGAAGAGAGGAGAAACCGCTGTGGAAGATGGAGCCCACAGTGGAAGGAAATAACCAACCTTCCACCCTCTGTCTCTGGCCAGCTCCCCATTAGCTAAACCCAATCAGAATCACAAGCCTTCGAGTCTGTTGATGCAGTCCCTGTATTCAGCCTCCTCGGCCACAGAGCAGAGTAAAGAACGGTAGAGCAGAGTGGAAAAAGAGGGTAAAAAGGAGGTGTGTGCACATTGTCCCATTTTAAAGATGAGCAAATTGAAAGTCAAAGGAAATAATAACTTTCGTAGGTTACAGGCAAAACAAAATTTAAATTCGGATCTTTCTAGTTCTCTTTGCATTCCTTATATGTACTAACTATGCTACTGAGTTTGGTTAAGAGAAAAATAATGTGTAATTTCATCAGAGGGATTTTTCTCAAAATTCCAACTCCATTTTCTTCATTTAACTTTCACAGCCTTAACATCCCCAGGACGACACAGTCAAGTGTGTACCTGCATCATCATTTCAACTGGACCCTTGAGTAACTTCTGTGTACCACCTCTCTTTCATCTGCTTCGAGTATTGTTTCCTAATATGTACAATTCCACTCACGAATTTTTTAATTACTCAAGTCAACAAATATTTATGAATTCCTCAATATGCACCACAGTTGTTTTAGACACTGCAGAAGATACAACGGACATATTTGACATGGTCCATAACTTTCAGTGCTTATAACCTTATTTTTTTTAAAAAAAAGGACTGTGTGCTCCAGGAGACCAGAGATCTTGTTTAACTTGTTCACTACTTTTTAATCAATACCTGGCATATGGTAGGTGCTTAACATATTTTGATGAATTAATGAATGTTAAAAATGTAAAATGTTGGAAATCAAATATAATGAAGCCCATACGCGCGTGGCACATGCAGTAAAGAGTTAGAGGCCTGGGGCGATGAAGCTCAGGGAGGATCAGCAAAGACTGAGGAAGCTTTGGTGAAAACGGAGATGTTCACAGGAACCTGAAAAGATGAACAAGTTTTAATCGATACAAATGGGAAAGACATTTGGGGACTTTAGAGGGGAGCTTTGGGTACTTGAGCGTGGAAATTGTCCAGGGCACTAGGTTTTTCCTACAGAAATGAAGGCAATCATGGTAAAAGGAAGGAGTCTGCTCTGGAGGAAGGCACTCTGCCCCTTCCGGTGCCTCCCCAGGTCTTTCCCGTCCTCATTCCCCCTCCTCCCACTCTGGAGCATCTCCCTTTCCCAACAATGTCAGCTGTTTTTAGTGGCATGCTATTCAGGAAAATCTGCCTGTCTAGCCTCCTTTCTCAGCATAAGGCTTTGTTTAGTGACTTCTAGCACTAAATTAAACATGTGTTAAAGATCTTAGCTTATGGCACAAAGACTCATAGATCAATGGAACAGAATTGAGAGCCCAGAAATAAACCCATGCACCTATGGCCAATTAATCTATGACAAAGGAAGCAAGAATATACAATGGAGGAAAGACAGCCTCTTCAATAAGTGGTGCTGGGAACATTGGAGAGCTACATGTAAGAGAAAGAAATTAGAACATTCTCTAATGCTGTATACAAAAATAAACTCAAAATGGATTAAAGACCTAAATGTCAGACCAGATACTATAAAACTAGAGGAAAATATAGGTAGAACACTCTTTGACATAAATCACAGCAATATTTTTGTTGGTCCATCTGCTAAAGTAAAGGAAATAAAAGCAAAAATAAACAAACTGGACCTAATTAAACTCAAAAGCTTTTGCACAGCAATGGAAACCATCCACAAAACAGGAAGACAACCTACTGATTGAGAGAAAATATTCGCAAATGATATGACCAATAAGGGATTAATATCCAACATATATAAACAACTTATACAACTCAACATCAAGAAACCAAACAACTCGATTGAAAAATGAGCAGAAGACCTGTATACGCATTTTTCCAAAGAGGAAATGCAGATGGTCAACAGGCACATGAAAAGATGCTCAACATTGCTAATCATCAGGGAAATGCAAATCAAAACTACAATGAGATATCACCTCACACCTGTCAATAGGCACAAACTGTTGGATGTAAGATAGGCTCAAGGATGTATGGAACAACATGGGGAATACAGCCAATATTTTGTAATAACTGCAAAAAAAAAACCCTTAAAAATTGTATTAATTTTTTTAAAAACTTAAAAAAAAGATCTCAGCTATCACTATTTAGGAGGCTTTCCTGGATTCTCCCAGGCTCCAGGTATATTCGTCCTCTGCTTCTATAGTGCTCAGAAATTTGGCTGTTGTAGCACTTTTTCAGGTGTAGTGAGGTGGTTTATCTCATGGCCTCTCTCCCCACAGTAAGTGGCAGGAGTTCTGGGACTGTCTCCCTGTTATTTTATAATTTATGACTGACCGTGTGTTACCAATAAGCCATAGGGAGGATTTTAAGCTATTTGATGAATATGAGTCTACTTATCTTTTCTTAAGTGCTGTATTTCAAGTTGATCAAGATGCTTTGTTGGTAAAGGCATTTCTAGAGCCCTGAAAACCACATTGTAGATGTGGCTAGGTGTGGGACTAACTTGGTTTGGAATATAGGGTGGCCGACCATTTTTGTTTGCCCAGGACTGAGGGCTTTGTTGGGATAGAGCATCTTCAGCGATAAATCCTTAAAAGTCCCAGCAAACTGAGGTGAGTTGGTCCCACCCCAGTGGGAAAAGAAAAACCAATAATAAGAATCTTCTTTCATGCACTATACTATGCGTGTAAACCCTAGCTAAGGTTATGTTAGTGCTGAAAAATGTAATTTCTGATCTTGCTTTTTCATCTCTTGACTAATGGAACATTATGTCTTAGTAGGAAAACATTCACCCTGTGAAGAGTAGCCGGTCGAGAGACTGAGAATTCTTAGGCTCTTCCTTATGTTGTTTTTAGCATACCACAGTAATTGGTTCTCTCCAAGTCCCCAGGTAGGCCTCATGATATACCTGAGTGTAAGAACTTCCAAGCAGGGAGTTTTCCCTTTAGATGTTTCATTACAGATGGGTTCGTATGAAGTGTTTTTGTGGTGTGTTGATTTGTTGTTTTTAACTCTCAGAAGCTACTTGAGGGAGAAATTACTTTCATCTCTCAGAGGAGATACTGGATAGGAGCGTTCACACCCAAGCACCTCGGCACTATTTGAACTGAAACTCGTTATATGGAATGTCGGTTCAATTTACTCCATTATTTCTTTATTGGGTTCCTTGTTTTTGCCTGTAGAGAAGGAGATTGGTGGGTGATAGAACAAGGATAAAAATCATACAAAGTTTTGAGGAATTGATTTTCTTATCCAGGAAATGAAGTGGATGGAATACACTCTCAGGTTGGAAGTGCTCTTGAGCCTGACAGTGGACGCCAGGAGAATGGCAGCTGCTCAGCTCTTTCATCAGCCTGGAATCCGAGAAATGACTGTAAGTTTAACTCATGCAGCTCAAGTGATTTCCTGGAACAGCAGATATATGAATATACAAGAAAAAGTTTCGTCCCCTATGATTTTGTTTTATGTGCTTGTAAGTGGTTGTGGCTTAAATTACTGGCCTATTCATTGTCTCATTCTCGTGAATCACAGGCACAAATCAGACAAAGGCAACCCTAAGACATTCTTTTGAGGCAAATGTCCAGTAGTACTTTTAATAGCTGCCTCTTCAAGAGAGTTTACTAAGATTTTTACACATGCTATGTTATCATTTTCTCCTCACATAAACCCATAAGACAGATATTATGATGATCCTCGTTTCTAGATGAGAAAATCAACTGAAGCATGGGAAGTTTAAGTTTGCTTTTAGGTCAGTAAAAATGGAAGCATTCCAATTCAATTGGTGAGGCCCTAGAGCTACACGCTTTATCCACTATGTCACAGGTATTCCACAGGAGTGAGCAACGAGCCCCGCCCCTCTATAATGAGAAACGGTCTTCAGGATAGTTTTTCAAGTGCTTGGGTAATTTCCTATAACATCAAAGAGGCAGCTTTAATATTTCACTTTGTAACTACAGAGTTTGAATTCCTTAAATCTGAGAAAAGAAAATTGTTCCCAAACTAGCATCCAAATCGCCAACTGTTCCTTTAGGTTCATATTCAGAAATCAAGCCTTGCAGAATTTTCCTGCCCAAGAATCTTCATCCTAACTTCCACAGAACAAATTTTGAATTCAGAAAATTATCAATGAACAAGATAATCATAATAGAAACACAATGTTGGATATAAATTTTAAAGGAGGAAAACATGCATTTATTTATTTACAACGTGAATAACTAATATTTTCTGAGATTCTTTAGATTCATAGGATTATATGCAGAGTGCATGTGTTCCTTTTTCACACTACATTCTTATGTCAAAATAAAATATCTTCCCTTTTTAAATTCTGTAATGTCAGTTCAAGCCCTTTCAAAGTGAAAGGTATGTTATCATAAAACTTTTGAAAAAAGAGTAAATTAGTAAAGTAATAATTTATCATATCTTTGTACCAACTGTGATATAAGCGTTATTATGATGATTCTTACTTTATAGATGAGGAAACAAAGCCAAAGGTGAAGTGAATTACCTAGAGTGTATGTCAAGCAAATGGAAGACCCTAACTAGAAGGCAGTTTTGCAAAAGAAGCAATGATTTATCCTGGGCTTAATAGCTATCCCTGGAAATACAAGGTCATTCCCTGGGTCATCACTCCAGCACTTGAGTTGCTATGGGAACCAAGCAGTTAGAACCTTGTAGAAATAAATGTACCATTAAAAAGGAGTAACTCACATAACCATGAACATTCACCAAGACTCTCAGGCTCTTTCCCTACTAACATCAGCCTTTTATATCCAATCCTAAATCTGCATATTGTTTTGTTGATGCTGGATTCTTCTGGAATGTTTTAATTCACCTGGTTGAAAAATAAAATATTGCTCATGAAAAGATTCTTAAGCAGGGTGATTTGCTTTCTGATGGGATGACCCTAGCCAATTGAAATAGAACTCTGGTTGCTATCATTAATAAAAGAAGAATACCCCCATTTTCATAGGTATATCTGCCATTTACAAATCACTTTCATATGAATTAAGTCACTGATTCCCAAGACAATCATTTAGGTGGGAAATATGCTGTTTTTAATTATGTTATATATTTCTGTGGCTGAGGGTAGACTAAGGAAACATTTATAGGTGGATTCTTCCTATAACGGTGCATAAAATTATATAGAAGAAACTGCAAGTGTCTTTCAGTACTGTTGCATTGACCACCGACTTACACTGCTGTTTCTGATTAATTTCCTTGTAATGCATGGTTATAATCCTAAAAACAAAATTTAGTATTTGTAGAAACTTAAAGTTTACAAAATAATATCCTCGTATTTTAATTTTACTTTATGGCACCAGGAGAATCTGAAACTAAAACAGAGAAGTAATCACTGGGGTTCACATTTATTTATAACTTTGTTTTCAGAAAGCGCTATATAACTTCTAGCAAAAATTGAGTGCATTCCTAGAAAAGTCATGATGCTTGCTGTGAATAATCAGAGGCCCAATTTCACACTCAGGCAAAGCAATATAAAAAACCAAAACTTCACTGACGTTATGGACCATAAAGATTTTCTAAGTTGTTATTACCATATGAGTTAATGGGTGTTGAAAGCTGGTTTTATAGTAACAAAATATCTGAATGCTCCCTTTTCAGAGTGATAAACATGGATTAGTCTCTTGGCTTCTGTGAGCCTTTATTTTCCTATCTGTGTATAAGGTCAATCATAGCTGCAGGGCTGTGTTTGTTTGAATGTTATATCCACTGTAAAGAGCTATGCTGATAGGACTGATGGTCAGAGGCACAAGGAGGGACTTTAGAGAACTTGGACAAATTATTGAATTGAGTCTCAACGTCCTTGTCTATACAATATGAATAATGTTGATAGGTACATTAAAGGACTTTTTTTTTCAGGATTAAGTGATAGGATGCATGCCTGTGAAAAAGCTTTTCAAATTACAAAGCATGTGCTAGACAGACCACATTAGTATAGACAGAAAGCACATTCACAACTAAAAAACATTTTGATGTCTTTGGATCCCAATTGCTTTTCACAACCACATATGAATTGTGGCAATAAATAAATAAAGAGGAAGGTCATGAGATGTCATATTTTAACCTGATTTTACAACTAGTGTCTGCTATTTTGAAGGCTCTTCTCTTTCGCCATTGGATATTAGTGTTACTCTGGGTTATAATTTGGTCTCTTTCCTGCCTTGTATCTACTATCTTCCTAGACGAGCTCATCCCCACCCATAGCTTCAGCTTTCATTGATCTAATGATGATCCTAGATCCATATTTTGAGCCCAGATCTCTCCTGCCCTTTAGACTGGGTCAACCGATTGCCTGCTGGATCGCTCCACCTGTATATCCAAGGATACTTTAGCCACAGCAGGTCTGAATGAGTCCTTCCCTGCTCCATACTTGCACTTTCCTCTGTGTTCTCCGTCTTTGCAAGTGGTTCCACAGTCCACCTAATTGCTCAGGTCATAAATCTTCATTTGATATTGACTTTTCAATCTTCATCATTTTTCAAATCCAATCAATCAGCAAGTATTGTCCTTTTCACTATCTAAATATCTCTCCAATTAAATCCTTCTCTCCATTTCCACTAGGCCACCTTCATCAGTCATTTGAATTTTTGATTCTAGTCCCCACCCTCCATTTTCTCCCAATCTGTTCTCCATCTCAGGTCCTGAATGATCTTTCTGAAATCCAAAATTGATCATGTTCTCTATGCTTAAAACTCTCTAATGTCTTCCCTGTGCCCAGCAACTTAACATGACTCACAAGGCCTACATGATCTAGCTTCTGCTTGTTCCCACAGCCTTCCTCTCTCACCTCCACACTCTACACACCAGCTCTATTGTGTGTGAAGAGTGTGAAGTCTCTTCCACTCTTCCAGTATGCTATGCTCCCTCTTGCCTCTAGACTTTAGCACAGTCTAGGTCTTCTTCTTAGAACGCTTTATCATCATCCTCTCTGTAACAAGTATACACACACACATTTTACTTTCTTAAGTCATAATCAATTTTTTGACTCTCAGATTAAACTTTCTATCATCTAGGAAACTTTCCTTACCCATTCCACTCTGAAGTCTAGCCTAGGTATCACCCAATATATTCCCTGTACTTCAACCATCAGAAAATTATATTGTAATCACCAGATTACTCCCATGTCATCTCCACTAAACCACACAATTGATAAGGACCAGATCTGTGTCTATCTTTTAGATTCCTGCCTCCTTGAGTATGTTAGGATTCAACCAGAATCACAGAACCAATAGGAGAGAGACAGTAAGAGAATTTTTTTTTTTTTGCAAGGAACTGGCCTATGAGATTATGGGAGCTGGCTGGACACATCTGAAGTGTGTAGGGCTTGCCATCAGGAAGAACAGGCTGGAACTCTTGGTAATGAGCTGAAGCTGCTGTCCACAGGCAGAATTGCTTCTTCAGGGAAGCCTCAGCTCTGCTCATAAGGCCTTTCAGCTGATTGGATCAGGCCCAGCTCACTCAGCTTATCTAAGATAATCTCCCTTGCTTAAAGTCAACTAGTCATGGACTTTACTCACATCTGCAATATACCTTCACAGCAACACCTAGATTAGTGTTTGATTGAACAACTAGGGACTATAACCTAGCCAAGTTGACAAGCAAAACTAACCTAAACAGATATTTGTGAAATGAATGGATGCAGGAACTATTTCATTCAGTAAAGGCACCCCTGAGGTACATCTGAAATATTCCACTTGGTACTAACTTCATCAGCACTATTATGTTATTTATATTTCATACTTATTAAAATCTTTTGGGTCTGGTTTTTTTTTTTTTTTTTTTTTTTTTTTGTACCTTTGGAAGGAAAAGATTGCAAGCTTTGTGCTATATTTATGGTCCCTCAGACTTTTTCGGAGATAATCAATTCCCATGATTGAATGTAACAGGCTTTGAGTTTCCTGCAGTCAAGACTGCGTATTGTTGTTCGGTGCCCTCTCAGCCCTAACAACTGTATGTGCACAGCAGCTGCTCAATGAAGATCTGTCGAGAAGAGCAAAATTAACCTGCTAAGATTTTTTTAAAGACAGATTTTGAACTTGTTCTGGGTGTTGCGGGTCCTATATTTTTTTTAAATTAAGGTGTAATTAGGCACAGCAAAATTCACCTTTTTTTTAGGGTACACTAGTGAGAGTTCTTACAAATGCATGCAGTGGTTTATTACCCAAAAAACTTTTCCATACACTTTTATAGTCAACCGTCCCCACCTCAAATCCTGGAAACCAGTGCAATTTGCTTTCCATGACTAAGTTATCACCTTTCCAAAATGTCATGTAAATGGAATCATACAGAATGTCATATAAACTGCAGATTCCAGACTCTTTTGTGTCTGATTCTATCACTTGGCATGATACTCTTGGGATTCACCCATGTTGCTGTTACATCAGTGTCAGTAATCTCTTCCATTTTCATGGCTGAGTGGTATTCTATCGTATGGGTATATCAGAGTTTGTTTTTCCATTGTGGGGTCTGGTTTAATACTCAAGATCCCTCTCTCTTCATTCTTCCTCAATTCTTTTTTGTTTTCTCTTTCTATTCATCTCTGTCTCCACCCTCAAGGAGGTGAAGTACTATTCTATTTGGTTAGATTTTAAGATACTTATCTGGCTAGAGCCTTCTGAGTGGCAATAAACTCGTACTAAGCCCATGTTTTCTCTCAAGACACATAGTGATGGTTAAAAGAGAAGGTTTTCTCCACAAAATTGCTGGAGAGGGTGTGGAGAAAAGGGAACCCTGTACACTGTTGGTGGGAATGTAAATGGTGCAGCCACCATGGAAAAC
Organism: Hippopotamus amphibius kiboko; assembly: GCF_030028045.1. NCBI lineage: Eukaryota > Metazoa > Chordata > Mammalia > Artiodactyla > Hippopotamidae > Hippopotamus > Hippopotamus amphibius. The sequence continues at coordinate 230,603,764 of NC_080186.1, forward strand.
AGTATAGAGGTTCCTCAAAAAACTAAAAATAGAGCTACCATATGATCCAGCAATTCCAATCCTGGATATACAGCTGAAAAAACCAAAAAGATTAACTTGAAAAGATACATGCACCCCAATGTTCATAGCCGCATTATTTACACTTCCAAGACATGGAAGCAACCTAAGTGTCCATCAACAGGTGTATGGTTAAAGAAGGTGTGGTGTGTATATGTACATACACAATGGAATACTACTCAGCCATAAAAAAGGAATAAAATCCTGCCATTTACAGCAACATGGATGGACTTGGAGGGCATTATGCTAAGTAAAAGTGAAATAAGTCAAACAGAGAAAGACAAATACTGTTTGATATCACATATGTGTAATCTAAAAAATACAACAAACTAGTGAATGTTACAAAAAAGAAGCAAACTCACAGACAGAGAACAAACTGGTGGTTACCAGTGGGGAGAGGGAAGAGGGGAGGGGCGATGTAGGGGTAGGGAATCAAGAGGCACAAACTACTAGGTATAAAATAAGCTACAAGGACTTTTGTACAACAGGGGGAATATAGCCAATATTTTGAAACAGCTATAACTGAAGTAGAACCTTTAAAAACTGTGAATCACTATATCATACCCCTGTAACTTATATAATATTATATAGCAACTATACTTCAATACAAAGGTTTTTTTTAAGAGGTTTTGTTTGTATCCTTCCTCTGCCATTTACTAGCTGTGTGATCATGATCAGGTTACCTAGTTTCTCTGTGCCTGTGTTTCTTTATATGTGAAATGGAAATGATAACAGTACCTATCTTAGGTTAAGAGCATTAAATAACTTAATAATTACAAATGGTGTAGAACAGTGCCTGGTGTATTCTAAACTCTTCATAAGCGTGGCTGTTATTATCTGGAGCCATTTTAAGACATGAAAGGGTCTTTATTCTGAGTAGAGATGTAGCATTTACAAAACTCACTGAAAAGTTTACTTTTGCTCCAAGAGCAGAGTGGACCCGTGGCCTTGGGAAGCCAAGTTTGGGCTGTGGACAGGAACTTGAAGCTCTGTTCAGCTATAAGTTATGACGGCACCCTGTGGGTGGTAGTGCAGAGTTTCTGTATCTCTTTACCTCTTTTACCAGTGGAAAGCTGCCTAATATGTCCTCATGCACTCTTCCTATTGTCCCTGCTCTGAGATAATTGGATTGACCTAGCTGGTGTGAGAGCTGTGTCTGGGTGTATTTCAAGTTTGGCATTTATCTGATTTACACATTTCCCTTAGCAATAGGAGCACAGGCTTGCTGGGACATATTGCTGCCTCAACCCTCGTGTGGGCTCCCAGGTCGTGTCACTCCTGTGGATATTTTGCCACCACCCTCAATGTTATTCTGGGCACATTTTCACTCTTTGCTGGTTTACCCCTGGAAAAGGGCAAAGAGAGAACTACAGGCAAAAAAAAAATAATTTTATTTCCCCTTTATTCTTAATTCTTTAGGCTTGAAATGTTGATAAAATGAGTTCTTCCAACCTAGTTTATAGTTCCCATGCCTCAGTGAAAGGTTTGTAACTTTCACTACTGTGTCTGCCCTGCTGGAAGATAGTTCCTTTGTTCATCTTATTCTAGAAACCTAGTATTTACTTCATTTATATGGTCTTCCACGGAGATTTTAGGAACCCATTTTTTTTTTCAGATGTGGCTATATATCCCTTGGGCTTCTATTTTTATAAGCAAGCTAAGCTCCTGCAAACCATGCAGTAATTATAAAATGGTATCAGAATAAATTATCACTGAGTTATAAACTTCTGATATAAAAAGAAAACCTTTTCACTTTTAGCCTTTTTAAAATGATAAAGCATTTTTATTCAAGTTATATAAGTATAACTTAGATATTTGAAATTCAGATGAAGAAGAGGAGAAAATTAAAAATACCTGAAGTACCACTTGGAGATAACCTTGTTTTTGATTTTTTCCAGAATTATTAGTCTACTCCATCTGTGTATAAAACAAGAGCCTCATGCTTTCTTTCTATGCCAATAAGTACATTTTTACATTATTGTATTTAATGTCATTGTTTATTGTTTCAATGGTTTCATGAATTTATGCCATCTCTGTTGGGCACTAAGTAATGTATACATATACTTATAAACATAGTTGCATCTGTTTACTGACTTTTTTCTATTCTTTTATCTTTCTGTATATTGCGATGCTAAAATATCTCATGATGGTTTAGTTTCTGTAACTTTATAGTACTTTTTAATATTTAATTGAGAACGCTGCCCCTCATTGCTCATTTTTAAAAATTTAAAGTAAAGGCTTACTGCCATTTTAGTGACACTGTCTACTCTTAGAAGCCAGTAGTGATTTACATATTTCCCCACTTTAGTATGAATATTTCACAAGTGCACAGACACACACGCACTTCTAACAGCAGAACTATTACAGGAAATGGTGAAGTAAAGAGCGTTGACTTCCAGCATTCTTACTCCTTCCCTTACATGGGCTTCTGCTCAGTCTTGGAGTCTCTGGAGATGCCTGGTGTTCTCAGGGTGTCTCTACCAATTCCCCACCAAATTTTCCTTTGAGTTAGTGGTCCAATTAGAAAGGAAAGGCAAAGCCATGTCAGACCTCCTTCTTACAGATATATGCATTTTAAAATGATCCACTTCTCTAACCTACAAAAATGAAGCCCTGATGCTGGAGTTTCAGTTCTCTAGACGTGGTCCACCAAGCAAGATATTTTTCATCTCAATGGGTAACCACATATTTTACAGACTAGGTACCAGACTCATGTATCATGCTCTGTGTCAGTCTTTTAAGGTTTAAAATAATTCCCCAGCCTTAAAATTAATACTGAGTGTTGACTATTATGCACAATGGAGCCTTCCCATTTAGAGAAGTTACGGTTTAAACGGTTGCAAATGGCTCAGTAATGGGGAGCAAGTGAGGAATTGGAATGGAGGAGTGATGTGATGAAACAGTGTTTGGGGCACTGATAGGACATCAGCGTGCAGGGTAACCTCCTAGGGAAAGGGGCTGGCAGAGAAAGGAATCATCTGGATCAGAGGTTGGTAACCCTGGAGGCAAATCAGAATCATCTGTGTGAGGCTTAATAAATACCGGCGCCTTACAGATAGGAACAATCCCAGCATCTGGGGGTGGGACTGGGGTTTTGTTGATCTTTTATTATTTGTTTTAATGCTCTATGGGTGATTTTCAAAATGAATTAATATGGTACTGGAATATACGTAACACAAAATTACAATTTTAACCATTTTTAGGTGTATAATTTCCAGGTGATTTTAATCTAGGCTCTTAGTGTGTTCTAGATTAGGAGATGGGGAAAGGTATATGTGTTGGGTAGTAGAAAGCTTTTGAAACAAAGCAGCTTACCGTTAGATATGTTAGTCTGACATCTGTGATTTTTAGCTAATTGCCTGATAAATTCACGGTGACCCTCACTAAATAATAAAGCGTTTGAGTTATCAAGACTAAAGAAGTAGTGAATGCGAGCAATCGCTTACGTAGGCAAAAGCAATATTTTTACATAAATTATTTGTCTACCTCAGGGCTTCTTTTGATTTATAAGTGCATCTCAGATTTAGTAATGAGGCCCTTTCACGCTGGGTAGCCAGAGTTTGAAGCGCACATGTTACTGCATTAGAGCCCTGTTTTCTGATAAATGCTACACATTTTAGATCTCAGAATCTGTGTGGGCGCGTGCACGCGCACGCATGTGCGTGCGCGTGTGCATGTGTGTGTGTGTGTGTGAATGTGCGCACGTGTGCACACGTGTTTTCCTGAGGCTAGATTTCTAAATAATTTCTCAGATTACCAGTTTCAAATATAAATCATCACCTAAAGTATCACTAAATGTTGCTATGATTATCAAAAGTGAGTATGCAGATACCTTATCTCACAATCAACTAAATTAAATCAAGCTAAAAAGAATCAAATCCTTGAAACAAATTTTACTTCCACATGTGCTAAATCTGCAAACATAAACACTTTGATTTTTTCTAGTTTCTTTCCATTTAGTTTCCCAGCAGCAACATCTACCACTTCACAAAAGCAGCAGGTAGTGTTAATCATTATAAATTTTGTTTATAGGTTTTTTTCAGTGGTTATTAAATGTTGGAGAGGAGGAAAAAGAATTTTCCCTATACTCTTCTGAGTTCTTGGCTGAGACCCCATGTAATAAAAGACAGATTAAGAAGAGAAAAACAAACAGAAGTTTATTAACATGCATAACTCACGTATTCATGAGAGAAAACCAGGAAAAATGAGGAACTCCCTGATATAGCCCAAGCCACCATACCTTCTTCAGGTAAATACAAAAGGAAGATGTTGGGGAATTAAAGGGAGGAGCAACTCATAGGGAAGGAGAGAGGAGAAAATGTTTGGTAAACAAAGGTTGCCCTGATATATGGATAAATCTCTTAGGTAAAAATATTATCTCTGGTAATAGCTCTCTGCCTGGTACAGACCTCCTTTCTAATGTAAATTTCCATTATAAATAAAGATTTCCCTTTAAAAAAGGATAATCTCTACTCTGTTTTCAGAGCTTCTCCTCTGTGCTCAGTTTCTCAAAATAATCCTTATGCCAAAGAGGCATATTTTGGGGTGGCATATTCTGCTCCCTTCAACGTGCAGCACCAAGGGTTGCGAAATACAAACTACTATATCCTGTTAAAATTACCATGTCTGAATGTGATGGAGAATGGCTCATTTTAATCCTTGACTTCTAGAATAAAAATGAAGATTCTCAGAAAGCAAGCGGTCAATGTTCCACTGTACCAAGGTCCAAGGAATCAATTACAGGAGCATTTATCAAAGCTAATGTGAAGGACCCTTTCTTTAAAATTTGGGAAGTTAAAATGGCTAAATTTATTCTATGCAAATCAAGGTCAAAATCCTGAAAACAGCTGCTTCCCTTTGAATTTAGAAAGCATCATTCCAGAAGAAGTTTTAAGAAAAGAAGCTAAACCAGGTACTTCCATATTATTTCCTTAGGATGAAGTAAAGATCATTTGGTTAGGATCAGAATTTTGATATTATACTTTTTTATGAACCAGAATAAAATGATTAAAAAAAATCTAAACCCTTCTCTTGAAGAACTCTGAACAGATTATTCTTTTAAGTGACAGATAGTTGGGCAAATCTGAAAAACAACATGAACAATGTGTTTAAACATAGAATCAATATCTCTAATTAATGGCAAAGGAGTGTTATCTACCATTTTCTCTTTTCTTGAGATACTTGAAATTATATGCTGTTTTAAGGAAGTTAAAATAAATTGCTGATAATGGAATTTCTCAACATTAAAATTAGCATGCTATACTCTTTAGTCCCACTATGATAGACAAGATGAAATATTTCCAGGCTCATGGAAACTCTAGGGTATCCTCAAAGGACGAATAACCTTACCTAAATACGGCAGCCCAGTCCCTAGAAGACCAATGTATTTGCCATGTTTTGTGGGCTTTTGGAACTTCACTAGCAAAGTAGGTTAAGAATAGAACTACTCCCAAAGACCAGAAATTTCCCTTTTGGGTTCAGGTTCATTCCCACTCACAGGGCTTGGTTAGCACTGAACTTCCTGTAACTGGCTTGAGTCTTTGTTGCAGAATTCCAATCTGTCAGAGCATTTCAAGCAGGTGAGCCACTTGCAGAGATGAACTTTTGGATGAAAAGGTCATGAAAAGGAGAGAAGTGGGAAAACAATAGAAGAGGAAGTAATGGGGAACCTTGAATAAGATGATAAAGCTTGGACTTATCCAAATGGCAATGCAGAGTCATCCAAGTACTAGTGGGGGAGGAGGCAGAGGAGTGATGTGATAATACGCTGATTTAACAGGATAACATGGTGTCATGATGAAGATGGGTGGAAAGGGGAGTTGACTAACAGCTGAGAGATCTGTCTGCTCTGGGCCACTCTGGAGATGGGATGGATTTTAGTAAAGAGTGAACTGTCATTACAAATACTCAGTGTTGAAGTGGTAGACAGTAGGGAGGTCGTTAGCCCTCCTTATTCCTGGCCTGGAAGATCTGGGTTAAAGGTGTTCCTCTGGTTCACAGTTATACAGCACTGGCATACTCATCAAGCATATGTCTCCTTCTGTTATCAGAGCCCATGTGGGGAAAAAGACCATTAAATTCTGTCCTGGACTATCCCCTAACTACACCCCTGGATATCCAGATACTGGCAAGAGCGAGACAGCTGGTGGAGGTATAACTCAGGCCTCTCAACCTCATTCACTCACTCATCTGACTCAGAGAATCAAATTCTCAGCATTGCTATTCATGGGATAGAAGGAAGCATCTTCCATGGACCCTCTGCTGAATAACAGTGAGCATTATCTGGAAAGCAGAATCATCTTTGCCAGTTCATAAACTCTCACAAGAGATGGTAAGTATTGGGGGAAAAAAAAGAGAGACAGATGGTAAGCAATGAGAATTTGTTGTGAAGCAGAAGAATATTAAGAAAAAAATTTCCAGAAAGAAATAAAAAGTGAATGCATGAACCCAGAAATGATTGTTGGTTTTAGCTAGTACTCTTCAGAAAAGAAACCCACCTAAGCTGTGTAACAGATTGCAGGTGTTTAATGTGCCCATTCTGGACAGGACTGGCAGATAAGTGCTTTCAAAATGATTAATCACAGCCGCCCTGCCCCAGTTGACTCTGGGCTGTCCATGCTGCTGGGAGCCCGTTAGCATTGCAGTGCCGTTCTTGAGTTCTGGACTTGGAGGGCCTCTAGTGGCTGTCAGCCTCATTAGGGAAAAAGAGGGACAATTGCTATGTCATCTAAAGAATTTTACGCCCAGAATGTAAAATATGACAGTTCTAAGGCTGCCTTCTTTTCGTGACAGTTAGGGAGTTTTAGAGTGATGAAAAGATGAGTGGAGTCTATAAGAAAGAAATGGAGACATTGCTCATTCTTGACTTTGTCCACAAGCAGGTTCCTGATAAAAATAAGAGATGGTCACTGTACACTGTGCCAAGAAATGTAATTCTACCATCCTTTCATGTCCGACTTAAAATGCTGAGCAGGTGTAAAAAAAAAGCTTTTTAGTACACTTGGTTACACACTCTTCCCTCTCCCCACCCCACGCGTCCATGCTCAGAGACCCCCTAAGAAAACAGAAGAGAATGAACACAGCCTTTGGTGGGAGTAGCAAAGTGCATCCAAGCTCTCTCCCGTGTGACTCTCGCTGGCTCCTTTTCCCCTTCAGAATAGTGAGTGGGCCCGGAAATGCATTGTGCTGATAGGTGCTCAGGTCAGAAAAGCTGATAAGAACTCATGGGCCTGGACTAATAATCCTATAGAACAAAACTACACAGTGAGAGGAAACACATCATCCTGTCCTCCACTCTGCCTCCCATGTATCACACATAGGAAATATCCAAAATACTTTTTTCTTAAAAGAAAACAAATTTTAAAATATCAAGTGAATTTCTTAGGGCTATCCCTGTACCAGGCTGTATGAAATGCTCCCAGAAAGTTCTCTGTAATCTAGCCTGTAACACCAGGACAAGATTCTACACAGGGCTTTGGGGAGGGAAGAGGAGGAATGTCGGTTAGCAATTAAAATGTTCGTAGTACCCAAATCCCGCAAATTATATATTCTTGGGAATATTACGGTAATCAAAAGGAGACTGAACAAGGTGTGAAGCCAATAAGGAAGAGCTTCCTGAGACCTAGAAGGCAGGAACGACAGCTATTAAGAGACAGGGAGGGGGCTCTATAATCCTTAGTATTTACACACTCAGGACAAAATGCCTTTACAGTTAAAGATTCCTCTTTTTAAAATTCTTTTTAGAAAACTGCCTCCTGAGGGCTTTGTACTATCATTTCTCTCTTGGTGTCTGAAGTGTAAGAGAAAATATTCTGAGTTGTGGTAGCTAAAAATCCCTTACTTAACATGTCAGCTCACTTTGTGATATCCATGTAAATGTGGTAACCTAAAACTAGCGACAGAATTTTTAAAATATGAATTTTGTACAACTTTAGATAGACGTTAAAATTGATGTCATTTGAATTAATAATAAGTTATAGCACCTATTTGTTTTTAAGAAAGCATGCATTGAATCAGCTAGCACTACATACCTTACTGGATACATTAAGTAATGAGTTTGTGATGTAGATATATTCATACTACTATATGTAAAACAGATAACTAATAAGGACATACTGTATAATACAGGGAGCTCTACTGAATACTCTGTAGTGGCCTATATGGGAAAAGAATCTAAAAAAGAATGGATATTTGTATACGTACAACAGATTTACTTTGCTGTATAGCAGAACACAACACAACACTGTAAATCAACTATACTCTGATAAAAATTAATTTTTAAAAAAGCCCAAGTTGGGTGTTAAAATGTCCTTCTATGATATTTTGTTCTGAAAGAAGTATTTGACTTTTAAACAATGTTCTATAGTAAATTCAGATTTTTGAATCTCTAACTTTATAGCCAAGACACCTTGTGAGCATTTCTGTTTGCTTTTGAGTTTACATTCTCCTCAGGAAGTAAATAAATATTCAGAGGTTAATAAAGCTGCTACAGACACTCACCTATAAGTCTTTGTATGGACATATGTTTTCTGTTATCTTAAGCACTAGGAAGGAGTGCTGAGTCTTATAGTAAATAGATATTTTTTCTTTATAAGAAATTGCCAAACTATTTTCAACAGTAGCTGTACCATTTTGCATCCTTGTAATGTGTGAGAGATTCAGTTACTCCAAAACCTCCCAAAACTTGCTGTGGAGACTCATACTGTATCCATTCTAGTAGGCATGTAGTGGTAACTTATTTTAATTTGTATTTCCCCAGTGATTAATAATGTTGAGAAAATTTTCATATGCTTATTAGCCATTTATATATTTTCTCTAGTAAAGTCTTTCTTCCCACTTTTTTGTCATTTTTATTAGTGGGATTTTTACCTTCCTATTCAGTTGTAAGAGTCCTTCATATATTCTGGATACATTCCCTACACACAACAGTTATATTCCAGTTATTTTCTTCAACTCTGTGGCTTGCCTTCAAAGACTCAGCTTTTCCTACTGTATAAAAAAAATTACAGAGTCCACAGATAACCAGAATTCTGCAGAGCTGCCTGGGGTTGCTGAGCTGGGTAAGGGGCTGAGGAGTTAGTTTCTAACTGTCTCTCTGTCTGCCTTTCTGTCTATTTACATATTTAAATATGAGGGTACTGCAAAAGGTTTTGCTTTAGCAAAACATTTGAAATTACCACTATAACATAGCAGGTTGTGGTAACTGTTTACTAGGTCAAGTATGATCTGACTTTCCAAACTATTATTAAAGTGCTGATATAAATCTAATGTCAGTTTAATGGGGATATCTTAAGACCTTAGAGGACTTTTGGCATACTTAAGTTTGATGGTGTCTCAATATTATTCTAAACATTTAAAAATTACCCACATTAAATATATTTAATTTTCTTAATTCAATTACTTATGTCAGTATGGAGTCACAGGTGTTTATTGTGTACTTTAGGTTATAATTGAATACTATTTATTTACTTTATTGCTCAAAGTGTTCCAGTTTTGGCTACTTGGAGCTCTTTAAGTTGGCACCTATGTCCTTAAACATATTTTTCTCATTAAAAAAATTGTAATGAACTTTCAAACTTTGCTTTTGAAATTATTTGGCTATGGATAACGCATCTCATGAATATTTGGCTATAATTCCCAGCAATTATCATGTATACTCAGGAATTCTTGCAAAGCAAGGGAAAGCTAGTCTATGCATTATTTTCAAATATAATGAAATTTTTTGTGATTATTAATAGTAACAATTAAGTAAATGTATTATACACTTAGCTAGCAATGACTAGTTTTGATTTTGCAGTTTTATTTGTGCACTTCAGAGTCAGTACTTCCTTTTTGGTTGTTTATCTAAGGTCCTGATTCCTTGGAGAGCTCACAAGCCCTACACTCTGTACCTTATGGAAAGTGTGCAGGGGAAAGTAATCCACCCCTTGTGTGATGATTATGCAGCACAAATGTCAGGGGAGCCCCAGCCACTCCCCGCCAGGTGTCTAAGTAAAGACGATACTTTTGCTTCTGCTTTGCTACTGTCTTCTTTTCTCTCCTTCCCACAAAGGGGCAAGGCTGAGCAGAAGAGAATAACAGCTGCAATTAAGATCAGACTCAGGGAGGAGAAAGGGGAATAAGTTATAATGAAATGAGCCCACATAGTTACCACAGGAAATAGACAAGTGGGGAGAGAGGTAAAGTTAGAAAGGACTTACAAAGAATGTATATATGTGTGTAACTAAATCACTTTGCATAGCAGAAATTAACGCAACATTATAAGTCAACTATACTTCAATAATATGCATTTTTTAAAGAAAAGTAAAAAGAAAGGACTTATTCTGCCAATGTTTTCTTGGAAGTGTTAGCTGAGCCTGATTATAAGAGCTAAGAGGTCTCACATCCACAGTGGTTGTGAGTAGTAGCTGTTAGTTCCCTCCGGGTGGGTACCCTGCTGGTGGATTGGAAACAGGCAGAAACCATATCAGATTAATACCCAGCAGGAACTGAGTCTGGTAACAGGAGTCTCTCACATTGTGAAATTCAGCAGCCTAATGTAATGAAGCTTCTTGCTTCCATACTCACTTCCAACCAGTTAAAGAAGAAGTCTAGAGATTTATAAAAATGCAAATTTCCCTGTTCCTTTCTATAAAGGTTGGGATTCAGTTTGCAGAGCTTCCCAGAAGTTTGTAGTTTTAAGTCTCCTGGAAACTCTTAGTGACCAGTTAAATATTTAGGCTGATTTTCTTCTGTCTGTAATAAGACTTTTTGTATAGGATTTGAGTCTCCCAGGGGAAATCGTGACTCTCTTGAATTTAATATAATTTGTTATTCATTGGAAGGGCACATGCTAAAAATTTGCCCCTTACTTTGGATGAATAAAAAGGTAAGGGAACCAGGATCTTAAATTCTAATCTAACAGCTCATACATTATGGGCAGGACTAGAGATGGAATTTGCAGGACCCAGGGCAAAATGAAAGTGCGTAGACGCTCGCTAAAAAATGATGGAGAATTTTAAGGCAGCAACAACAAAGCCTTAAACCAAGTGCGGGGCCGTTTTAAGCATGAGGCCCTATATAACTACATGGATGGTACACACATGGGGCACCTGATGTTGGGATGAAGATTCTGGTAAAACGCATCCTATAAATGAAGTCATCAGATTCAAAAATCGAATTGCTGGCAAGATTAAGGTTAGACATAATCATTTAGCACAGATAGTGTAAAATACTCAATATTATCAATAGCTAAGCATTTTCTTCTCTAGTAATGTAGTATCTATGGCGGGGGCGGGGAGCATCACAATGTCCTCTCTGTTCGTGTAAAAGAAAGTCTTCGTTGTTGATGAAAACTTCATATGCTTAAATTAGAAAAATTCATGTGAACTTATGCTTTGAAAAGAAATACATATATTTAATAACACAGTAGTAACTTTGTATAGGGATAGTTACTAAACTTCTCAGGGTGATCGTTGTATGCAAATATGAAAGCGCTATGTAGTATACCTGAAACATAATATTGTATGTCAATTATATTTCAATAAAAAAGAAATACATATATGTAAATATACACATGTGTACATACACACACACATATATATACACACGCACATATACACACACACATATATATACAAACATATATTTTACCTCTGTCACTAAGAAAAATGGATCAAATGCAGAAGAAACCTTTATGCTCATCACCAACCCTCTTGTAAAATCCAAGAACCCAAGTATTTTATTTTAATACTGTTCTCAACTAAGAGGCAAGAGGTATTATAGGAAACTAATGGAATCCATATCTCAAGGAAGAGAAAAATCAGAATATGTCTAATTCTTACTAGAAAGGGACAGTGCTGAAAGGACCTGCACAAAAGACGTTTTCTGCACAAAAACATCTCATTAATCAAGTGATGATAATTTGAACTTTAAACGACCACCACCACCACAATAGTATAATACTAATAACTATTATTATTCTTGTTGTGTCAATTTGAACAACATTTGCTGTGAAATTCAGTGAGTTCCTGATGCCATTCCAAAGAGAACAGTTTGTATAAACATTATTTTAAAAGCACAGTGCAGACCCTCTAAGGCATCTCCCATCAGGACAGGGAGCGGGGAAGGGAGTCGCGGGAGGGAGGGGATCTGGGGATATGTGTATAAATACAGCTGATTCACTTTGGTGTACCTCAAAAACTGGTACAAGTGTGTAAAGCAAATATATTCCAATAAAGAGTTTAAAAAAAAAAAAAAACCAGAGGTGCCAAAAGCATTTGGTTAACACTTAAAAGGAAAAAAATAAAAATACATTAAAAATTAAAAACAAAAAGTACAGTACAAAGGAAAGGTGAATCTATTTAAATTTATAATGATTTTGTAACTGAGCAGGACCCTGTGGGGCTTCCTGGGGCAGACCCCCACATGTCCTCCACCCACCTCTTGTTTACAGAAAAGCTCAGGTTCCAGGGCCTCCCCTGAGTCACAGAAAGCTAGTTTAGGAGTTAACATTGGAAGAATGTGAGAATGTAGTTACAAAAAAATAGCAGTTGGGCCAAGAAAACTGGTGACAATGTAAATAATACATCAGCCATACAGCAGAGTCACAGAATCTTTAATTCCTCCCTAAGGAACATGGGTACCAGTGTCTGATGCACATTCCTGAGTTGTTTTGTAGATGATAAAATCCCACCACATGGGAGAAGCTACTGCACGATGACCATGAGCACACAGGCCCCAGACTGGTTGGAGGCTGAGCACTGGGACACCACCTTCCAGTGTGCTTCACCATCAATCAATCAGAAAATTATGAAGGAGCTAATCATGCACCTTGTGACTCCCTCCCTCATCTTGCCTTTAAAAAATGTTTCCCTGAAATCCCTGGTGAGTTCGGGTCTTTTGAGCCTGAGTCACCTGTACTCCTTGCTTGGTTCTTGCATTAACCCTTTCTCTGCTCAGACTCCTATGTTTTGGTTTGTTTGGCCTCCCTGTGAGTTGGGCACACGAACTTAGGCTTGACAACAATTTTAACAAATACAGAAAAGTTGCAATATATAAAAGTGCTCAGTTTCTTATATTTTTATATATCTGCTATATGTCTGTTTATAAAGAATAGCCATGCTGTTGCTTTCATCTGTGTACAATGGAAAAAATAACGAGAGAAGCAAGGAGAAAGTCTGGGGGAAAAAAAAAAAAAGGAGTCTATACCAAAACTAGGAAGGAATGAACATTTACAGGTGATCCAAAATAAAAATCAGGTGGAAAGGGAGTTCAACAGGTAGAATCAGTGGCCACAGACAAAACTAAGTAGAGAAGGAGGTCACTGTTGTTCCAGGAAAATAAATAATAAGCCAGTGTTCTTTATGAGGAGGGCTAACGACCTAGACTTAATCCCTTGTTGCCTAGACAGTGAAGCTGCTATATAGCACTATTAATAATAATAAAATTCTACCAGGGAATATATCAGTTTGTAACATTGCTAACAGACTAGGTCAATATATCATAAAGACAAGACAGTGGGTTGTCTGGCTAAGTGATTATTTAGAAGTATATTATGTCTGGGGGAAGACAACAGGGGACAAAATAATGACAATAATAATATGCACACAAGAAGTTAGGACTTAGAGTCACTGAAGTAACAAATACAATATGTCACCTAAAAGAAAGCTCACTTTGATAAAAATAGCCAAATTCTTTGTCCCATCTGCTGATAACAAAAATCCTTGGCTGGTCTGAGAAGCTATTATTTTTCTATTGCATCTGGTAAGATTACTCCAACTATCAAAATTAGTATAGCTGTCTACTTAGGAAGGTATTCACATCAAGTGTGAAACAACAAAGGAATGAATTAAGCCCATGATATTGAAACTGCAGAATAGTTTTAAGAGTTAGTAGAATAATGTATTTACTGAGATTGTATGTGTGTAAGTTTTGTCTTCTTAGGGGGCTTGGAGCATTCAAAATAATCAGTCATGTTAATTTTGTATTTCCCATCTAAATTGAAAGGATATGTAGTTATTCATGTGTTATTTATGTTTAAATATTTATGAAAATTATTTTCAAAGATTTATTAGGTATATAAGTTTAATACGCAATAAATTTGCCATTGTGATGGCTAGTTTTATGTGTCAGCTTCACTGAAACACAGGATGCCCATGTGGCTGGTTACACATTATTCTGGGTGTGTCTGTGAGGATGTTTCCAGAAGTATTAGCATTTGAATTGCTAGACTGAATAAAACAGATGGCCCTCCCCAGTGTGGGTGGGTATTGCCCAATCCTTTAAGGGCCTGAATGGAACAAAGGGCAGAAGAAGGTGAGATTCCTGTTCTCTCTGCCTAACTACTTCAATTGCACATGGATCTACCTCCAGCACTCCTAGGTCTCAGGTCTTCAGACCCAGGCTAGAATCTATACCAACATGTCCCCGGCTTTCAGGCTTTGAACTATACCACCTGCTTTCCTGGGTCTCCAGTTTGCAAACAACATATCCCATTGGCTCCGTTTCTCCGAATAATCCTGACTAATGCAGCCATTAAGCAAAATACAAATAGAAATGGATGTTCTTCTCCATGCGGTGTTCTCCTCAAACATTAAAGAACTGATTACTGCTCTCCAAAGAGCAGCGCTCACTCCATATCACAAAGAAATGTCTTGGTGCTTCACAGTTCTTTTAAAGTAACTATCCACATGAGATAGGAAATGAAATATCATAACCCATTAAACTGTGTAACATATCTCAGGGACGTGTGTTGTGCAAGAGTATAAACTCTCCGTACTTGTATTAACAGCGAAGTAATCTGTGAGCTTCATCCTGTGGAGTGACCCACAACTTATGTATAGGTTCTATTCCTGGGTCTCAATGCTTTTACTGGTACCATGAGTGAGAGTGGAAAGTATGGAATGGGGCTAGGAGGAAAACTTCACTGTATATCCTCGTGTATCTTTTGGATTTTGAGCCACATAAACATATAACCATTACATTAAAAAAATTGTCTATTGACATTGCCCTTCCTGGATAATTGATGCCTTATAGCTCTTGCTGTGTTAGGCAAGTGTTAGTTACTATTGGAGTGAATGAGGCAACTAGCCTTGAAGAAAGTGAGAAAATTCTCTAGATGGGTATCTAGGGGAAGAGCATTCCAGGAGGAGGAAACAACCAGGAAAAGGTCTGAAGAACCCTATTCTTTGGTGTGTGGAATCATCCTGGCGAGGAGGTTCTGGTGAAATTTTTACTGCTCCACAAGTACGTCTGTTAAGAGCAATTCCATGCAAACTGCCCCCAAAATTGTAGTTACAGGATGCTTTTATAACTTTGCAATTTAATTGAAGCGTCAGAATTTTGCTTTATAGTTTTAAGTTTTGACACCTCCTGACTTCTCAGCCTAAATTTTCAATCAAGTGATGCAGAATACCATTTAAAATATACCCTAAAGAATATTGTATATTTGTGAGACACTAATGCACACTGCCTTTAAAAATTAAATGTTACACAGAGGAAATAGAAATGTAAAAGCTAAAGCATAAAGTATTTTTTACTGTTTTTACTTTAACTTCTTTTAAATTTTTATATTAATCTTTTAAAGATCAACAAATGCAATTAATTTTTATAAAAAATAGAACTTTCATAAATTAAATTGAAAACTCAAGCTTCTCTCTTTGGCTACATATTTATTTTTGTTCTCCAACTGAGTTTTCCAGTTGTCATTGTTCTCTAATCTTTAGCCATTTAATCTCCTTTTGAAAGAGATACATCTTATTTTCCTATTCAAATATGTTCAATAGAGCATATTTGAACAACCTGAATAGCTGTGTAATAGAGTTAGCTTTGTCATATTTCATTATCAGAAACTGTTGGGTTGGAAAAATACAACTTATTTTCTTCTTAAATCTTTCATTGTAGGAGTAAAGCAGATATGGTGACCTAAAAAAATAAAAAGGAAAGAATAAATGTATAAAATAAGTGGTTTTTTAAAATTTTGTGTTGGTAAAGAATAGGTTAGGAATAGAGGAGACTATTATTTTTCTAGATAATGACTACTTTTTCTGTTTTTTAAAATTAATTTTTATTGGAATATAGTTGATTTACAGTGTTGTGTTAGTCTATGCTGTTTTTAAAGGCTCTCTCCTGAACCTATATCTCTCCTATTTGTTCCAACTTTCCCTCATTTATTACCAGTACATACTTAGAATAATTTTCTATTTCCCAAAAGTAGACATGACTGTGTATGTAAGTAATGCTGAAGAAAATGAAAACAAGTATATGAGTGTCCTCCATGTTGTTCTTTGCTGATGGAATACTGGGGGTAGGGACGATGGAGGGAGATTCTTAAGAGATTCTTAAGTCAGGACATGCAGTTGCTAGATAATGTTCATTATCTCTCGATTCCATAATCATTCTCTAGTCTCCTCTGTACCACTGGGGATGGGAACCTACATGTTATATTTCTCAAACTCCCAAGCTCCCTTGTCAATTGGCTTTTTCTTAGGTTGGAAGGTGCGATGAAGGGAGAAGCTCTTAGTTCTGACTTCCGGTGGTACTTCCTACAGTGATGGCTGATGAGCATCCCTTCCTGGGCTCCTGCTTACATAGCTCGACCCCCAGGCAGCAGCCTCGGGGGCATGGGAACTAGTCTGTTCCATTTCACTTTAGCTCTTCTTGCTGTAGGGGAGAGAATGGGTTCCTGAAGTTACCGATCTTTTGAGTAGAATTACTTACTCCTTTTTGTTCTCACAGTCCTGCAACACCTTTGCAACCAATTCTTTTATTAAGTTCCCTCTATTTGAAATGCATATACACACTCTCATACACATTTTCTATAAAATAGTGAGGAAAGTTGTGTACTTATATTTTACAAGCTTCCCACCTCTCCTTCTTTAGTCTCTCTCCTACTTTTAGTGTTTTCCAAACACTAAAACTCCCTCTGACCTCTGGTTGCCCAGAGTTTATTGTGATGCTTCTGGTTTCCTCATGATGCTCTACTGGGTCCCCATAGTGACCATGCTCAGCTTCTCTCTCATATCAAGTCATATGTATCTTGTATCTAATATTTCCTGGGACTTCCGAGGTAATGAAACCTTGTACTGTCCCCCAATCTTAGTTCACCATTTCTTTCTGAAGACACACTTTACTCTCTCAGGCAGAATGAGACTTCCTCATCTCTGCTCACATAGCTGTGAACTTGCACTTCTACTAAAGATAGAATTTATTACATTGTACTAAAACAGTTGGTTTATTTATGTGGCTTTCACAATAGTCTATGAGTTATTTGACATCATTTCTGTGTCACTACAGTCTAGAATGGTCCTGGCATATGAATACTTAAAAAAAAATAAAGCAATGCATGTTTTATCTAAAATGACACTGAATTCCAAAGGTTTGCAGGCCTAATAACGCACATGAACAAGTTAGTGGCAATATTAGTCCATGATTTGAGGGCAAAAATGCTTATAAGGTTAAGCAGATTATAAACCTTAAGGGCAGAGGCTTGCCTTTCACATATCTGTATCCTCAACTTAATACTGTGCTGAGGTATTACGTGGGCTAATACCTGGAGGGCTGTAAGTGATGCTCTTAATTAGGCAGTCATGCTGATGAAGGTCAAGGGTTAAAAAGGACAATTGAGTACCAGAAGGCAGGAATATAGAAGCAATATGAGGACAAGTTGGCTTATTTCCCGTTAGCATATTTTTACCGAAAGCCATCTGAAACTCCATTATATCCTCCCTGAACCAGCCCAGAATTCCAGAGCCGTTGCACTAAGTGATCACTTGTCTTAGAAGAAAGCAGTTAATTAGTTGCTCAGATGTGCGGCAGCTCTTCTCTAAATCTCTGTCACTCACTGAAACATTAACTCTTGAAAGTATTAAGTAGTAGGTAAAGCTTTAAGAATACATCATATGAGGATTTGGTACATTTTTGTACATCTTTGTACATCCAAACAAAAGATTTTAGAGACTCTGAAGAGCAAGGAAGAACCTTTTATTGGTGTGAGTTTCAAACTCTGTGACAGGCACGAGGGATGTGTAAGTGGGACTTTGGACACCCTTAAATTACCTTGACCCAGGCAACAACCTCCTATATCATTCTGACTCTTAGACAGGTGCACACACTCAACCAGCAGTCAATGTGGTGGAAATAACTTCAGGGCACATCAGCAATCTTGATAACTGAAAAGGGGGAACCTCATATCATCATGACATGGCCCAAATGGGGGTGGATATAATCATTATGGACATTGTCTCTTTAGGTACTACTTCTGCATCCATCATGAGAATTTCTTAAGGTACTGTATAATGTTCCAAGGAGGGAAGTTTGTAAAGTGTGGCAGCCAAGGAGAGGTAGTGAGGTATACAAAAAGCTGATGACTTTTGAGCAGAAATGTAGACTGAATTGAGCAGGTTTTAATACCCTTTGAACTCATCAAAGTAAGTGTGACAACATTCAAAAGGTGAGATCTCACTGTGATAATGAAATGATTCCAAACATCTGAGCCAATGACAACGGTAGAATCAATACAACTTTTAATTGATACACACAGCTATATCATTCTAGTGCACTGGAATTCAACTAGGACCCTTGGAGCTGGTGCGAGAAGCACAGAACTCATCTATCTCCAGCCCAGTCTCCCTCCACCTTGCCCTTGGTTCAGCATTCTTGCTTCTGTTTTCCTGGAAAGGAACTTGGACAAGAGCTGCTTCACTGTTCACATAAGGGGTAGCTATTTTAAATTAAAACAAAGTGGAAATGGTGCAAGGATTTTTTTAAGTTATATAAATTCAACTGTGCTCATTTGATAGGAAGTTCTGATTGGTAGTTACAAGTGCATGATTGTTGGAAATTTCAAAATGAATTATTATATAATGAATGCTTATTTTATTAAGCAAAATATTTCAAAGCACAAAGTCTTTGAAGAAGAAAATCATAAAAAATAGTCCTTAATGGTGAAAAGTCCAACAATAATATGTAGGTAATATAACAGAGACAAGTAATACAGCAGATTAACATTTTACATGCACCTTAGACATTGAATAATCTTATTATTGGAGGCATTTTCACATATTATCTTATGCAATTTTCACAATAACCTTACAGGATTCTTATTAGTACTACTTATTAGTTGTGGATTTTCTGGCTTAGAGTGGATAAACAACTTTTGCAAAGCCACATAGCTAATATTCATTAGAACTGTGATACTAATATAGGTCTAATACATGCTTTAGCATTTATTTTTTCCACTCTAGTCCACTGCCTAGAAATATTTAAGTTTATGCCAGACCTGTGCAGAAAGCTAATCTGTATGAAATTTTCTCAACCAATATTTTCGTGTTTCTTTCTAATTATTTTTAATAGCAGTTTGCAAGCCCTTCAAAGCAATTGGAGATTTTGCCCTTTCTTTTACACAAACAAGCCAACACAATGATAATGTTCTATAATAATGGGCCTCTTTTGTAGAAAGGCAGTCATTAATTCTTGTTTTCTTTCTAGGTAAATTCTGCTGATATAATTAATACTTTAATAATCAAGTGTAAGTAGCCTGCTCTGACTGCTCAAGTAAGTCAAGTTCTTCTATTCAAGCTTTAATATCACCATGTTTCTTTCCTTCATAGCATTTATTCATGTTTCTAATTATGCTTTTGTTTGTAGGGTTTTTTTTTTTTTTTGGTGTTTCATCTAGACTGTTAGCATTGTATGTTTTTATTCACCATTGAGTTCCTATCACAATGCTTAACACCTGATGCACCCTCAATAAATATTTATTGGATGGATAATGCCTAGATGGATGGATAGAGAGAGGAAGGAAATCAGCACAAGATAGGTCATTTTGGTTTGCTGGCATTAAAGAAGGCTTCACGTGTGATCTGGAATTTAATCTGGGCTTTGAAAAGGGGGCAACATGTTTAACATG
Organism: Hippopotamus amphibius kiboko; assembly: GCF_030028045.1. Lineage (NCBI taxonomy): Eukaryota > Metazoa > Chordata > Mammalia > Artiodactyla > Hippopotamidae > Hippopotamus > Hippopotamus amphibius. The sequence continues at coordinate 230,623,709 of NC_080186.1, forward strand.
TCAATCGCCATGTTAAAAACATACATCCTTCATTACAGCTTTTTTTTTTTCCCATTACATGCAATTGAGGAGATGCATCCTAAATTAAGCCTCACAGCTTTCCTTTTCAACATATGTGAGTGAGAAGGTATTGTTATATTAAGCAACACAGCTAATTAAAAGAGGAAATGAAAATCATTCTTAAATGAAAAGAGTCCCACTTCCCCTCTGGTTTCCTTTACTACTATATATCCTCGAACTATAAAGTGTTTCATTAGAAAGAGCTTTTACCAAATGGTAAAATTAAACCATTTCTACAGATCTGCATGAGGTATTAGAAATAGCAGAAACAAAGAACTACATTCCCTGATTTAGAGCTAAGGGACACATTTGTTTGATGATTGTTTGTTCTGCTGAGGATCTGAGAAGGCAAAACACTCAGGCAGCCCTTTCACTTACTCCACCTACAGGACTCAACTTCCACTGCCTTTCGGTAACCTCATTCATGAACATATGTCTCTGTCTAGCCCTTGTAGATGTCTAGTTTTCAACTTTAGATAGAACTTTCTCTTTCAACTACCATCAAGGGGATTATATAACTCTCTCCAGTGTTCCTTTTTTGTGCATTTTTCATTCCTCCTTTTTCTAAATGGGTCCCCTCCCGTGTGCTTTTCTAGTCCTCTCCCAAACTTTTGCTCTAAGATTTAATTAGTTGACCTAGCAAATTCAAAATAATTATTGCGTTGCTTTTGCTTTTCTATCTTTTGATTTTAAAAGGAGGATATTCTCCCTTAAATGTAACATCAGATTTTTCCTTGCTCAGGTACTTCACAATATTCTCTTTGATCTTCTGGAACAAACAGACTGAAAACAGCTTCCAGGCCCTTAACATGTCAGCCCAGAGGGAATATTTGTCATTAGATGTTCCTTCAAATATACTCTCCAGCCCTCTCATTGCAATGCAGTTGTCACAGAAATTTCCCACTTCCTCCCCCTTCCCTTCACCCTGAATGTGCCTCTTTTGTTGGTCATGTGCTTCTCTTATCAGATAATTGAGCTAAAAGTGTATATAGTCTAGACAAATTCTGCCAGATGAGACAAGATGACAAAAGAGTACATTTTAAGGAATAATGACCAGTAGAGGACATGTCGTGCACCACTCCACTCCTGATCAATGGGCTTCATTACTTAGCTCCAGCTACACAAAAGCCACGTGAATTAAGAGATCTGTATACTCTGCTCTCTTAGGACTATCTTTGCTTAACACTTAGAAAAATCAGCGTCATTTCTAGATGCAGAGAAGGCTCAGCTAAAATAGAATAGATAAAAGCAAAGGCCTCAGGAAATGAGACTCGAAGGGATGTTATGAAGAAGACTTGGATTAAGAAACAAATAAATGGAAACTTTCTATTTTCAGTCAATAAGAAAGGCAGCAAGATATGTTGAAAAGCCCTGAGTTCTGATCCTGTTTAGTCATGAATTACTGTGTTACTTTAGGGAAGTCACGTAAACTTTCTGGGACTCAGTGTTCTTATTTGCAAAATGAGGAAGTCAGTTTAGATGATTTCCAAGTTATTTTCTAGGTCTGAAATTCTATGATGCTAAGATAGAAGATATCATCTACTAATAGTACTGTAATAAAATAACCTGAGCAAGTCTCTCAACAGAATGACTGGGTTCAAATTCTGCCTCCATTTTTTTTTTTTTAATGACACTAAGATCTCTGGTCAGATTTTAACTTCCTTAAATCTCAATCTTCTCATCTGTAAAATGAGGATAACAACAGTACAAATGCAATAGAATTGTTGGTGAATTAAGAAAGATAATTCACATAAAGCCATATCATGGTGCTTGGTGCTCAGAAGAGCCACTCCAATACTAGGAATGTAATGAGGGCTACAGTCTTCTCAGAAACACCTAAGAAGGAAAGTAAAGTGTACATTTCTGTGTATTTGTTTGATGAGTTTCCAATCTCCTAACTTGGTATTTTAAAAATCATATATTAATAGATAAAGCCTAGTTAATTATACTCCTCCCCCTAAATTCTCAGTATCATAATCAGTCCAGTACGGTGTGGAGCTGGGGAAGTGGGCCTGAGGCAACAGCTCAACTCTGCCTTTCACGGAGCCTTAACCGTATGCCTTTGACAGCTTTCGGGCTTCTGGGGAGCTCACCTCAGACCCAGCTAGCCATTGTCTTTGTCCCGTACAAAAATTTAGAATACATGTGGTAGTGGATGATCTGACTCCCATAATTTTCAGTCTTAACTATTCTCTAAAGCCAGTCTGTCCTTAAAAAAGAAAAACACTCCAGGACCACAGAGCTTTTGTTTCCATGGCAACAGCATAGGTCAATAGCTGCAGTCACACCTTCATCAGCCTTGATTGCATCTGGCAATTTACCATCTTCTGTGCTTCCTTTTGTTTGAGCCTCTCTCATTTGTTTAATTCCCATCTCTATTGGGAGAATCACAAAATGCAAAACTACAGGAGCTGAATTTAAATTAAAAGCTATGGGAGCCTTAATAAAACACTTAGAGCACTGCTTATTTTATAAAACTCGTAGATGTGTGCTTCTTGGAATCAAGTCCCATATCCTGAACCTCAGAATCTCGCTTCCCATATTCTGTTGCAGCTGAGAAATTATTTATTTGCAATACCCTATGGTTTCTGGAAAAAATCAATGGCACTTCTGCCTTCCAAGACCCTACTCTGATATCATGGGCATCAGCTTTGTTAGGACAAAGTCCAAATTCTTCAACTTGCCATACAAAGCTCTTTACCAGCTGACATTTGCTCATAGGTACCACCTTTCTCTTGAACTTCTCCCCTTACACTCTACATTTCAGTGGTATTTATCTGCTTTCACTTCTTGAACACGTGCGATACTCTGCATCCTCACACATGCTGTCCCCCCTTTTTGGAATATCATTTCTTCAGCCTCCTTGCCTGGATATCTCATACTTGTCCTCCAGGTCTCAGTTTAGGTGTCACTTTCCACAGGAAAGCCTTCCTAACCCCAAGCCTGGTGAGTCTTCCATTACACTACATACTTCCCAATTACACCATTATCTCAATACATTCTAATAGCCCGTAGAAGTATCAGAACTCCTTAGAACTATGTATGCCCACCTAATGCAGAGGCAGGGTCTGTCTCTACACTCTCCATCCACCAACCCCACTGCTGAATTCCCAGTGCTCCTTCAGTGTTTGATACATCACAGGCACTTCACAAATATTTGTTACATGGCTGAAATCACTTTATCCTACTAGATCATTAAAGTCCCTTGTTATAAATTTTGTGACTTTGGTGTTCTGCAACTTCCTGTCTATCCAACTGTGAGAATCTACCAGAAGGTGCTTTTATTCAAGATGTATTCACAATTTTCCTATCCTTCACAGGGGTATCAGTAGATAACCATTCATTCAAAGTGGACAAGCTCTAAAATCCCTGGTCTGCGGTCTGTGTTTTTTTTTCATGATTTAGTCCATTAAGCACTGATTTTTAGGTCCAGCTCAATGTAGTTCTCTTAAAAATAAGTAACAACAATGTTGAAGTAAATGCAATAAGCAGCAGTGCTGAGCCATACACCTATAGTCATCAGACAAGTCCACTAGCCCGATGCCTGGCAAGCCCCGGACCCCTTCTTGCTACTGTACACACAGTGTGATGTTTCAGAGCTCATCACTTAGCAGTCAGGGGAAGAGCAGGAAAGACACACTCTTTTCTAAATGTGACAACACCTGAATTCAGTGACTGGGGATCACAGGGACAAATCTTATTTGTTTGAGCCAGACACTGGTGTTGAAGAGGCAGCTACTCAGTTCATGGTGTACTGACACCATGATACTTTGAGGCCGATGTTTGTGACACTGGGACATTCTGAACTGTCAGCTTTTGAAATTATTGGCAAGCAACCTGTGCCATGGATACCCTCCCTTTATCTCTGAGCCTTCTCTGATCCCATCGTTAATACCATTTCTATTTCTGAGTGACACCCACACCTTGACCCCAGCCATGATTTTGGCCCATGCTGAAATTTAGGTGTCTGAAGGATACTGCATAGAAATAAGCATTAGATGGTGAGCTATGTGAGTCAAATGCTTCCAGAGGATACTGGGGCAGGAGAGTTCAGGTATAAAGGTCTAGGTCCCCTGAGGAAGAAGGGTGAGAAGGAGCTGGGAGCCAAGGAAAGCCTCATGGAGAACCACTCTACTGAGTGGGTATACAAGAGGAAAGGAACTTACAAAAGAACTGGGGAGAGGAGAGAGGGAGCAAGAAAAGCTGCAGAAGGTTAGCACAGTGTAAGCACTAAAAGGGGATGATGGAGTTTACAGCTCCCTGAACGGTAAAAACCCAGTGTGCTAGTGTGGCTTAGAACAGCAGTTAAACATGTGCAGACATGGTCATCGCCCCCTTCTTCTCCCTTTCCTCCACGGAGCCCGATGTCCAGTCTCCCCACGGGCCTAAGCGGCCCATCTGCTCTGCTCCTTCTACCTGATGTGGCACCACCTGGCCCTGAAGACTGCCATCACAGGGACAATGTTCACTTGTGCTGAAATGGCAAAGCAGTCTCATGGCACTGAATTTGTATGTGAATCTGGCTTAATATATCCTTGCATATCGGTGATGTTCAAAATATTTGTAAGTTTTCCCATTTTGTTATTTTCCAACGTATTGCAGCAATTTCACTAAAAAAGTTAGTCTTCAAGAAAACACCTTAATGATTTGAACAGCAAACATAATTGAGCATATCCTACAAGCAAGTATTGGTGACCAAGCAGGGAGTAAGACAGAAAATGTTCCTGCCCTCATGGAGCTTACATTCGAGGTAAAGAGAGCAGATTATAAACACACATGAACCCTTGTCAGGTAGGGATAAGTGCTATAAGGTAACTAAAGGCAGGTAAAGGGTCTGAGGTCTACGGTAGGGGCCATTTCAGATTCGGGGTCAGCACTGAGTAGGTGTCTTTTAATCAGAGAGTACAATGAATTGAGGAATTCACAGTGTGAATATCTGGAGGAAGAGCTTTCAGGGCTGAGAGAATGTGATGTCCCTAAATTCAGGCAAGTCTGAGGACTGGCAAGAAGGATAGTGATCACAGAGGTACACTTCCATGACAAAGGTGTGTGCAGTTACCAGCGCGTTCACTAGTAGCCAATTGTTATCTACAGTCAACAAGGTTAGAAAGGCAGGATAAAGGCAGACAACTTCTTTCTTCTTTTTGTATCTACTTACCTTACTAGCAATTCTTGTGTTTGTGTGTGTGGTGGGGAGCGGGAGACAACAGAGGGCGTAAAGAAAATTGTCATTCAACTTCTCTTTTTGCCATATAGACTCTCCATTCTCCATCCCTTCTCCTATTTCCTGTTCTCACTTCTCTCTCTCCTTCTCTCATTCCCCCACTTCTCCTCCTGCTCCTCCTCCTCTTCCTCTACTTTCCTCCCCACCTCCCCTTTCAAACCTCCATCTCCTACCTGCATCCTCTCTTACAATGTTTCTGTGCCTTCTTAACATCTCAAAAGTGAAAATCGTCCTTGAGAGATAAAAAGAACAGTTTGTCTACGTCAGTGGAGAACAGCAGTTTGCATTTGAGTTATATTATTAGCAAACGTAACCACATGTACCACAATTAAAAGAGGAAGGATGTTGGGGGTGGAGGAAAAAGACACAGTAGCATCAAATAAAATGAATGCGGCTTTGCCACGTAGTACTCACAGAAACATCGGCATGTTCACACCTTGTGACTTGTAGCCCGTCTCTGTAAGATTTCATGGCCAACATCCAGCAACAGTGAGCACCTGGCTCCTTGACCTTGCACTCAGCCTTCAACTTGCAACATTTCACTTTAGTCTGACTTAACGCTTCATCATAAAGGTGATAATAATATACCTCAACCCGCTATTGATCTCCATGGCAAATGGGCCCTTGCTTAGCTCATTGAAAAACCTCACTTTACCACCTCCCAATTAAGGCTCAGACCAGGCTGTTAAGGCGGCTTCTCCAGTACCCACCTGTGGCTGGTCACCTCGATAGTGGGTCTCGTGATCCCCTTAGGTAAGACCACGTCAGCTGTTGGGGATCAACTCCCCCATTCGTTTCAGCCCGATTCCCACGATCCCACCAAGACAGAGAGACTCTCTGGTGGTGTTTCTGGTGGTGATACCTATGATTGAGTACTAGGTAGGCATGGATATAGATTATTCTAGCAAAAAACTTACTGTTTGAAACTTCAGAATGACCACCTGCTCCAGGACCAACATAAATGCTTCAGATCAACATAAATCCTTTTCTCCTCTAGAAAGTGAATAGGAACCATTTCTTTTTTCTTTCTATTTGTTTTAAGGTCAGGTTTATTGTGTATAGTATCACTCATACCCTTTACAATTTTAACGTGCTTTGTAAATTAAAAAACCAACAGTTCAAAGAATTTTGACGAAAGTATATAAGCACATGGCCACCACGGTGATCAAGATGCAGAATACTGTCATCACCCCAGAATGTGCTCCGGTGCCCCTCTGCCCACCCCTCCCCCATCGCCATGCTCTGACCACCACTCGTGATTTCTGTCCTCCTAGCTTTGCCGTTTCCAGAGTGTCACGTGCGTGGAATCACGCAGTACGTGTCATCCCTGGCTTCTTTTAAGGCCCCATATGTCCTGCTCTTGCTGCAGTTCCCTTGGCAGTGTCTGACCCCCTCCCAGGCCCCTAGACTTTGAGGAAAATTTGTTGTCTCTGCCCGGGGCTCATGCAGGCCTGGAAAAGAAAGGATGTTGTGAAGGTGTCTTCGTCCATTCAGGCTGCTACCACAGACGAGGGAGCTTATCAACAGCAGAAACTTGTTTCTCATAGTTCCGGAAGCTGGGAGTTCAAGTCCAGGCCCGAGCGTGATGGCCTGCTGGTGAGGGCCTAGCCGCCACGGAGCCCGGCCACGCTGCGTGGATTTTCATCATGAGTAGGGAGTTACTGCACAATGTTCTTTACTGTCCTCCCCACTTCCATCCTGCCGTCATTTGTCAGCCTAGTAGCTCTTTAAAAACAGTAACGTTATGTGACGCCTCTGCTTAAAACCGTTCATTAGATCCCATGTGCACCCATGTTAGAGTCTAAACCGCTTACCGAGACCTACGAGAAGCTGCACTGTCTACGACTGCCTTCTTTGCCAGCACGTCAGGTGTCACCTCAGCCCTCCCTCACTAGGCTCCAGCCACTGTGGTTTTCTTTAAGTTCCCAGAGCACCATACATTCTTTCAGGCCTCAGATTCTTCCCACATGCTAGTCCCGTCCCTGCCCATCACCACATAATCCCTTTCACCCCCAGGTCTCAGCTTCAGCGAGCCTTTAGAGAGGCCTCCTTCGGTCATCTTATTAAAATCGAAATCCTCTTCCCTACCGAATGCCATTGTTCTCAAAAACAGAAAGCTTTTTTTTTTTCTTCACAACACCTACTATACCGTTTTTAGTTGTATCACTCAGGGTTCACTTGGGGAAAGACAAACCATACCAGTTTGTTTTAAAAGGGAGAACTGAATATAAAGCGTTAATTTTTAAAAAGTATGGGTAGACTGAAAAGACGAAAAGAGGACACCGAGGTACCAGAGAGATAGTAAAGGCAGGTAACAGCTACTGCACCTAAGGCTGGGGATTATCAGGAACTAGGAGGAGGCGTCCTGCAGGGCTGGGACCCAGAGCTCGAGGTGCCATTAGTTTCCTGCCTGCCGGTCCCTCGGGAGCTTGGAGGAGGGCCTGAGGAGCTGGCTCTCAGATGCTAAGGAAAGGGTGCTGCTTGGCTGGTGCTGGTGGCGTCTCTGACAAGGTGCAAAGGCCCTGGGAGTGCTGGAAGAACCTAGAAACTGCAAACAACCAGTGATGCTGGAGGAAATTAAATGACAACGGTACCTTCTCAGGACAATAAAGAGAAGAAGGAGCAAGGCCCCTTTTGCTTCCTGTTTCTCGCCTACCGTTCTTCCTCATGGCCTGCTACTGACAGACTCTGGCAGATGAAAAGGTATCCATAGTTTGCAGCGTTCCAGCCTGAGCAGCTTAGAGCAGCATATGCAAGGGTGGGCTTAGAGATACCACAGCTTAATAGATAGCATGGTATTTTTTTGTTTATTGTCTTTTCTTTCATACTAGAGTACGTGTTCAGGACCCATGTCTTTCTTTTCACTATTTTACCCCCTCCATGTGTACAGCACAGTAAGAATAGAAGGCACTCAATAAATATTCCTTGGATGGATGAATTTATTAGATTGTTTTCAAAAGTACTTAACAAAATGTACAGTTCAATTCTTGTCAACTGAACAATATTGAGTGCTTCAGATGGTGGTCTAGGCATTGGGGCTAAAATATGAATACGAGGCAGTTCCTTACTATTTAGTAGAGAATTTAAGACATTCTCCTATGACATTAAATAATAAAATGCCATTGCAAACATTCATGTGTTTAAATGCCCAAAGAATTGAACAGGCAGCAAAATCTACAGGACACCAGGAAAAGAAAAAAGGCAAATGTCGGTTTGGAAGGATTCGAGAGACTTGTGGAAGAAGTTCTGACCCGAGGCGGCTCTTAGAGGGGGCAGACAAGCACTGCTGTGGAGGAGGGATCTGTGTGGCAGGTTTTGAGGTGATTCTGATGAAAACAGAGAAGTGAGAGATTAGTAGAAGTCACTGGAAAAGTAAATCTGAACCAGCCGTGTAAAATCATGAATTCTGGAGTTAGAATTCTGAGTAGTACGTCTTTTACAAAGAGGAGACATTAAAAGGTTTTATGCAAAGGAGTGATGTGCCCTTTGGGAATATTTTCTGAAGACGAATCTGGCAGCCTCTTGGGGACTGATGTGGCATCACTGAGTATGTAGAAACCAGAGCCAGAAAGACTAGTTAGCAGACTGTGACAACAATCCTGAGCCAGAAGAGATGGTGGAGATAGAAAAAGATGAAAATGATAAGTAATGTTCAGAAGGAAGAATCAATAAAACACAATGCAGAATTAATGCAGGGCAGGAGGGTGGAGAGGATATCTAGAATTACTCCACAGTGATACATGCAGAGAGGATTCAGAAGGGTGGAGATAAAGTAGAGATCATTAAGTTTCAACAGAATAACTTGATTAGTACTGTTATCAGTACAATAAAAGTCCCAGCGAATATTTATCCTCCAATAACTAAACCCACATTTTGAAAAGTTAATATGAATCCGGAAGAATATATATGTCTTCATCTTGAGGTGTTTCAGAAGCACTGGGCTTCTGGAAGTCATAATAGTCACACGGTGTCTCATTTCCATAGATATGCTCCTCGAAATTGGTTTGCCGAGTGTTTTCATACAGTTCCTTGTCTGTTCCTTTAGTTTTGCAAGGACACACTTCCACATTTTCATAGTTGTCATGTATGTCAGTGTCCTCCCCAGCAGATCTGCGGTCTTGAGTTTGAACTGAGATTTTATGCCTTGGGCTAATAACCTGGGGGCTCAAGGAGAGTGTTTTAGTACGGTCTTTTCTCTTTTTTCTCCTTTGCAGAAACTTTGGTAAGGTAAATTGCGTTGTATTATGGTGTTTCCAGTGCCAAACACACCCAATTCCACAGATCACCAACAGTAAAAGGAGAGAAATTCCTATGGAAACGGCCACTGAAGTATTTCCACAGCTTTTCAGCATTTCTGCACAAACAGTGTTGTTTCGTAGTATGGTGTAGCCCTTAATGAATTCACAGGTACAGTTCACTGTAATTCTTTGTAAGATATGGTTTGAAAGTAATTTTGGAAGCTCGTCTAGGCATTTCTGTTTCAGATATGAAAGAACATCATGTGGCAAAGTATTGGTGTAATTAGAGGAGAGACTGAGTGAACTTGATTTTGGAAAATGGCTCTCGTTGTATCTGATGATTATACAATTGTTATTGTATAATCGCACTGCGTCAGGGGGGAGTTCATTCAACCCCACTTCCTTTTTAATCAATGAATCACAAAATGAAGCACAAATGAGTGGAAAATAATAGCAGAGTAGAAAACTCAGGAGAGGGAAGGTTGTATGATCTGCCATCCATGTGCCTGCTATAAATTAAAAACATTTTAATCGCATATTTATTACATAGCATAATAAAAAATCTGCCAATTTCTACCTCTACATCAAGCATCAGCATTTAGTGAGCTCTTCCTTCAAGATAGAAAACAGTACTAGCTGTTAGATTTAGTGAGTTTTTGCTCTAATATAGAATACAGCACTAGCTGCTGTGGTCTGGTGGGGAGAGTTAAAAGAACCTGTCTCTGCTGAAGACTCAGTGGTTTTATCACTTAGATTTCAACATGGTTTTTGACAATAAGGCTGATAATTGTCAAGAGAAAGATAATGCTTCAAACACAATGGGAGCAAAGGGACAAAAGCATAGATATGCAATCATTTCCATTACCTATCACCTCCTCTTTGAAGCCTCGCTTTTCCCTCTTTGTAGTGGTCTGGGACCATGTCTTTTCCTTAATCACATCTCCCTCTGTATCCCCATATTAATGAGTCAATTCTCTATTATAGCATGACGACCCAAATTACAGGAAATTGTGTGTCTTCCTACCTGGTTAAATGGTGGACAGGGATCAGGTCTTTTCCTCTGTATACTCCTAGAGAAAAGCATAACACCTAGCACAGAAAAGATGCTCCATCAATATTTACTGAATGAATGATTAAATAAACACAAGACTCCAAATCTAAGCCTCTAATTATTTAAATTGATAATTTAAAACTCGAGACGTCTTCTAAAGGGTACAGTATATACTTAAAAGAAAAGAGCTCTTTGATGTAACACAAAATACCTAAAACCAAAATATTTAAAACAAAATTTGAAAACCTCTCTATCACTAGTCTTCTCACAACTTCCAGCAGATAACTTTCATTTAATTAAGATAATTTTAGAGGGCTACCTGTCAATGCTTTAAAACGACAAAGAGGAGAGAAAATAGAAGTGTTCAACTAGGCTGAATGTTCTATTATAATTTTATCAGCAAAACATTATTACTGTATGTTTTTAGCCTAGACACAGAAATACTTACGTCCAACATTGTTTTCATTGTTGTTTTCTTCCAGTTTTATTGAGATGTAATTGGTACGTAACACTGTATTAGTTTAAGGTGTACAACATGATGATTTGATATATGTATGTATTGTGAATTGATCACCACACTAAATTTAATTAATATCCATCAGCTCAGTTACATTTTTTTTTCTTGTGATGAGAATTTTATGATCTACTCTTAGCAACTTGCAAATAAATAATACATTATTGTTAACTCTAGTCATTCTATTTCACAATGCTTAAGAGAGGATTATCATCATCTACTGAATGTCATCCTCAATAATGTTTAGTTATTTTGGGTCAGCTTCTAAACACTTTTACATGGTTCATCTCATTTAATCCTACCATGCACAGCTCTCATGTTAAATAGATACTATTGTTATGCCCATTTTATACATGAGAAAAGAGAGGATTAAAAAAGTTAAGTAAATTTAATGACTAAGAAGTGATTAAATCTGGATTCAAGAAAAAATTTCCCCCAAATATTGTTCCTACCCACGTGTCTATAAATGTCTATCAGGCGCATTCATCACCAAATTATTATAGATGATTAGCTCTGAGGTTCTTGAGGGTTCAGAATCACCTTATTTATCTTTATATTACCAGCAGCAGTACTAGACACAGAATAACTAAATATTTGTTAATGAATGGAGCAACCTGCATTAGGATAAAAATAGTGACAATACACAAGAAAAACGAAAGCCCATGAAATTGTGCCCTGCTCTTAGTAAGTACTCATGTACAACAGTGAACTTTTCTAAATTTGTTCAAGGTTAGAATACATCAATGTGCAAATTTTCAATTTCGCATTTCACATAAAATACCAGATTAAATATGAGATGCAGTTAACTCATAACATTTATTTGATAAAACTACAGGGATAAATACCCCAGACTGCAACATCTTTTACCCTCTTTGGAACTTTTGTAGGGTCCCTCCTTTATGAGGCCAGACACAGGGCTTATGTTCAAGGGTAAAGATTTGGCGAGTGACTTTAACCATTAGGACCCCACTTCCTTTTTGCAACAGCTGATAAGTTACCATATGTAAGTTATTTTATGGTATAAATTATTACTCATTTAAGTAAATATTTACCAGCATATTTGCACTAAATTTCAAATACTGATTGAAATTAATCAGCTTTTTAAAAGGTGCTAGGATTGCAACTGATGTGGGGAAGGGAAACTATTGTCTTCTGAGGATAAAGTAATAAATTGCTCTCTGGATTTTCAAGAGGAGAATTTGTTTTTAACCACCTGTGTTCTTCTACCTAAAGTAGACATTCCAGTACATTCCCAATGTTAAAGCTGTTTGTCAAAGAAGTGTTCACTGAGATAAAGATAAGGAGACATTTTACAGGAAAATAAATGCATCCGTTCTCTTTCTTCAAAATAACTTAATAGGAAAAACCCTGGAAGACATAAATAAAGACCTACTAGAATGGGATACATATATTAAACAAAAATCCTTCAAATATAATTTATAAGTTTCACTTTGCCCATTTGGAAGAAGACTATTTCTGTTTTGGAAGACAATTCCAACAGGTTACCTAACAATTATCTGTCTTAAAATCACAAATTGTTGACAAACTTCTGAAATTTCCGTCAGATACTGCCCTTCTGTTTGAAAACAGGGCAACAACAAAGCATACTCATCCTTGTAAACCTCTTTACTAGTAAAGAAATGTTAACCTCACTCTCAGTTTGTAAGTTGGTTTTCCAACGTATGGCCACCTGATTCTACAAACTGTGTGATAAAATAAAAAGCCATTGATTATTTAAAATGAACTAGTTTTTTATAGTTTTCATTACATAAATAGCTTAGAGCAGGTTCTTACTTACCTTGAGATTGGTACGCCAAGCTCTCTTTTGTTCTTTTTGTTATGTTTTAAACCCGCTTTGGTTTAGAACTTGTTCCTCTTTTTCACATGGGTCAGTTACTTCCTTCTTTACCCCCTCCTTTCAGATCATTTCATACTTGCAAAGTTTCCTGGCTCTAGAGGAAGTTCTTATCAGATGCACAAGAATTAAGATAAAATGGATGAGTTTTTGAATGAGGAAGCCCAGCCCCTCATCTTTATCCAGTAATAATTCTCTGACTATATCAGAAAATGATGCATAAAGCCTAGATGGCTTTTTATTTGAGCAGTATTGCAGCCTTCACTTTATTTTTATTTATTTATTTTTAAACATCAGAAATTTATTTTCTCACACTGTGGAGGCCAGAAGTCCAAAATCAAGGGGTGCGCAGGGGTGGTTCTTCTGGACGCTCCAGGGGAGAATCCAGCCAGCCCTCTCTCCCAGCTTCTGGGGCTTCCTGTTGATCCCTGATGTTCCTCGTTTTGTGGACACATCACCCCCATTTTTACTCCATTGTCTCATGGCTTCTCCTCCTGTCTTTTCCTCTGTGTATCTCTGATAAGGTCACTGTCACTGGATGCAGGACCACCCAGATAATCCAGGATGATCTTTTCTCAGACCCTTCATTTAATTACATCTGCAAAGACCCTACTTCCAAACAAGGTCCTGTTCACAGCTTCCAGGAATTAGGATTTGGAGGCTCTGTTGGGGGGAGGGGGGTCACCATTCGACCCACTACAATACCTAAGAGTGTGCATTTTACCTTTCAATCTTTATAACTTTTTAAAAGTTTTACGCTGTATGTAATCTTCAGGCAGTCCTCACTTTAGCATCAATGTCATTTTACTTGCATGTCAAAATTTTTAAAAAGAAATATTTTAAAATGTAGTAATGCATGGGTCTTTCTTTATTTGCTTGTACGCTAGAACAGTCCTTGTTCCAAATACTGTGTCCCAGTGCCCCAGGTTACATCTATACTTGTCAGTGTATAGATGTAACCAGTGTCCCAATTTTGGTTCAGAATATGCTAATATTCTTTTAAATTGATAAGACAGGATTTCCTAAAGTATATTCTGAAGTGTACCACTTCTAGGATTTTCTAGTAGGTGTTTCATCAAGTAAATTTTGGAAGTACCGCTTACCTGTAGACTCGTAGGCACTCAGCATATTAAAGTCTATGAGCAGTCCTACAGGAAACAGAACAAAACCAAATATGAAAGAAAAACTGTTTAACTTCACTTAATCATAGTAGCCAGTATTTTCTGAGCACTACTATGTATTTAAAGCCTTTGTGTGCTACTCAGTAAATCCTGATGACAACTCGATGGGAGAGGACTCTATTCGTTCTTTCTTACAGAGGAGGGAATGAAGGCAGAGTGGTGAGGCAGTCACTTCCCCTGTGTGGCTGGCAGTTTGCCTCCAGCACCTGTGTGCTAAAGCCACTGTGCTAGCTGTCTCACTAGGCTGAACGACAAGTTTCCATCACGGAACCCTTATTTAACAGCATCTCTCAGAGGACAGCTCTGTGGAATACCATAGGGGAAATGCTGAATTAGACAGAAGAGATGATAAAGTAACGGAAACTTTGCCTTTTAGGTTATACTGGAACTTTTTCAAGCACAGAGGATGAACTTTGTATAATGTGGTTTAAAAGAAGATTTAGTTACTGAAATACAAATTGGACATTCGAAGAACAATATTGTCAATACTGACTGGACACTGACATTGTGCCAGGCATTATGCTAAGCAACGGGGATACAGCAGTGAACAAACTCCCCTGCAGCACCTAAAGCCTAGTGAGGAGGCTGTATCCACAGATCTTTTCAGATCAAGGCACTCGGAGCTAAGAAAGACACCGTTAGGGAACAGCAGGAGCAAGGAAAAGAGACACCCAGCCCAGAGCTGTCAGGGAAAGGAGGATGTGAGCAAAGCCTCACAGAACACGAAGGAGACAGGGCGGAATAGGAGTGTTCTAGGCAGAGACCCCAGCGGGAAGGAGGCTGTGAAGTTGCGAAGCTTCAAATGTGAATTCAGTCTTCAGTCTACCAATATTTTAACGGCAACACCAGCCACCCTTCCAAGTAATGATATACACACACACACACACACACACACACACACACACACATATGCACACAATCTGCAAGTAATGGAACAAATACAATATTTATGTAAAATTATGCAGTCTATTCTAGAACTTAGGACAACTAGATGTTCATCTGGATTTTGTTGTTTGAATTTAGGAAAGTTTTAACCCTTTATCACTTTAGTTTTTCTAAAGATAAATAAAATGAGGGGACATTGCTTGGCCTTTTTCTCTAGATAGGATTTATTTTTAAGTAATAGAGATAACCATTCTTTGAATTTATAGAGGAAATGCTATATATATATATATTTTTTCAAAATAGAATTATTGTATAATCATCATTTGTTTGGATCAGACATTATGTCTTGAGTTCTGTTTTCCTACTTCCCTATGTTTGGCCTAGCAAGACAAATTTTTATTGTTTTCTTACTGTTCCCTTTTTATTCATAGCAATTATGGTTAGGTTTTCTTTTCCTGCTTTTCCTTCTATCATGTGGTTGGGGTAGCAGAGGGCCTGGGAGGTAAATAGTTCTCTAGTGTAATCTGGATTGAATAGTTTATCCAAATAAACTTTCTTCTCCTATTATTTGATGATTAACAACCAATTTACTTAACTGTGATTTAAATTCCTAGCGATTTCTTTTGTGTCAGTTAATATCTATTTATTTTAACCATGTACTTTTTCAGATACTTGAACTGAGTAATATTAGTGATGACAGATGTGGAAAAATGTTTGTGAATGTCTATTTTATTTGAAAGCATGCCTGACTAAAAACATCTTCCTGGATATTCTGTAAGGAGCCCTCAAACTCCACACTACTGATTAAAAGTATTATGGAAACATGCATTTTAGCAAATTCATTAATACTGACTGGCTAATGGGATTAGCCAAAAAGCAGCTAGAGCTTTAATGGAATGAGTCACTGCCTTTCAACTAGTAAAATTTCACTGTGTGGGCCAAGGAGTTAAGAAAATTTTAAAGTGAGGAAATGGAGCAGTTGAGGTGAGGAGAGAAGGCATGAACAAGAAGAGGTCAAAACAGAACCACTGTTGCTTTAGTTACGCTTAGTGTCAATCCCGTTAGTAGCTGGCAAACTTAAATCATAGAATTTTGAGGGGATGGGAATGGATTTTACTGGAACAGATCTGAGATATTATTTTGTCAAGAAATTCATTCCCAAACGTGAAAGTCTATCAAGATCACTTATGAAACTTTTTAAAAAAACAAAAATTCCTAGGACCCTGGGGATTTGCTTCATTATGTCTGGACTAGGGCGCAGGGATCTTCATTTTAAAAGTTAAGAACAATACCAAGGAATTTCTGAGTTATAGGAAGAAGGGATTGCACAGACTGTGGGGGGAGGAATTTTTACTTTTGATTTTACAGTCTTTTATACTATTTGATCTTTTTTCATAAACATGTACCACTTTCACAAGAAAAAGGAACATTGAAATCTCCTCAGATGATTTTGAATTGTGGTCAGGTTCGGGAACTATTGATACAATTGAACCTCTGAGGGTCAGAGAAGTGATGTGATTTACTCCATAGCAAGTAGAAATCTAGCCCAGATATCAGAACAGTCTTCTGATTCTGATCCAGTAATTTTCCTCTATACCACAGCATCTCCACAAGGAATAGGTAAAAAGAAAGTCCCTAGAGGTCCCCTTCCAGAGTCTATCTTTTTTCCTCTCCTTACATTAAGTCAGAATATATATGACAGGAAGTTAGAGATAAGAAAATGAGAGATCCATCAGGGATGCCACAGGTAGTGAACCATGAAAGATGTTACTCTATTGGTGGACCATTTTAAGCTATGAAATCTGCAACCTGAAACACCTGCCAGGACTAAAGAGACATACATCGTTACGGTTCATTTAACAACTTAGAAAGGTTAGATTATGGTCAAGGGCTAAAAAAAAGAAGACACTGAAAGAAAAACAAAGAAAAAAGACCTAGAAATTGCACTCCTATGTATATCCCCAACAGAAACGAAGGCCATATCTGATTATGACTGCTTTCTTCATAATACCCCAAAGCTTTAGAAACATTCTAAATATCCATCAACAATACAGTGGGTAAGCAGAGCAAGGTAAATCCACACCAGGGAGTACTACACAGCAACGAAAACCACCAAGTTACTGCTATGCACAGCAACATGGATGAACCTCACAAACCTAATATGAAATGAAAGAAGCTATGCACAAAAGTGTACATGTTGTATGATTCCACCCCTGAAATGATGTAAAGCTTTCTACAAACACGTAACGAAAGAAGTCGGAAGAGTGGTGGTTATTATAGACTGGGAGGTACATAAGGGAGCCATCTCAGATGCTGGAAAATGTTCTACATCCTGATCTTTGTGGTGGCTACGAAGACGTATCTATATGTAACCGTGCATCAAGCTGTCCATTTCCGATTTATGCACTATATTATGTATCGCAATTTAAAAAAAGAAACTGGAGATGAATAGTAAGACAATACTTTTAAAAGTCATGAAAAATTGAAGTAACTAGATACATGATTTTTATTCATTCAGATTACCATCTTCTTTGGTCTATTAGTTTGAGAGGGGAAACTTTGCTAAATTGTAGGTGGACTTTGAGCTGGATGAGTTATAACTTTTGGAGTTTGGTGGTAAGAAGGATGGGAGTTATTAATGAAACTTGAGATTCCACCCAGTCAGAGCAGGGAACTTCTGCTTTCTGAGATTATGCATATGGTCTTTCATTGGCACACCCTGACTTGCTTAAGGGATGTGTTGCTGAAAAATAATATTCAATCTAAAAACACAAGTATAAAGCAATTTTACCTGAAAGGACTAATTCTGGAATAATCTTGGAAAAATAATATGACTTCTCCATCTTGCTTTCTTCACCCACAAGACAACAATGGACTCAGTAACCCCTCAGATGCCTTCAAATTCCAAGTGCAAATGAACAGGATAAAAACAGCCGTCACATTCAGAAGAGGATGTTTCAAAGCTTTTTCATGTTTAGTATGTACTTCCTTTTACTCCAACTCCCTTTTTCATCATAAGTCTTTCCTAATTGCTAGTACATATCAGATAACTTGAAGCTTGCTTCAACTTCAGTTGAACAACACTCCTTCTCCTTCCTCCACTGTTTCCCCTTTTATTCCTTCAGGTCAAAATAAATGGACATTGCAGAAGCTGAAAAAAAAATTGAAAACATTTTACTACTTCATGAGAAAAACTGAAAGCTGAATAATTTAGCGGCCCAATAGCAGATTCACTGTTCATCTTAGACTGTATAAAATTTCACAAGTCAGATAATGGATAAACTATTTCAGAAGATTTTTGTTGTTGTTGTTCATGTGAAGAGGACAGTACTCTAAACTAGGATTAATAATAGACACCATCAGTCACTGCTCGATTCTGCCAACTTCTTCAGAAAATTCTGCAAGGCATAGTACATCATTACTTTAAAAATAACTGGACATGTTTTGAAACTTTACACTGTAGTCACACTGGATGTGAGAACTACTGGATAGCAGACACCTTTCTCCCGTGAACAGTGTCAATCACTATTACCATTTCAAACCTGGCACAGGAAGGGGGTAGTAGAGGAGACTCGCTCATCGGAGGAAAGTGTGTTCTCAGGCCTTTGCTTGAAGACCCTAGGTGATCTGAGTTACCACTGATTTTGAGCAGGAAATTAGGGAGGAGAGAGAACAGTAGCTGCAATAGAGTCATTTTTCCCCCCAAACTGAGATGGCGCCCCATATAACTTTATTCCCAGGAGGAGGAGGAGAGGGAGAAGAAAACCTGTTCCCCTGCAGGAAACACACTTTGCAAGCCAGCTCATCTTCCGGTAAATATTGGTGAACATTCACCCAGAACATGAGGGCATTCAGCGTGTGAGGCATAAATTGTTAACGGTCTCAGATAAGCCAGCGTTATGCCCCAGCCAAGTCAGTGTCTCTGAAACCCATTTTCTTATGCTTCCTTGTAGACCACTGTCTTCTTGTTAGTAGGCCAGGCTAATGTCATTGTTCATTCTTGAGACATATCTCACCATGATATGTTCCTTTCATTAGGTTATCAGGATTTGAAGGCCATCCCCTTCTTGTCCTCAGAGTCTAACCTACCCCTAACATTAACTAGCTTGAGCCATTCAATCACAGAGAACCTCAATTTCTTGACTGTAAAATGGATCTTAATGAGTTAATGGTTCTTAACTCTAGCTGTTTATTGGAATCTCATTAAGGAGCTTTAAGAATATTGATGCCTGGGTTCCAGGCCACAAAAATTAGTGCAAAATCTCTTAGGGTGTAACTTGAGCATTACTAGTTTTTAAAAGGTCTTCAGGTAATTGAAGTCCCCAGCAAGCCAGTATTGAAGAGTCAGGCCTCTTCTGAATTAATATTCTAAGGCTCTGTGCTGTATAACCTTGAGAACCACTTATCTCTCTACTTCAGTTTTCCTCACTATAAAAAGAAAACTTGAAATATAGTGTCGCAAAAAAAAAAAAAAAAAATCTGCAAAGTGCTCAAAGTTTGCCACAAAAATATATGTTATTAAAAACTGCCAGGGATTTGCATGCTGGCTAAAATAGCACTAATACTGCATACACATTGATCTCACACTTGAGCATGTGTCAGACTGTTCTCTCATCCCTCTATGTGGATTTTTCTTTCTTAATTTCTACAAGAATAGGAATGGGTATTATTTACTAGTTTGGAGATGAAGAAGTTGAGGCCTACCCAAGGCCATCTCTCTTTCCAGAGCTTGAATTCAAACTCACACCATGTGACCTGAACCTAGAGCAAGTGCTTTTAACCTCTACAGTATTTATGATCTGCTCTCCGTCTATTCATGTAA
This sequence comes from Hippopotamus amphibius kiboko, assembly GCF_030028045.1. Taxonomy (NCBI): domain Eukaryota; kingdom Metazoa; phylum Chordata; class Mammalia; order Artiodactyla; family Hippopotamidae; genus Hippopotamus; species Hippopotamus amphibius. The sequence continues at coordinate 230,643,539 of NC_080186.1, forward strand.
CCAAATGCCTATGATGTACCAGATTAAAATCTGCTTTATTCCAAATGGTGTAAAGTTGCATCCTTATCTATTTCAGAATATTTGACTTGAGCTAAAGATGGTGACCCTGACTGCAGGGGGTTTGGTGGGTTTGACTGACTGGAGCAAAGCTCTTGCCTGGGTTTTAATGAAGTCTTGAGGCAGGAGATTGATGGGCTATAGGCTAGGGATTTACAACTGGCCTCCTAGTCACACCTCCTGGGGTGAGAAGAAGATGAGCTCCAGGCCAGACATTCATTACCAGCTCCCTGTTTACATTTCCTGAGGCGAGAGGCAAACGGGCTCCAGGACTACATATTCATGACCAGATTCCTGTCTATATTTTGATATCTGCACTTCAGTATAAGAAACAGCAATAGGAATACGGTAGATAATTGGACACTGGACACTTTTATGGCAGGGACAGGGCAGGGCTAAACCCTGTGAAGAGATCAAGAGATCAGACACCCCCCCATCCTTGGAGCAAGGGAAACACTGCACATGCACAGAAAGGCTCCGTGGGGGTCAAAAAGGAGGGGGCACCACCCCAGAATACATGATGCTAAGGCCTTCCCATAGGCCTCTGGGCTGAAATCCATTTTGGAAAAAAGTTGCGTTTGCATGATGGGGAGGGTCCTAGGGCAAGGTCAGGTGTGGAAAAAGAAACCAGATAATTGGCCAAAGGTAAACAAAGACCCGGAAGAACTGCCCTATGTAAATGACTCGACCGCCTCTTTACTGCACCCCTCCTCATGAGGGGGGTCGCCCGCACCCTTTCTCGCTGGGGGTGCATCTCTGCCTTGCTCCTGTCTTAACTAAACAAACCATTTATTTGTGGGCGCTCCCACTTGTTGTTATGCTATGTCTCTAATAATAAACTTTCTACCTACTTTTACAGTTTTTGCCTCCATGAGAAATGCATTTTTCACTGGGGGCAGAAGCCAGGGAAAAATAGCTTCTAGCCTTGCTGGCCAGGCGGCTAGGACTCCTGGTTTTCATCCGCACTACCCGCGTTCAATTCCTGGGCAGGGAATGAAGGTCTCACTTCGCGCCACTGCTCGCTGTTGCCTCTCCGAGATCAGTCTGAGGGTTTAAGTAAGCAATAAAGGAGGCATAAAAACGATGGATTGAGGTGTAAGATCACGAAGCTCATGATTAGAATCTTTCTTCTGAACAATTCACAGAAGGGGACTGACATGTTCAAAACAGGGCCTGAGTCCGGTGACCCTTGTTACTGTCATGGAGAGGGATGGAAATGACCTTGCGTTTCCCTCCAATGGGACTTAGTAAGCTGTTACACACTGAGTCTGCTCTCTTCTCTGTATGTACAAGGACATGTCCTTATTCCAGACCACATCATCTCTGCCCGAACAAAAGTAACGGTCTCTTACTGGTCTTCTTTATCCCACCCTGGACATCCTACAATACTGTGTCCTTAAAGCTGACAGAGTGCTATTTCTCAAGCATAAATCAGACCTCATCAGCCTCCTGCTTATTAAGACCCTTGAGTGGCTTCCTATAGCCTTGGAATTAAACCTCAACTCTTACTGATAAGGATTTCCATAATCTGGCCCCTGCCTCCTCCCTCCCTCACTAAACCCCAGACATATTTACTGTCTCTTAAATCCTCCAATGCGTTCAGCTCGTTCTTGCCTTCAGACCCTGCATTATCTGCTCCCTTTAGCACAATGTTACATCATTGTATGTATCAACACTCAGGTAAAGAAACTGAAAATCACCAGTACTTTGGAAGCCCCCAATTTGCCCCACCCCACGACAACTGTTTTCCTTCATCTCCGGAGTAACAGCTATCCAGCTTTTTCTTTATAGTTTCACCATACATATATCCCTAAATAGTTTGGAAAACTGCGGAGCAAGCACAGACTCAGCTCATGTAGACATGGCAAGATCTCCACTGTTAGATGAGGTTCTCCGGCGAAGAGAAGCTGTGTTGAGCCATGAGGCCACCAGTTGCATCAACCTCCATGAGTTTGTACAAAGCCCCTTTTGGTGGGCTGGGGTGTCTCTGGACAGGTCTAGGAAGTGGCATGAAAATGTACAGCTCATCATCAAGCAGCTAGTAGGCCTCTAGCATGGACTAGACATGGATGTCTAGTGGAGACAAGGTCAGAGACAAAGGGTGCTCTGTATTTTCTGCTTCTGAGTATGGCCTTAAGGGGTATGTCAAAAAAGAGTATTTCTGTGTGGTGAAAGGGGGCTTCAAGTATCCTGGTAGCATATCGTCAAGACAAGCCAAGTGCAGGAAAGTATTAAGGCCTGGCTTACTGGAGCTTTCTGTCCTTAGGTTTAAAAGGCTGCAAAATCTTGGTGGTTTCTTACAAAACTAAACACACTCTTACCATGTAATTATCATACAATCATGCTTAGTATTTACCCAAAGGAGTTAAAAACTTATGTCCACACAAAAACTTGCACAAGGATGTTTATAGCAGCATTATTCTGCTATAATAATGTAAATTGGTGCAGCCACCATGGAAAACAGTATGGAGATCAAAAGACTAAAAACAGAACTACCATATGACCCAGCAATTCCACTCTCCCAAATTCTGTTGAGATCTTAAGGCAGTTCCAAAGTAGGATTATTGCCAATAAGTCGAGACGTACCAACATTGTCCCACTGGTAGAAGCAGGTAGTGGAATTATATTTTTGCCAATAAAACTAGTATTAATACCATTCCCTGTGACAAAAATTGTCTCCTTGACCAAACTCAAGCCAGGCTCCTCTCAAGACCTTTCTCAAGCAGGCCTCAACCTTGGCCTATAAAGACTTGAACAAATAGAAACATAGCTTCTAGTAGCTCAAGACTGAACCCCTAGGATGACCCTCACACCCACTTAAAGTACCTGCCTGAGAAGACTCATTGCTGCCAAAAGAATTTACTATTTGTTCTAGCCAATACTTGAAGATAGAGGCCCTCTCCCAGTCTCTGTGGGAGGGTAGGAGCCTAATTTTGGTAAGTGCCAGTGAGCAAACCCAGATGGGTTTCGCATGGACCTACCCCCACCCCTTCCAGCTCTGTGCAAACTCTGACCTTCCTGACTCCGCTGAGCCTCTGCTCACCAACACCCCAGCCTCACTCTCCCTTTAAAACACCCAGTCACAGCAGTGTAAATCAAAGCTGAGTTCAGTTCATGCTGAACTCCTTTCCCTACTGCAATAGTTACTCATTATAACCTGTCCTTACCACTTTACCTAGTGTCTGGCTTTATCTATCTTTGACACTTGTATCACCACTAGGAAAAACTATTAGAGTTTAAGTGCCATTATGTTCCAGGAGCAAATGTTGTAAAACCAAAAACCTAGAGAAGACTGCCCTCTACTGGCTGAAAATCTGGGTTAGGCAATGAACATTTTTTCCCCCACACCCAGTTCCTGTATATGTGCCAAGTCATCACTATCTTTGTTATAAACCTGACTTCTATGCAAACTGATCCTTAGAAACCGTCATACTCAGGGCCAGCAAAATTGGAGCAGACAGTATGGCTGACTGTTGCAGCTGGTGGGCTCGGCTGCGGGGAGTCGGCTTGAAAGCACTCATCTACCATTTCAGAAGACATCTTTACACACCTCCTCAGACTGACAAAACAAACTCAGAAACATCCAACTACTCTACATAAATGCAATGACTCCTCCTTTATGTTACAGTATTACAGAACCAAGGGAGTTTTCTGATGACATTATTTTAAAAATGTTTTAGCTTTACTGAGGTTTAATTGACATCCTATGATACATTTGAAGTGTACAATGTGATGATGTGATATACATATAAGGATTTCCCAATTGAATTAACACACTCATGAGTCACATATTTACTTTTTTTCTTGGTGAGAACACAAGATTTACTCTCTTAGAAAATTTCAATTATACAATATAGTATTGTCAACTATAGTCACCATACTATACACTAGCTCCTCAGACCTTATTCATCTTATATCTGAAAGTTTAAACCGTTCCACCAACCTCTCCTCATTTCCTCCACTACCCCCCATCCCCTGGCAATCATCATTTTACTCTGTTTCTAGGAGTTCGATGTTTCTGTTAGATTTTACATATAAGTGATACCAGGCAATATTTGTCTTTGTCTGACATGACTTACTTTAATTAGCAGAATGCCCTCCAGGTTCATCCATGTTGTTGAAAGTAACAGGATTTCCTTCTTTAGTTTAAGGCATTTGAAGAATATTCCACTGCCAACACATACCCCATTTTCTTCCTCCACCATTGACGGACACTTAGCTTGTCTCCATACCTTGGCTATCATAAATAATGCTGCAATGAACATGGGACACAGATATCTTTTGGAGATTATGATTTCGTTTCCTTTGGATGTATACCCAGAAGTGGAACTGCTGGATCATATGGTAGTTCTGTTTTTAGTTTCTTGAGGAGCCTCCATGCTGTTTTCATAGTGCCTGTACCAGTTCACACTTCCACCAAGAGTGCACAAGGATTTCTTTTTTTCTACATCCTTGCCAGCTTTTGGTACCTCTAGTCTTTATTGTAGCAAGCATTCTGACAGGTGTGAGGTGACATCTCGTTGTGGTTTTGGTCTGCATTTCCCTGATAATTAGTGGTGTTGAGCACCTTTTCATGCAGCTGTTGGTTATTTGTATGTCTTCTTTGTGAAAATGTCTATTCAAGTTTTTTGCCCATTTCTAATTGGGTTATGATTATTATTAGCTGTTGAGTTGTATGAATTTCCTGTACATCTTGAATATTAATGTGTTATCAGACAAATGGCTGGTGAATATTATCTCCCATTCTGTGTCATGCCTTTTCATTTTGGGGATGATTTCCTTTGCTGTGCAGAAGTTTTTAGTTTGAGGTAGGCTGATGACATTGTTTACCTGCACCTTCCTTGCTCTTTTATTTTTTGACCCCTTATTTTGAAAAAAAAAATTCTTTATTCCTTGTTCATTGTAGGAAATTTGAAAAATATAAAGCTTAAAGGAGACAGTATTGATAAAATTACACTGTAAAAACATAAGAAAATTACAATGAGCCACAATCCTAAAGTGGTCCTCTCTCCTTCTCTTCTGTTAGAGATTTCTTGGCATAACGTCTAAGCAGTCATTGGACTCCTCTGCTCTGCACCCAGATGGCTACTCTCAGCATAGGACCTCACTTTCTACTTCACTGAGACCATGGCCTGGAGGTGGAGGCTCTGGCTACTTTCCTCCTCTCCAGCTGTCTCCACAGCTCTCTGCTCACTCCTGCAGTTTTAGAGGAAGAGGTATCTTCCTTCTCCTGAAGGCAAGTTCCTCTCCCTATGCCCCCGCAGCCGCCTCACCCCACATTCCTTCAAAGAGTCGTCACTGTCCAACATCTTGAATTGTCCCTTCAGTTACAAAATCCATTTTAACCCTAATGACCTGGCAAATAGTATTATGAACAGTGTTCTCTTTTCCTCGTCACCACTGCCGAACTTTTTGAATGATCTAAATAGACTGTTAACTCTATCCCACCTGCAGAAACTGCATTCACAAAGATTTGTATCTAGCTATGATTCTCCTAGACCTTTCTGCAATGCTGAGCACTTCTCACTACCCCTCTTGTTTTGCCATCACACTTACCTCCTGGACTGGAGCCTTTTCTGCCTTCTCTTCTGGGTCTCTTCCTTGCCCTGACTTTTCCTGGCCCTTTTCTGTCTCTTCAGGTCCTCTAAGTCACAGGACTTCAGATGTTTTGGTTCCTGTACTCCCTAACAAAATAACTTTGAAAATTGTGTACCACCTCACACATTTTTAAGTTGATATGTAAATTTTTTTCATCAGATTAAGGGTCACAAGGGATATAATATGTGACAGTGAATATTGAATGTGTGCCTTTAATACATCTTTGACAAAGCTGATGGGCAGCACCTTCGGTTTACGGAAAACCTCCACTACATAATTTAATTGGCAACCACAGTTTTCAATGCCAAACAAATCAATCAGAAAATTGACTTTGTGTTCTAACTCAAATAAATGTGTTAAAACCTGTCTCTGTGTCAACATCTTGCTTCTAGATTTTAAGTTTTGGCAAGGAAAAGAAAGAAGTAAAAAAGGAAAAAGAAAAGAAATGATGAGGCATGAAGCCTGGCCACAGGTTTGCCACTTGGAGGAAGCTCCTTTCAGAAGCTCTACAGTCTCAAATTTTCCCTCTGTTCTGGGGGCTCCAGAGGTATTTATGAAACTGAGGGCGGTCATTAATTGGATCCCTTAAACTGTAACTTGCTTAAATAAATGATACCCTGTAACCTGTCTTCATTGACTAAGCTGCCTTTAATTGTTCCTGCAAATTGCATACTCTCCAAACTTCAGGTAACCTAGACAATACATCACAAGACTCCTTTAACTGTCCTCTAATAGATAACACTTCTGACATATGGGTCACTATGGTAATGGTTGCTGAAGTTGTTTTTTTAGAAACTTGGAGTAATCTTTTGTCTAGTTCAAGTTTGAGCTGGTTAAGGCTGGTTGGGACCACTGACCTGCCAACTGGGCCTGTATGAGTGTCCCATAGATGACCTTTTGATGTCAGAGGGCACAAAACTCCACCCTCAGATCACGCTAACACGACCACTTTCAGATCATGCTAACACGACCACTTTCTTACCATGCATCCCATGAAGAAGCACGTAACTCAGATATGCTTGCATAGAGCACTGATTACCTCACCTTTTTCCTACCTCTAATCTCCTTTCCCTATACCCAAGACGACTCTGCTTCTGTCTTATAAATATCCCAAGCCCCTCACCTTTGGGGAGGCAAATATGAGAATTTGTTCTCCTGTCTTCTCCCTTGACTGTCTCGTGAATTAAACCCTTTTTCTGCTGCAAACCTTGGTGTCTCAGCATTTGGCTTGCCATGTGTCAAGCAAATGAACCCGGTTCAGTAACATTTATGCCTGGAGGAAATGCACAAGAGTAAAATTCTGGACAGATGGGTGGATGGTTAGAAGGGTGAATGCACAGATGAGAGGCACGCTCTCCTGTTGTAAAATGGGAGAAAGGCAACTGTGAAAGAGAAATTGGGAAAGGAGAACTAGCAGATGGGGTATTTTGAAGGAAAAAGGGAAGAGTTCATGTAACAGCTGGGAATTTGTAAATTGATTTCCTTGAAACTATCTATGTGCCCCAACACTCCTTGAGACATTCCAGTACATGCATATCCTCATTTGAGTTGACTTTTCTACAAAATTTGTTACTCGTTACTTTATATTTTTTTCTCTTGGAGAACTGACTCATTCTCACAAATCCAATTATCACCTCTAGGGGGATGACTCAGAAATCTATTGATCTCTTTTTGTGTTTAGAAACACCAACCAGATGTTTCTACTTGAAGATCTCACATTTAACTAGAGATTTTCACATCATAGTCAGCATGACAATAAAATCTGTAAATTTTTGTGTGAAGGTGTTTTTTCAACTACCTCCAGCCTAAGATAAAATTCAACTACGTCACCAACAACCAAACTGTCTCTGGCTTGAACTTGCACTGGACAAAGGCAAAATCACAATCTTCTAGCAGGCTCTTCAGTCTGCCCGGCTGCTGGGTGATTCAATGAGTCTCATGCAGATTCAGAGTGAGGACTGGGTATGCTACTTTTTGTGTGAGAAAGAAAGAGAAATAAAAGTATTTGAATATGAATATAATATAGATATATAGGCATATAGATAGGTAAATAGGTAGGTGGATATAGATAGACAGACATATCTGCCTATATTTTCAGAAGGAAACTCTGTAAGGTAAACCCGACACTAGACTGGTTAGGGATGGGGGTGGGGCATAAACAGTATTAAGTTAACAGAAATGGAAGCAAGACCTCCTGGAGTACGCTTTTATGTAATTTTGATTTTTGAATCATGTAAATATTTTACACATTCAAAAAAAGTAATCCTTAAAATTGAAAATACTTGGAAAAGGAAAGATACTGTGTATCAGAATTTAACATAACCAGACAGAGGAAACAATTACTTTAGAGCACTCTAGAATATTGTATTCTTGCTGCAAACCTTTGGAAAGATGTATTCTAAGGTCAAAAAAGAGCTTCAAATTTAGTGGTTTTATTGTTAGTAGTAATATTGGTATTGTTATTTGGAAGTCATTTTATGTATATTATATCGCTAAAGCAAATAAATGATTATGCACTCTAAAATAACATTTTCATTTTAAGAGGAGAGTATAAAATCAAAGGAATTAAAAAAACCCTAGAGGTCAAATTTGAATTGACAAATGTCAATTTAAACTCCTGATTTTAAAAATGTATTTCCCAACTCTGTTGTCTGAATGGGACTGCATTTTTAAAAAACAGTGACTATAATTGATTAATACACTCGAGACATATAAAAATTCATGAGACCACAACTGTATTTAAAGAAAAAAAAAGTAAACATGCAAACAAAAACTTCCTTGCCCACACTGGAATCCTTATTCTGAAAACTGGGTATTAAAGGGGATGCATTAATTTACTCTTCTTATAGTTGAAGATAACAATATAACTCCAGTTGATAAGGACATTTTTTTCCAGTTTTACTGGGATATAATTGACATACAGAACTGTATAAGTTGAAGCTGTACAACATAATGATTTGATTTACATATACTGTGAAATGATTACCACAATAAGTTAAATTAACATGCATTGTCTCATATAGATAAAAAAAATAAAAGAAAAAAAATTTCCTGGTGATGAGAACTCTTAGGATCTACTCTCCTAACTTCCCATATATCACACAGCAGTGTTAACTACAGTCGTCATGTGGTATATTACATCCCCACTAATCTATCTTATAACAGGACATCTGTCCCTTTTGACTACCTTCATCCAGTTCCCCTTGCCCCTATTCTCCGCACCTCTGGTGATGAGAAAATATTCTTTATAGAACAGCAACAATAAACGTAGAAAGAACTGACAGCATCAGAAAATCACTGTTCTGCATCCATGAATGATATAACTGGTTCTATTAAGAATCATCAAGGTGGGATCACATCATTAGGTGAATGGCTGATGGAAAAATTTTCCTGCATTGCCCGCAGACTCCCTCAGCTTTATAACTGTGAGATCTGGCTGCCAGCACCTTAACACAGAGAGCAGAGTGACTGTCAGGAACCGGGGGACAGCACCACGCGCCTCCTGATGGGACACATGGGGATTATACAGTGTTCTTTCGGATGTATCTCATTGAAACATGCTCAGCCCCAATCTAAATTCGTCTGCATTTCTAACTTCAAGTTTAAAGGAAATACAGACAAAGGAATACATTCAATGAAACCTCTAGGAAAAAATAAAACAAAATCAGAAAACAGACATTATAGAAGACATCTAGCCTGGTTTCTTCAAAAAGCCAGAAGAAGGACTGACTCGCACCTTTATCAAGTTAGGAGTCATAATAGAATGCAGTCTGTGGTCCTTGATTGGCTCTTAGTTTGAACCAAATCAGCTATAAATTGCATCCGGAGAACAAGTGGGAAAATGTGAATGTGAGTTAAGTATTGGCTATGAAGGATTACTGTTTATTTTGCAAAGTGCGATAAAAGTGTTACAGCTATATATGAGAATTTCCTCATTTTAAGAGATACATGCTGCAGTATTTAAGGACAGCATGTTACGATATCTGTAACATACTTTTAAATGGCACCCAAGAGAGTGGGGGGAATATGTGTAAACAACTGCTGAATCTGGTGCTGGATGTGTAGGCATTCACAGTGCCCCTTCTACAATTCTACATGTTTGATTGTTTTTCACAATTATGTTAAACAAAAACATGCCCTGTGTTGTCAACCTGTCATTGCAGCTCCACAGTGAGATGCCAGCAGCTCAGATCCCTCCTTCTCTGCCAGGGCTTTGCCCCTACCCCAGTGGTTGGAGGTCCCCGGTTGCAGGCACCACACTGAGCCCCCAGAGTCGGCCTTGCTCTTTGCACTCCTGAATTCACAAAAGCTGAGTTAGGTGTGGATGCGGGAGCCATGGTGGGAGAGGGGTGGGAGGAGGTGTTTGGACAAAGTGGGTTTGGGACTTCTCAAGAGGAACAGGTCACTTCCTATCCACATGGCCATTGCAGGCACTAGACTGTTTGCTATGGCTGGCCCCCTGGAGCAGAGGTGAGGAAGCCTGTCCCACTTGGCCTCCCTAGGCAGGCACCTAGAGACGCACACCCACCTCTCACAGCCCTCGGAGCAGCTAAGCTGCCGCTTCCCTCAGGCAGCATGTCCAGAGCGGGGACGTCTTCTCCTAGGCTGGTGGTAACAGCCTCCTAGATGCTTCTCCTCTCTGTTTCTACTTCCCCAAGTCAAAAACAAACCAGAAAGGCAAACAAAAACATTGCTTATTTGCTCACTCTTTCTCTTTGTTCGTTCCATTCATTTTTGTTCAACTACTTTCAGGAAACCAGATGCTGGAGAGATCTGTCCACTAGGCCTTGGGTTATCTCCTCCTTGTCCATCCCTGTTGCCTTGCTAGCTCTTTGTCTTGCCCCTTCCTTTCTCCTGGATATTAAATAGTAACTAACGTTATCTCTACTATATGTCAGGCACTGCTCTAAACACATTCTTGGCATTGGTTTATTTAATCACAACTACCTTATACAATATTGTAATCCCCATGGTAACTGTGGCACAGAGAGGTTCAATAATTTATGCAAGACCAATCTAGAATTTGTCTCGTCTCCTCAACAGTTTTATATTTATAAATTTATTTATCCAAAAAAATAATTGATTTCCTACTTTGTACCATGTACTGTTGTAGACACAGGGAACACAGCACTGAGGAAAGTAATGAACCTGTCCTCATGGAGCTTTCACATCTGTGGGGAAGAAAAATAACCACCAAATAGTTAAATAATACAAAGCAAGGTATGCATCAGAAATCTTGATAACATGATAGACAGTAACAGAGGGAAGGTAGACCAACAAGGCCTCTTTGAGGAGCTGAATCCTATCATAAAAATATTTTTACATATTTTAAAATAGGTAGTCTACTTTCTTGGTCCAAACACTAAAACCTATAAAAAAGTGATCAGAAAAGTAAATAACGCATCTGCAAAAATAAATGTATAAACAAGTAAATGGAGAAAAACCCTTATTGTTATTAGTTTCCTATTAATACTTCCAGAAATTTTATGCTCTATTCACATTTAAGACTATAAAAATATATTACTTTCCCTTCTTTTCACTCTAAGGAAACATGTTTAGTACAGCATATGCTGTCCTATTTGCTTTCCTTAATATTTACTTTGGAGATCTTACCATATCAACACTTAAAAAGCTTTTTCATTGTGTTTTTACAATTGCTTACATTTTCATTATATGAAGATATCAACATTTATTTAACCATTTCTCTATTGATATGTACTTAGTTTTTTTTTTTCTAGTCTTCCGTTGTTTCAAACAATGCTCCAATGAATAATCTTATATATCAGGGGTTAGCAAACTGTTTCTATAAAGGGCCAGATAGTAAACATTTTAGGCTGTAGGCCATATGGTCTCAAGTCTGCTGTGTATCATGAAGACAACCACAGACAATATGTAAGCATACAGGCATGGCTATTTTACAATAAAACCTTATTTATAAAAGCACACATTGGACTAAATTTGGTCAGCGGGCTGCTTTATTTACTGATGCCTATAATTCATCATTTTATATATGGGATTATCTCCATAGGATAAATTCCTAGAAGTAAGAGAGTACATGAATTTTTAATTTTGATAGATTTTGCCAAGTTACCTTTTACTGAAATTGTACCAATTTTCACTCCCACCAGCCACACCCAAGAGTATTTATTTCCTTAACTTCACTAATAATCTACATTCGCACAAATTTTGAGGATTTTGCCAATTTCATAGGTAAAAAATAGTATTTCAGCATAGTTTTAATTTCAATTTCTATTCTTATGAGTGAGGTTAAGCCAATATAAGAACCATGTATTTTCTATTGGCTAATAGTCTTTTATTAATCAACTTATAAGAGCTCTTTATACAACAGGAAGATAAGCCCTTTCTCTGTGATATGTTGAAAATAATTTTTCCAATTTGTTATCTTTTGACTTTACTTACTTTTTTTAAGATAAAAGTTTTTGTTTTTATATAGTCACATTAACAGATCTTTTCTTTTATAGATTCTGGACTGTGTGTAATAGCTAAAAATCTACCAAACTCCAAGCCTAAAAAGGAACTCTCCCATAATGTTTTATGATTTCCTATTTTATATTTCAAACTTTCATCTGTTTGGAATTAAGGTATAAAGTATGAATTCTTTTTACATTCTTTCCCAGTGGTTACCACGCTGACTTTTGGCATTTAGTAAATACCTAAACAGTGAGGTTAACTTCACTGATTTCAGTTAGGTACCTCTATAAAATACTAAAACACTATAGATGTTGGGCCTATTTCTGAACTTTCAATTATGTTTCATTGATTTACCTGACCATTCATGTGCCAGTTTTACATTATTGTAATTACTGAAACTTTATGGTCTATTGTAGTACCTGCCAAGGCAAATGTGCTCCCCGCCACCCCTACCCCGCCACCCTCTACTCTGCACTGGTCCTTATTTCAGGGTTTTCCTCTACAGTCTTGCTAATTTTTTATATGAGTTTCAGAATCCTCTAGCCTAGATTTTTTTAAAAAAATAACTTTATTTGGATTGAATTTAATTTATAATTTAATCCAAGGAGAACAGACAGTTTTAAGATATACCGAGTCTTCGTCTCTAAGAACATAGTATGGCTTTCCATTTGTCCAAGTTTTCTTCTATGTCTTTCCAAGAGTTTTATCCATATAGGTCTTGAGTATTTCTTATTTATTCTCAGATATGTTAGCTTTTCATTGTTATCATTGCTTTTGTAAGTAAGATCTTTTCTTCCACTACTTTTTCTAACTGATTTCTGAGTATCAATTTCTGTACCCTGTTACTGAATTCTACTTTTTATAGTGATTCCTTTTGAATTATTCTCCAGGGTTTTCTGGGAAGACAGTCACATCATCTATATACAGTGATAGTTTTATTTCCTTTCCATTTTAATATCTGTAATCTTGCTTCTTTAATTACAAGGTCCAGTACTTCTGGTAGAGTATCAGGTACTATCATAAAGATAAGCATCCTTGCAGCTTCCTAATTTTAGTTCTAGTGCATCTAGTGTTTTCCCACTAAGCACAATGCTAGCTTTCGAGTTAAGAGCTATATTTTATCATTGTAGGTAAATATCTACTGATTCTCAGTTTGAATGTTTTTTAAGAATAGATTCTGACTTTGTCAGAGGCCTTTTAAGCATTTATGAAAATGACTATTACATTTTCTCTTTATGTTTATAATATAAATCATTAATATTGCTTCTTATTTGTAGATCAATGATATTAAATTCTCAATATTGAAGCATCTTTGCATTCTTAGAATAAACTCTTACTACATCATGATGTAATTAATATTCTGTTACTACATTGCTGGGTTTTGTTTGCTAACGTCTTATTTTAAAACTTCTATAAATATTCACAAGTGAAATTACATTTAGTCTTCTTTGTGTACTCTTTGTCAGGCCTTGATGTCAATGTTACAGTTGCTTCATAAAAATAAATTCTAAGTTTTTATCTTATTCTATGACCTGAAACAGCTTAAACAGTATTTGAATTATATTAACTTTATTAGTTTCATAGAATTACCCTGTGAAACCATCTAGACCTGATGTCTTTTTAGGGAGACATCAGGTCTAGATGGTTTCCTCTGTTGAAATTGGTGAGTTTAAACTTCTGATTTTTTTCTGGGGTCATATTTGATAAATATTTTCTTAGGAAAGTATCCATCTCATCTTAGATTTAAATTATTTATATGGAGCAGTTGCCATTTATTCTTTAAAGTTTCCTCTGTGGTTACTCTGTTGAAGTACACTTTCTGTTTCTCTGCCTCTGTCTTTTTTCAAGGAAAGGGTAGAGCTTGGGCTCGCTAACAGTTCTTCTGTTTTATTACTTTTTAAAAAGATTTTCATTCTTTATTTATTGATATAAATATTTAAAGCTATAAATTTGCTTCTGAGCATTATTTTAGTTTGGAGTTTCCCAACCTCAGAGCTATTGACATTTTGGGCCAGGTGATTCTTTGCTGTGAAAGGCGTTCTTATGCATTACAGGATGTTTAGCAGCTTCACTGGTCTGTACCTACTATATGCCAATAACATCCCCCTCCCCCACTGTGACAACCAAAAATGTCTTTGGATATAGCCAAAGGCTCCCTTATGGGGGACAAAACTGTCCCAGTTAAGAATCACTGCTTCAGCTGTCCTGATAGCTAGTGTTTTCTCTTTTATGTGACCTACTTGTTATTTAAGATAGATTTTTAAATATAAATTTTGAACAACTATGGTTGTTTTTGACAGACATTATAAATATTTTGCAATCTTTCTCTGTAGCTTTTCTTAAAAAAGGTGGAGCTTGTGGCTTTAGTATTCATTCTCCCTTCAGATGGTTTCCTGGATTACAAAGGAAAAGTGCTAAATTGCTAGAGTCATTGCTATAGGAAATTCCTCATGGGTAATATTTATTGAATGTGATATATCCCAAGCACCTTCAAAAGCATCTTATATGGAATATTTAATTTAATTCTCACAAAAATCCTATTTGGTATGTAGTACTATCTCCAGTTTCAAGATGGGGAAAGACTCAAAATAACTTACCAAAGGTCTCATAGTTAATAAGTGGAGTATAAATGTTTCTTTAAAAGATCTTTAGTTAATGAAAACAGCTCAGTTCCAAGGAGGTGGAAGAAGAATATAAGGTCAGTCTCTGGTGCACAAGGCTAGCACAACGTGTGACCCATGCTAACTGCTTGTTCCAGAGTGGTTTGTGTCTGAAGCATTTTAACAAACTTGAGTTGCAACTCTTCCTGCCTCCTGTGGAAAAGGCTTTATTGGGAGGGACCAAAAAAGCACCGAGGAAAGGATATTTGAAACAGAACAGCTTCACATCTATATATGTGCCTTCCTTCCTGATGACACTGGAACTCCTCTTGGAGGAAGAAGTCCCTGGGCTACAACAGCAAGTAAACTGAGCAATCACTGGGGTGGAACTAGTTCACACCCATCCTTGAAAGAGATGGAGTGCACTTTGTCATTGTGTGTTAAATATGCTTTGTTTATCAAGCTTGAATTTCATAAATACATTTATAAGTTTAATACCTTTAACTCTTTCTTCTACATTAAGAGCACTATTTTGGAATAGCTCTAATAATCTTCACATATGTCTTTGTGTTGTATGGAAGGTTTTGATGGGAAACTAAAACTAAATCTAGCCAAATTTTTCCCCTGGTTTTTTATTTTCCATTTGGATTACCCATAGATTTCCCAATAAAATAATTTTCAAGGTTAATGCATAATAAGTGACCTGTTTTATCAAATAGTCTTAAAAGTAGTAAAATATGATATCGTAAAATGTCAGTATTAAAGTAGAATGACAAAAGAAGGTTCTTTACTTCCAAGAAAATATTTTTAAGGGGATGTAGGTTGATGTTGACCCATGCATAAAATTCCAATTGAAAGGGATTTCATTGTGAAGTTTGTGGTGAACACTCTGAAGGAGTCTAAATTCAAATGGATCGTACAGTATAAGGAAAAAATTTCTCCATTATTTTTCAAGCAGACATTTGAAATGGCCTTCATATTAATTTTGTATCCTGCTACTTTACCAAATTCATTGATGAACTCTAGTAGCTTTTGGAGGCATCTTTAGGATTTTCTACATATAGTGTTATGTCATCTGTGAACAGTGGCAGTTTTACTTCTTTCTTTCCAATTTGGATTACTTTTATTTCTTTTTCTTGTTTGATTCCCATGGCTAGGATTTCCAATACTATGTTGAATAAAACTGGAGAGAGTGGGCATCCTTGTTTTGCTCCTGATCTTAGAGGAAATGTTTTCAACTTTTTACCGCTGAGTATGACTTTAGCTATGGGCTTGTCAATACACCGCCTTTATTACACTGAGGTATGTTCCCTCAATACCCACTTTGTTCAGAGTTTTTATCACAAATCCATGTTAAAATTTGTCAAAAGCTTTTTCTGCATCTATTGAGATGATCATATAATTTTTATTCAGTTTCTTTAATACAATGTACCACATTTATTGATTTGCAGATGCTGAACCATCCTTGAATACCTAGGATAAATCTCACTTGATCATGGTGTGTGATCCTTTTAACATAATTGTTAAATTCAGTCTACTAATATTTTGTTGAGGATTTCTGCATCAATGTTCATCAGTGATACTGGCCTGTAATTTTCCTTTTTTGTGATACCTGTGCCCAGTTTTGGTATCAGGGTGATGATGATGGCCTCAGAGAATAAGTTTGTGAATGTTCTTTCTTTTTCAATTTTTTGAAATAGTTTCTAAATGTTTGGTAGAATTCACCTGTGAAGCCATCTGGTCCTTGACTTTTATTTGTTGGGAATTTTTTCTTCTTTTTTTTAATTACAGATTCAATTTCATTATTGATAATTGGTCTGTTCTTATTATCTACTTTTTCCTGGCTTAGTCTTAGGAGATAGTACATTGCTACGAATTTGTTCATTTCTTCTATGTTTTCCTTTTCATTGGCATATAATTTTCCATAGTAAGTTTTTATGATCCTTTGTATTTCTGTGGTGTTAGTTGTAACTTCCTTTTCATTTCTGATTGTATTGATTTGGGCCCTCTTTCTTTTGTTCTCTTTAGTCTGCCTAAAGATTTATCAATTTTGTTTATCTTTTCAAAGAACTGGCTCTTAGTTTCATCAATATTTTCTTTTTTTCCTTTGGTCTCTTATTTCATTTATTTCTGCTCTGATCTTTAAAATTTTTTCCTTTTACTATTTTGGGTTTTATTTGTTCTTCTTTTTCTAATTTCTTCAGGTGTAAAGTTAACATGTTTATTTGAGATGCCTTGTTTCCTGAGGTAGGATTGTATCACTATAAACTTCCCTCTTAGAACTGCTTTTGCTGTGTCCCATAGATTTTGGATTACTGTTTTCATTTTCATTTTTCTCCAGGTATTTGTTTTTTATATCTTGTTTGATTTCTTCATGATCCATTGGTTGTTTAGTAGTATATTGTTTAGACTCTACATAGTTGTGTCTTTTGCAGTTTTTTCTTGTAGTTGATTTCTAGTCTCACAGCATTGTAATCAGAAAAGATGTTTGATGTTAGTTCAATTTTCTTACATTTACTGAGGCTTGTTTTGTGGCCCAGTATGTGATCTATCCTGGAGAATGTTCCATGTGTACTTGAAAAAATGTGTATTCTGCTGCTTTTGGATGAAATCTTCTACATAAATCTATTAAGTCCATTTGGTCTAGTGTATCATTTGCCATTAATTTTCTGCCTGGATGATCTGTCCATTGACAGATCACTATAGATGACATGATATTATACATAGAAAATCCTAAAGACACCACCAAAAAACTACTAGAACTCATCAATGAATTTGGTAAAGTTGCAGGGTACAAAATTAATATACATAAGTCTGTTGCATTTCTATGTACTAACAATGTACTATCAGAAAGATAAATTAAGAAAACAACCCCATTTACAATCACATCAGAAAGTATAAAATACATAGGGAAAAAATTTAACTAAGGAGATAAAAGATCTGTACTCATAAAACTATAAGACACTGAAGATGACAGAAACAGACAGAAAGATACACTGTGTTAATGAACTGGAAGAATTAATATCCCTAAAATGACCATACTACCCAAGGCAATCTACAGATTCAATGCTATCCCTATCAAAATACCAATGGCATTTTTTCACAGAACTAAAATAAATAATTCAAAAATCTGTATAGAAACAAAAGAGTCAAATAGCCAAAACAGTTCTGAGAAAGAGGAACAAAGCTGAAGGTATTATGCTCCCTGACTTCAAACTATACTACAAAGTACAGTCATCAAAACAGTATGGTACTGGCACAAACACATGCCCTTAGATAAATGCAACAGAACAGAGAGCCCAGAACTGAACCCACATGTACATGGGCAATTAATCTGTGACAAGGAGGCAAGAATGTACAGTGGGGAAAAGACTGTCTCTTCCATAAATGGTGTTGAGAAAATTGGACAGCTGCATGCAAAATAATGGAACTGAACCACTCTCACACCATACACAAAAATAAATTCAAAATGGATTAAAGACTTAAATGTAGGCCCTGAAACCATTAAACTTTTAGAAGAAAACATAGCAGTATGCTCTTTGACATTGGTCTTTGTAACCTTTTTGTTTTTTTTTTTGGCCATGCTCCCCAGGCAAGGGAAACAAAAGCAAAAAAACAAATGAGACTACATAAAATTAAAAAGCTTTTGTACAGCAAAGGAAACTATCAACAAAATGAAAATGCCACCTACTGAATGGGAGAAAATATTTACAAATGATATATCTGATAACGGGTTAACATCCAAAATATACAAAGAACTCATACAGCTAAACATTAAAAAAAAAAAAAAAAAAAAAATTGAAAAATGGGCAGAGGATCTGAATAGATATTTTTCCAAAGAAGATATACAGATGGCCAACACGCACATGAAAGGATGCTCAGCATCACTAATCATCAGGGAAATGCATATCACAATGAGATATCACCTCACACCTGTCAGAATGGCTATTATCAAAAAGACAACAAGTAACAAGTGTTGAAAAGCATGTGGAGGAAGGGGAAATTTCATGCACTATTGGGAATGTCAATTGGCACCACCACTATGGAAAACAGTATGGAGGTTTCTCAAAAATCTAAAAACAGAACTACCATATGATTCAGCAATTCCACCTGGGTATTTATCCAAAAAAAAAAAAAAAGAAAGAAAGAAAGAAAAGAAAACACTGAATAGAAAAGATATATGCATCCCTATGTCATTGCAGCATTATTATTCCATATCAAGACACAGAAGCAACCTAAGTGCCCATCAACAGATGAATGGATAAAGAAAACATGGTATAAATATATACATGGAGTATTACTTAGACATAAAAAAAGAATGAAATCTTTCCATTTATGACAACACTGATGGATGTAGAGGGTATTATGCTAAGTGAAATGTCAGACAGAGAAAGACAAATACTGTATGCTTTTGAATCTAAAAAAACAAAACAAATGGACAAACATAACCAAACAGAAACAGAGTTATAGACACAGAGAACAAACACATAGTTTCCAGACCCAGGGGTGGGGAGAGTTTGGAAGGGGGATGGTGGAGGAAAGAAATAGGTGAGGAAGATTAAGAGGTACAAACTTTCGGTTGCAAAGTAAATGAATCACAGGTATGAAATGTACAGTGTGAGAAATACAGTCAATAACTATGTAGTAACTTTGTATGGTGACAGATTGTGACTATAGGCTTATTGGGGTGATCATTTTGAAACATATGGAAATATAAAACCAATATGTTGTATAACAGGAAACTAATATAGTGTTGAAGGTTAATTATACTTCAAAAATAAACAAAAATCTCATGGAAAAAGAGATCAGATTTGTGGTTATCAGAGATAAGGGGTAGGGGGAAGGGGAATTGGATGAAGGCAATCAAAAGGTATAAACCTTCAGTTATAACATAAGTAAGAACTAGGGATAGGATGTACCACTACTGTATGTTATATATGAAAGTTTTAACAAGAGGAAATCCTGAGTTCTTATCATAAGGATTTTTTTTCTATTTCTTTAATTTTGTATCTGTATGAGATGAATGTTCACTAAACTTATTGCAATAATCATTTCATGATATATGTAAGTCAAACCATTATGCTGTACACATTAACTTATACAGTGCTGTATGTCAATTATATCTCAGTAAAGCTGGAAAGAAAAAAGAAAAGGTCTTAAATGAACAAGAAATTCAGAAGCATATGTGTAAAAGATAAACAACCTGCAAGGATTCACAAAGAAAGAATGATGTTCTTCAAGAAAAATTTTTTTAAAGCTGTCTATGAGACAAAAGGTTTTTATTTTGAGGAAAAGCTAAAACACCTTGACCTTGTTTTTGGGGGGTTTTTTGTTGTTGTTTTTCTGTGTTACATTCACTTAATAATTTGTTTCTATTTATAAAAATTTAGATAATTTGACTTCAGAAAACAAGTGTGCCCTTTAAGATAGATTCAAAAGTGTGATTACTTTTTATGCTGATGCTACACAAGGCAATGGAATGGTGGGTATGACTTGAAAGGAACAGCCACATTCTAAGCAATCTTAAAAACTTTACAGCATTGATTGGCACTATCATTTTGTACCAGTAGAGGGAGATCTAGGTCCACTGCAATCAATTAGTACTTTCAGTTTGTGCAATGAGTGAAGGGAAAGGCGAGGTGCTCTCAAACACTGTTATTATCATGTCCAGAAAACAGATGGACAGGTAGATAGGTAGCTAAACAGGTAGGCAGACAGATGAATGAACGAAAGTTTGGTCAACTATTTTGATGAATGTTAATATAAGCCTTCATCAAAGATTCCTGGCATGACTTACCACAGAGTTTTATTCACTTACAAAATGCCAGTATGTCAAACTGAATGTAACATAAAAGATATTTAATATATTTAATATTTAAATTTAAATCCTGAACTTAACTTTTTCTTTTATGTTCATTAAGTTGCTTTTCAAAGAGTTAGACCTTACAATTAAATATCTCATCAATTAGATATACTGTGGTGAATATAAAACAAGGTTTGCGCTCTTTTCACCTTCCTTGGATGCTCAGGATACTTCAGTGGAGACGTGGCCAGCCTAGCCCCCGGAGCCTTCTGGCAACGTGTGCATATAGCAAAATATTCTTTTCACTGTTTCACTCACCTCAAGTCATCATGCTGGTCAGAACTGTGTATTTTTTTTTAACCTGGATTTAAGGTACTCATAATTTGACTAGCCATATTCCTTAGCTCATGACATAGTTATCAGTGGTCTCCCCAGGCATATGAGTGTTCCCATAATCCAATCCAAGAACCAATCACTGACAGTAACTTATACGGACCTGCATGTTCTTTCCCTCTCTTACATCCCTTGCCTCACTCATACAAGGTAACCATTGTTTTAAATGTTCTGGTTAACATATCCACGTTTTTAAAAATCGTATTTTAAATCAATACAGATGTATGTATAAATAAGATAGGCAGATTTAGGTCTTGAATTTTATAAAAAGAGTAATCATTAATTTACCTTTTTAAAAACCAGACATTAAGATTTATTCATACTGATGTGGAATATGTGTAATTCATTGATTTTCACATAACAGCCCATTATGTGTATGTACCACTATTTATTTATCCATTCTCCTATCTTATGGGCATTTGCTTTCTGTGGGTTTTCTTTTTTTTTGCAATTACTAAAAGTACTGCCATGACTATGCTTGTATATACCTTCTGGTATCTGTGTCTAAGCATTTCTCTTGCTGGGTTGTAGGGTGTAAGAATGACCAATTCATTCTCCTAGCAAAACTGAACATGCAAATTGTTGACCTACATCTTTTACAACACCTGAAATGTTTAGGCTTCCTAACTTTTACCTATTGAATGAGTTTAATGATTTACATTTCCCTAATTATTAATGACTTTGAGAAACTCATCTTATTTATTGGCTATAAATAGTTCCTTTTCTATGAAATGCTTGTTTATATCTTTTACTTATTTTTGTTGGGTTGTTTTTCTTACCAATATGTAGATGCCCTATATATTTCTCTGTTAGTTATATATATGCAAATATCTCTACTGACTTATAGTCTGTCTTTTTACTTGGCATGAGGGGTCTTAGTTTCCCGACCAGGGATTGAACCTGTGCCCCCTGCAGTGGAAGTGTGGAGCCCTAATCACTGGATCACCAGGGAACTCCCCAACTTTAAGGTGTCCTCTGATGAATCAAATTTCTTAATTTTAATTTAGCCAAATTTATCAATCTCTTGTTACATAGTTAATGGATTTTGCATGTTGAAAAATCTTTGCCTTTATTGAACAGACTATCCTTTCCCCGTAATATATTTTTGGACCTATGTAAAGGATAGTCTCTTCAATAAATGATGCTGGGAAAACTGGACAGCCACATGCAAAAGAATGAAACCTGAGGACACAGAGGGGGAAGGGGAGGCTGGGATGTAGTGAGAGAGTAGCATTGACATATATCCATTACCAAATGTAAAATAGCTAGTGGGAAGCTGCTGCATAGCACAGGGAGATCACCCAGGTACTTTGTGACGACCTAAAGGGGTGGGGTAGGGAGGGTGGGAGGGAGGCTCAAGAGGGAGGGGATATGGGGATATATGTATACATATAGCTGATTCACTTTGTTGTACAGCAGAAACTAACATAATTTTGTAAAGCAATTATGCTCCAATAAAGATGTATAAAAAATACATAAGTTCATTTTAAAAGAAGATTGATTCTAAAATAATAAATGAAAAAGAATGAAACTGGACCATTATCTTTATGCTATACACAAAAATCAACACAAAATAGATTAAAAATCTGAAACCATAAAACTCCTAGAAGAAAACGTGAGGATAAACTCCTTGACGTTAGTCTTGGCTATGGTATTTTGGATTTAACAACAAAATCAAAGGCAATAAAAGCAAAAATAAACAAGCAGAACTATATCAAACAAAGTAAGCTTCTGCACAAAAAGGAAATCATTAACAAAATGAAAAGTCAACCTACATAATGAGAGAAAATATTTTCAAATCATATATCTAATAAGGAGTAAATATGCAAAATACATAAAGAACTCATATAACTCAATTATAAATAGATAGTCAATCCAATTAAAAATGGGTAGAAGACATATGATCCAGCAATCCCTTTCCAGGGCATATATCCAGAGAAAACTCTAATTTGAAAAGATACACACACCCCAACAGCAGCACTATTTACAATAGCCAAGACATTGAAGCAACTGAAATGTCCATCGACAGATGATGGATAAAGTAGATGTGGTACATATATATAGGATAGACTCCTACTCAGCCATAAAAAAGAATGAAATAATGCCATTTGGAGTAATGTGGATGGACCTAGAGATGATCATACTATGTGAAGTAAGTCAGACAAAGACAAATATCATATATCACTTATATGTGGAATCTAAAATATGATACAAATGAACTTATGTGCAAAACAGAAACACACTCACAGACATAGGAAACAAATTTATCATTACCAAAGGGGAACAGGGGAGGAGGAATAAATTAGGAGTTTGGGATTAGCATATACAAACTACTATTGATATACATAAAATAGGTAAACAAAACAAGGTTCCACCGTATAGCACAGGGAACTATATATATTCAATACCCTCTAATAAACCATAATGGAAAATAATATGAAAAAGAATATATTATATATAATATGTATACATATATATGTATATAACTGAATCACTTTACTGTACACCAGAAACTAACACAACATTGTAAATCAACTATGCTTCAAAAAAAAAAATGGGCACAAGACTTGAATACATATTTTCCAGAGAAGTCATACAAATGGCCAACAGGTAAATGAAAAGATGCTCAACATCAATAATCATCAAGGAAAGGCAAATCCAAGTTACAATGAGATATCATCTCACACCTCTTTAGAATGGCTATTATAAAAGAGACAAGAAATAACAAGTATTGGCGAGGATGTGGAGAAAAGGGAACCCTTATGCACTGTTGGTGGGAATATAAATTAGTGCAATCACTATGGAAAACAGAATGGAGATTGCTCAAAAAATTAAAAATAGAATTACCATATGATCCAGCAATCCCACGTCTCAGTATGTAATCAAAGGAAATGAAATCATAATCTTGAAGAGATATCGATATTCACACGTTCACTGCAGCATTATTAATAACAGCCAAGGTATGGAAACAAAGTGTCCATCAAGGATGGATGGATAAAGAAAATGTTAGATACACACACAAAGAGAATGGAATATAATTTAGCCATAAAACAGAAGGAAGTCCTGCCATTTGCAATAACATGGATGGACCTTGAGGTACTTATGTTAAGTGAAATAAGAGAGAAAGATAATGTACATTATCATTTACATGTGAAATTAAAAAAAATTGAACTCATAGATACAGAGAAGAAGTCAGGGAAGGTAGGCAAATGGGTAAACACCGTCAAAAGGTACAAACTTCCTATTACAGATAAATAAGTCCCTGAAATGTAATGTAAAGCATGGTGACTCTAGTTAACAATATGGTATCACATATTTGAATGTTGCTGAGAGAGTAGATCTTAAAATTTTTTGTCACAGGAAAAAAAACTATAACTATATGTGATGATGTAAACTGTGTTAGACATTTCACTATAGATACACACACACACACATATATATAAGCATAATACTGTACATCTAAAGCTAATGCAGTATTATATGTCGACTTGATCTCAATTAAAAAAAATATTTCCCTACCCTATGCTCTGAAAGTTGTCTCTTACATTTCCTACTGATATTTTGTTTTGTTCTTAGTCTTTAAGTCCTTACTCCACCTGAAGTAGATTTTTTGTATACAGTGTATTATGGGCTAAAAATTGTTTCCCCTTAAAATTCATATAACAAAGGCCAAGTCCCCAGTACCTCAGAATGTGACTGTATTTAGAGACAGGGTCTCAAAGAGGTGATTAAGATTAAATGAGGTCACCACAACAAAGAGCAGCCCCGCTCGCTGCAACTAGAGAAAGCCTGAGTGCAGCAACGAAGACCCAACACAGCTAATAAATAAATAAATAAGTAAATAATACATTTATTTAAAAAAAAAAGATTAAATGAGGTCTTTGGGTGGGCCCTAATCCAATCTAACTGCTGTCCTTATAACAGGAAATTTGAACATACAAGGGGACACCAGGGATGCTCTCTCACAGAGGAATGATCACATGAGGGTATGATGAGGCAGTGATCTGCAAGACAAGAGATGCCTCAGGAGGAACCAAGCCTGCCCACATCTTGATCTTAGACTTCTAGGCTCCAGAACCGTGAGAAAGTAAATTTCTGTTGTTTTAGCCACCCAGTCTGTGATATTCTGTTAGGGTAGCCCTAGAAAATGAATACAGGTAAAAATACATATTTCATTTTTTTTAATAGGGAAAAATCAATTTTCTACTTCCATTCACTGAATAGTCTCCTTTCCTCACTGATCTATCATGCTTCCTCTGCCATATACCAAAGTTCCATATATATGTGGATCTATTTCTAGGCTCTTTAATGTATTCCATTGGTCAGTCTATCCCTGTGAGAGAACCAAACTTTCTTATTTGCTCTAGCTTAATTATAAGTTGTGATAACTGGTAGAAAAAGACCTTCCTTCTTCTAATTCTTCTTTAAAGTTACTTCGCTATTTTTGATCACTTACACTTTCCTATAAAGTTTGCAATCAGCTTGTCAAGTTTCACTAAAAATCATATTGGGATTCCACTTGTAATTAAATTAAATCTATAGAACTACAGAGAAATATTTTGTAATTAAAGATTTATCTCCATTGGAAAGTACATTTATCTCCTTTTTTGTGCTACTAACAACAGTTTTGGTTCTGTCCACATGATGGCACCGCAAACCAAAAAATCAGATTTTCATACTTGGACAGAATCCGCATAACATATATATGCTTCATATTTTATTAAATGCTCAAATGTTTTGGAGGATAGACCTGAATTTCACACAGCATGTTCAACAGTCCATCAAATGCTTAAGTACATTTAGTAAAGGGATATAGTATAGTATATGATAATCAAAGAATGGAGATAATAATGGAAAACATGACTATTTTTCATAGTTCTTTTACCCTAGAAAGTCATAAACAAATACAGATTAAAAAGTTCATTATCAACCTATGAAATAAAGACAAGGTGTAAAATTAGCTCTGGAAATTTAGGTAGTATTTTCTAAACCAGCAAGCCTACTACAGGCTAGTAAATAAATTTACATAAATCTGGGGAGCAAAGGTCACCCCTAGGTTTATCTTTAAAGAGGATTAAGTAATTCTTCATACCCACCTCCAGGCCCACCCCTTATTCCAGCTCTGATAATCTGGGGGTAAAGTCTACCTTCACTTCATGAGAAACATGCTTGGGCTTGCCCTGAACTGTTTACAGAATCAAAAAGGAAGCGTCACAAAAGACTTTCCCTTTTTACTGTGAAATGCCAATGAAACTCCCTTCTACATCATGTGGGAAGTACATGAGACAAGAGTCTTTGAAACCATGCATACTTAATTAACTGATACCCTGATGGTATCCGAACTGGAGCCAACCCTTTCCTAGGTACCCTCTGGGGGTTATTAATCTGGTATCACCGGAAATCACTGGTAGCACTGGAAATCAGTATCAAAAAACTGTTTAACACATTTTACCTTAGATTTAAAAATTTGCCTATTGCTAATTAATATCACTTGGATGTTCTAGTAAATATATACATAGAGAATAGTTACTTAAATTCTTCAAACCCCTGATGCCTCATCTGCAAAATGGGAATAACAATATTTCCTACTTAGAATGGATGTAGAATTAAACAAGGGATTTCAAAACACGAACCACGGTGCCCCGCACATAAACGCGCTACTGTCATCAGAGCAAGAAACAACGGTGTCCCCAGGTTAGCAAATCTGAATCGTGAACTCGGGACATAGGAAACTAAGCCATGACTTAGCTCCCGTGGCTGTGCTCCTCCCCCAAGCTACCAATTCCCTCCGCTCCCAGCACCAGCGCAGCCACGTAGCTTAGGGGGCCGTTTAAAGACGCATTCGACACCACCCCTTCGGAATAAGAAGCGATAGGCGATTTCGACTGTAAAACCATAATCGGCACCACGGGCACTTTGAAACCACTTACTGTCAAAGGAAGCCCGCGTGAACCGCGGCCCCCTCGGACCGCTAGCTGCGCTTCCGGGCCACTCCACGAGGTGGCGCCGGCGCTCCCGGGCCTCGGGCAGCCCGCAGGCGAAGCCGCCCCAGGGCACCGGCCTCCCGCTCCGAGGCGGAGGGCCTGACCTCCCACAAAGGCGCTGTGCTCTAGAGTGATGGGCAGTGGCCACACGGGCCCAAGCGGGACTTGGCCACGGTCAGCCGACCGGCCCCCGCGGAAGGCCGCCTCACTCAGAAGCAGTGGGGAGCTCCGAACACCCTGCGTCGCGCCCCCCTGCCCTTCGGGGGGCGCGGCCCCTCCGGGCGGGAGCTAACCGGGTAACACCGCGGGGGCGGCCGCCGCCCGCAAGCTCTGAGTGAGGCGGGTTGGAAGCCTCCCGGGCCTGTGCAGCGGACTCCGGCCGCACGCGCCCCCTGACACCGGAGGCGTCGGGCCGTGGGGCGGTCGGAAGGGGCCGTGCGGGGGAGGGAGGCTGCGACCACCGCGGCGCCCGTCGGGGCTCCGAGCGGGGGCGGGGCCAGGCGTTGGCCTTCGGGCTCCTGCTTCAGACCCCGAAGCTCGGAACGTCCCGAGCATGGGGTGGCGGTCGCGGGGACGGCCGCACGCCTCCGCCCGCCTCCCCGTCGCGGCGAGCTTGGTGCGCGGCTCGCGGGCGGGAAGCCAGCTGCCCTTCGCGACCTCGCGCTCTGCCCCGCGCGCGCGGGAGGCGGGTGGGCGGGGCATCGCCCGTGACGTCGCCTCCCGCCTCGAGTCTCCGCCCCCTTCTCGGCCGCTATATAAGACCTCGCCCGGCGTTCGCACTGTCACAAGTGGACGGAGGCGTCGGGCGCGGGAGGTCGGCGGCGTGGGCGGGGGCTCGAGGGCAGAGGCGGGCTGGGTCGTGCGTCCGCGCCTCGGAGGTGGCAGCCGGCGGTGCCGCGCGGCTAGGCGACCATGGAGCTCTTGCGGACTATCACCTACCAGCCGGCCGCCGGCACCAAGATGTGCGAGCAGGCGCTGGGCAAGGCTTGCGGCGGGGAGTCGAAGAAGAAGCGGCCGCAGCCGCCCCCCGAGGAGCAGCAGCCGCCGCTGCAGCCCCCGGCGCAGGTGCAGCCGGCGGCCCCGCACCACCATCACCACCACTCGCACTCGGGGGCCGAGATCTCGCGGATTATCGTCGACCCCACGACGGGGAAGCGCTACTGCCGAGGCAAAGTGCTGGGAAAGGTGATGAGCGGCGGGCGCCCGGCTACCGGGCGGGAGGGAGGTCTGCCCGGGCATCCCCCGGGCCGGGCCGGACCCCGGGTCCCCGCGCCCACCCGCGTCTCGGTGTCTCGAGAGTCCGATCGCGGCGCGACGGGGGCGACTCACCTGCTCTCCTCTGGCTTTTGTGCGCTGACAGCGCGATAATCGACTTCACATCCGCGGCTCTGGCTGTCTCCTGCAGCCCAAAGACACTGATCTTGAGGCCAGAAGCGAGGGCTGTCTACACTAGATCTAGCTCTCTCCAGCTCTCCCCCCAGAGAATTTTCTTAAGTCCCTTCAGACGCTATTTCTCATCTCCCCGACCCCCAGCCCCCCCTCCCCCCCCAGAAAGCCCCTCTTTGTAAAGGGAGAAGGGGCACTGTTTTAACTTACTGTTTTCAGGAATGCTTTTTCCTTCGTGAAAGAGCTTTTAAAAAGTCGACTGCATCCCTCTGTCCGCCCTTCCTCTCCCATATTTTTGCTTTTCTTTCTCCTTTACTTATTAAAAAAAAAAAATCTGCTGTCCATGTTCCTGCCATACTCAATTCCGTCTTGGCTTTGTTTCCTTTCAGGGTGGCTTTGCAAAATGTTATGAGATGACAGATCTGACAAACAACAAAGTCTACGCTGCAAAAATTATTCCTCACAGCAGAGTAGCCAAACCTCATCAAAGGGAAAAGGTGTGTATGACTGTTGAGTAAAGTATTTTCTTTGTGTGCAGAGATGGCCCTTCCCTGTTAGGAAAATGTCTTCTGCATGTGTAAGCAACTGGCTTTTCAGAGGTGAGGGAGGCTAATAGGACTGATCTTGCTTTTTCTTTTAGATTGACAAAGAAATAGAGCTTCACAGAATTCTCCATCACAAGCATGTAGTGCAGTTTTACCACTACTTTGAGGACAAAGAAAACATTTATATTCTTTTGGAATACTGCAGTAGAAGGGTAAGTGCTGACGCCTATTTGAGTGCATTTACTTCCTGCACACTGATGTGGCATTCAGAGTGCGCTTTACCTGGGAATTTAACTTGTGGGGGTAATTATTATACTTCAGTATTAACTTTCATCCCTCATCCTGCACATGGAAACCACTGATTTTGGTAACTTTGTTTGACAGATTCTCTTTTTTCCTTCTCCTCTTCCCAGTCCATGGCTCACATCTTGAAAGCAAGGAAGGTGTTGACAGAGCCAGAAGTCCGATACTACCTCAGGCAGATTGTGTCTGGACTAAAGTACCTTCACGAACAAGAAATCTTGCACAGAGATCTCAAACTAGGTAAGCCTTTCACTCTAAACCCTGACTTTTGTGTCAGAGATGTGTGCTCTCGCTCTCCGTTTTTTTTCAACTTGTTTAATGTTCTTAGTTGGCATCTAACCAATGCAATCTTGTTTCTGAATGATGGCTTTCATATTAACCAACTGGCTGCCTGTCTCTTGAGTGGACGTGTGTGTACTTGGTTAGAATAACTTTTCAAAGGAATTCAGATTTTTTTCTTTAATTATCTAGGAAACTTTTTTATTAATGAAGCCATGGAACTGAAAGTTGGGGACTTTGGTTTGGCAGCCAGACTGGAACCCTTGGAACACAGAAGGAGGTAAGAGTCAGAAGGATACATCCTACTAGGGTTTTGTGAGAGATCAAATATACCCTTTTTATTTTCCAATTACTGTTTAGGAGGTCAGTTGATGCTAAAATCTACAAACCGCTGCAGTGATAATTGAAGGAAACACTTCAGTGCCGCTGTGGACCCGGCAGAGTACCTTATGCCTTTAAGTTGATTATGAAACAAATCTGTCTTATATTTGCCTGAAGTGTATAAAAATGTCCTGCTGTACCTGGTCTCAGTTGGCTTAAAACACTTAGTCATGTGGCTGGAAAAAATTGTACATACATTAAAAAAAAATTACCAAGTAACTTGGTCAAATGTCAGTTGTTCACATGCCAAAAATAAAAAGTCAAATGTTTCCAAATAGAAATTTATCATAGTGCTTTTAAGGTTTTATCTGGAGAACTAAGTTTAAACAGTAGAATAGTTCCTAATGAGATCTTCATATTTTGTTTTCATAGAACGATATGTGGTACCCCAAATTATCTTTCTCCTGAAGTCCTCAACAAACAAGGACACGGATGTGAATCAGACATTTGGGCCTTAGGCTGTGTAATGTAAGTAAATGCACCAAGATAATCAAAAAGCAAATTTGGATGTAGATTTTAACACTCGAAAAGAGTTGCTTTATGAGGGTTCCTAAAGAAGTGTTTCCTTGCATACAGGTATACAATGTTGCTAGGAAGACCCCCATTTGAAACTACAAATCTGAAAGAAACTTACAGGTGTATAAGAGAAGCAAGATATACAATGCCCTCTTCATTGCTGGCTCCTGCTAAGCACTTAATAGCTAGCATGTTGTCCAAAAATCCAGAAGATCGTCCCAGCTTGGATGACATCATTCGACATGACTTTTTTTTGCAGGTTGGTGGTTTTTTTTTTTTTGCATTGTTTTATTGGATGCTCTTGATCCTAATTTCCCAGCAGGTTACTAAAAGTCTTTTCTTATGCTTCACAGGGCTTCACTCCAGACAGACTCTCTTCTAGTTGTTGTCATACAGTTCCAGATTTCCACTTGTCAAGCCCAGCTAAGAATTTCTTTAAGAAAGCAGCTGCTGCTCTTTTTGGTGGCAAAAAAGACAAAGCAAGATATATTGACACACATAGTAAGTTACAGGACTTCTGTTCTTCTGAATCCAATATTATATATAATGTTGGTAAATTAGTTAAAACAGGCTTTCATATTAACATAATTCGGCCTGTATGTTTGTATACTATTCAACTTTTTGTAGCGTTGTAAATCCACACTGCAAACTGTGGTTGATAGCTTTTTGTTTCATACGCATTGAAGTATGCTTCTTGAGTAATTGTAGCTGATGGCAAAGATAAAAGTATTGGTTTTGCCTTGGGTGCTCTTAAGCTGGTTATTAATGCAAAAGGAGGAAATATGGCTAGCTCTCTTTCTACCTTGTTAGAATAGAATGATGCTCATAATTCTTTTCCTTGATTTACAGATAAAGTGTCTAAAGAAGATGAAGAAATTTACAAGCTTAGGCATGATTTGAAAAAGACTTCGATAACTCAGCAACCCAGTAAACATAGGACAGATGAGGTATGCTAAAAGAAGAGTAAGACAGTTATAAACACTTTATATCATTTCCAGTCTTTGTTAATTATCACTTGGATCACGTGTTTACTTAAAGTTTCTTTTTTCCCAGCCCTCTAAAGGGAAAGATCTTATCTCTTAGCTTAACAATGCATGCAGTGGAGTTACTGAAATGTCTTTTACCTGGCTTGTGTCCATTGCTTTTTGATAAGCTTTCCTAGTAATTGCCACAATCTCATCTTTTTTTTTTTTATAATAAACAGTTTTTTTACACATTTATGAAATGCATTTTTTTTACAATAAACTGCATATATTTAGAGTGTATAATTTGGTATCCCAATCTCCCAATTCATTCCACAATCTCATCTTAAATTGGAGTTCTCAACCTCAAATGAATTTTCAGTGCGTGACTATTGCCTGGCTCTTCTCTCTTCTAGGAACTCCAGCCACCTACCACTACAGTTGCCCGATCTGGAACACCCGCAGTGGAAAACAAGCAGCAGATTGGAGATGCTATTCGGATGATAGTCAGAGGAACTCTTGGCAGCTGCAGCAGCAGCAGTGAATGTAAGTTGTTGTCCATCGCATTATAAATAATGGCACTAAATGCCAGTGCTCAGTACTAAATAACTGAAGTCAGTTTGGTTTTTGGCCTGATTTAACCTAGAAGAAGCAAAATTAGAGGATTGGAATGATTTTGAGTCATCCATCCTTAGGATTACTGGAGGGAGACTTAGCATCTACGATAGCCTGAGGTTTTGTTGTTAATTATTTTATAACTTTCTCTGACTTTGTAGGCCTTGAGGACAGTACCATGGGAAGTGTCGCAGACACTGTGGCAAGAGTCCTTCGAGGATGTCTAGAAAACATGCCAGAAGCTGACTGCATCCCCAAAGAGCAGCTGAGCACTTCCTTTCAGTGGGTCACCAAATGGGTCGACTACTCTAACAAATATGGCTTTGGGTACCAGCTCTCAGACCACACTGTAGGCGTCCTTTTCAACAACGGTGCTCACATGAGCCTGCTTCCAGACAAAAAGTAAGTGTGTTCAGTTAAGGAAGCCCTGTCGATTCTTTTGTTTTGCCCTAAAGAAATCTGACAACAGTGACTAACTTCTGCTTCTTCTTCTTTTCTCCCTATCGTTCCTGTTCTTTAGAACAGTTCACTATTATGCAGAGCTTGGCCAATGCTCTGTTTTCCCAGCAACAGATGCCCCTGAACAGTTCATTAGCCAAGTGACGGTGCTGAAATACTTCTCTCATTACATGGAGGAGAACCTCATGGATGTAAGTACTTGTGCCTTTCAAGCAGTGATGTTTGAAGTGTAGTCCACAAAGCAGTAGCATCTGTATAGCCTCAATGCTTTTAGAAGTGCAGCCTCTCATGTCCCACCCTCAGTCTACTGAATCAGAATCTCTGGGCAGTGGGGAGGGGTGCTTGCTTCAGTGTGAGAGGCATTTGCGTAGAACTGAGTACACACACTGCAAAGTCTTTATAGACACTAACTCTCCCAATCTCTCCCAGGGTGGAGATCTGCCTAGTGTTACTGATGTTCGAAGACCTCGGCTCTACCTCCTTCAGTGGCTGAAATCTGATAAGGCCTTAATGATGCTCTTCAATGATGGCACCTTTCAGGTAAATGAACCCTTTAGGAAAGCCCATGTTTAGGTCCTAAAAAAATGATTTTTGTCAATTTAATTATCAACAAAACTCTTCATATCTTGAATATTTAGAGAGATCTAATATCTTTGTCTACTTTTTAAAGGTGAATTTCTACCATGATCATACAAAAATAATCATCTGTAGCCAAAATGAAGAATACCTACTCACCTACATCAATGAGGACAGGATATCTACAACATTTAGACTGACAACCCTGCTGATGTCTGGCTGTTCGTTAGAATTAAAAAATCGAATGGAATATGCTCTGAACATGCTCTTACAGAGATGTAACTAAGAGACTTTTTGAATGGACCCTATGGGACTCCTCTTTTCCACTGTGAGATCTACAGGGAAGCCAGCAGAATGATATACAGCATGTTGAAGAAGATGGACAGGTGGTGGTACGAAAACAATTCCTCCGTGGCCTGCTGGACCTGGTGCAACCAGACCAGGCCGAGGCACACAGTTCTGGACCTTGGACAAGCTGAGAGTGAAGCCGAATGCAGTTTTCCTTGACGTACCTGTTTCAAAAGGTTTTTCAGACAATTTCGCAGAAAGGTGCATTGACCCTTAACTTCTCTCTGTGGAGAGCACTTCGGACAGAGGACTTGGAACTGTGAATATACTTCCTGAAGGGGAGGGAGAAGGGAGGACGCTCCCATGTTGTTTAAAGGCTGTAATTGGAGCAGCTTTTGGCTGCTTTAACTGTGAACTATGGCCATATATAATTTTTTGTTGTTGTTAATTTTTGAAGACACTTGTGGCTGGAAAAGTGCATTCCTTGTTAATAAACTTTTTATTTATTACAGCCCAAAGAGCAGTATTTATTATCCATTTTTTTTTATGTTGACCATTTTAAACTGTTGGCAATAAAGAGTATGGAAAAGCAGAAGCAGCGGCCTCCTGTCTTTGGTGTGGCACCAGCGCTGCCTCACAGCATCCTTTGATGGCGGATTCTTGGCACTCTTCGCCAGGACATTGAGTGTGGAAGCGGACTAGGAAGTTCGAGCTTTACTTAGTTTCTAATAATAGTTTCTAGGTAGTCAGTCTTTAATACCGGAAGTGCAATCATATCTTCTCTGGATAGTTCTAGCTTGACAAGAGTAGAGTATAACCAAAGTACCATTCTTGTCACAGCCAAAATGTAGGCCTCCTACTGAATCTAAAACCAATTTCTGTCTGGAGTATTTCCCCAAAACTTGTTTAGCTTGGAGCTGAAAGCTAGAGTAATCCTGTGTAAACAGACCTCTGTTATTAAGTGCCAATAGATACAGGAAGTTTATCTTAACGTGGGAGAAACTCTGTATGTTATAATACTTGCACCACCTAAATGTGTATATAACTCAGCTTAAAGCTGCCTAAGCACTTCCATTGCCACCAGTAGTGAGAAGTACTTTGTAAATAAGTCACTTTATATTCCTTCTGGTGCATGGAGGATGAGGAATGGTAAGGGTACCAAGCTATGATTTTAAGCCCATCTTTTAAACTATCAGATTATCCGAGAGGTAGATCTGAGATGCTTTTCTCTCTCTATGGGATCTCTTCTTTAGGTGTACTAAGCTGCTCATCCTGTTACTCTGAACTTACAGTGACCTCTATAAAGTGCAAATACTTTCTTGTTCAGTTGTAATCCTACTGTAAGGAAAATATTGTCCCAAGAAAAGTAGCACTCTCTCATGTATTAGGCTCTGCACTGGGATCCTGTACAGAGTAGTGTAGAGATGGTGGTTGCAGTTTTACATTTTTCTAAAAGTATTACAAGCTGCATCTGACAGGCTTTATTAATTAAAGTCAAATCTGGAGAACTGTTTATGGCTATTTCACAGTTACTAGGTTAACTCCTGCTGGTTGGAGTCCTCTGGCCACACATATACCTTTAGTCTCTGTTAAATGGTTTATGGTAATAGCTGAAGAAAATAGTAATAGCTGAAGTTAACTGGATAATTACACTAAGAGCTGAGTGTGCAAAAGTAGAATCTATTTTTGTCTTTGTGAGCAGAGAGGTAAAAATAGGAGTTTGTAAATAAATAGTAAAAAAATGTACTTTCATTTTCAGTTTCACAGTGTTAGGTTGTATACTCCCTCACCATTTCAAAGTTACGTACTTATTCATTCTTGTATGTCCTGAGGGTCTTCTGTGTGCCAAATCCAGGGCCTGGTGTTGGTGACGTCGAGTGAGCCCAAGCCTCTCCTTGCCCTTGAGGGAGTCACAGCAGAGTGGAGGAGACAGTGCATTTGCCTAGTAGTCTGATAGATGCTGTGATGTTACAATAAAGGTATGCGCTGAGTGTTGTGGGAACAGAGAACAGGAATTATGGGGAGGGAGCCACAGGCATGGGGTGGACTCAGAGAATAGATTCCAGAGAAGGAAATTCTTTCTTACTGGGTTTTGAAGGATGAGTGAGGGTTAAGTAAAGGTATGAGATGGGGAAGGGTATTAGAAGCAGTGGCAATAACATATATAGGTGTCCGAGGGTGAAAGAGGTCACAGGAGAAGTGGATGTGTAAGTCTGAAGCATCACAGGTAAAGTCTGGAAGAAACAGACTTGATGTGCCCCACGCGCCATCACAGGGCAGTTAGGCTGCATCGAAGGCTGTGTGTAGTCACTGAAAGATTTTAAGGAAGCAAGTGACCTAGGATTTCAGTTTTATTAAACTCGTTCTGGAGGCATAAGCAAGATGGATGGGAAGAAGATGGAGAAAGATGACACAAACAGTAAAGATATTAATGTTGTGATCCTAGTGAGAAAGGCTTGATGAAAAGGAGCATATGAAGAGTTAGGTAGCGTCTCCTTTGGCCCATCTTGTTTCTTTTAGTATCCCCAGTACTGTGGCATATGGCAATCATATATTGAATGAATAAATGACAATAGATTTGGGAGGGTCTTAGAAAGTTGATTTTATATATTTATTTATTTATTTACTTATTGGTTACATTGGGTCTTAGTTGCTGAGCATGGGCTTTCTCTAGTTGTGGCGAGTGAGAGCTGCTCTTCATTGTGGTGAGTGAGCTTCTCATTGCGGTGGCTTCTCTTGTTGTGGAACATGGGCTCTAGGAGCACAGGCTTCAGTAGTTGTGGCACACGGGCTTAGTTGCTCCATGGTATGTGGGATCTTCCCAGATCAGTGCTCGAACCGGTGTCCCCTGCATTGGCAGCTGGATTCTTAACCACTGTGCCACCAAGGAAGTCCTAGAAAGTTGATTTGAGCAGGATCTGGCACTTTATTGAATGTGGAGCCTGAGGTAGAAGGTGGGCCTTAGGATGATTGGCTGGGGCAGTCAATGGTGGGTAGGCAGAGTCCTGTGGGGTCATTAACTGAAATAAGTTAGGAATCTAGAAGGAAGAGCCTGACATTAAGGGAAATACAGATTAGGATGTGTCAGATCAAACGAGTATGAGGATGCTCAAATAGGTTCAGAAAACACTGGATATACATGTCTGCATCTCAAGAGCGAGCAAGATTTGGGAGTAAACAGGCTTTGGATGAGAGCACACAGAGATGCATCCCTGTCATCCCTTCTACCCAGCAGCTTTTTTTAATTTTTGGTACTGAGGACATCTATGTAAAACATAGCAGTGTTGATAAACCTTTGCGGTGAATGAAAGAGGATTATAAAATTCCCAAATAAATTCTATTCTTCAAAATCAAGGACCCTGGATTCGGTAAAAACAATTCCCAAATAACAGATGTGCATGATGAACATCTTCGGTTCTCAGGAATGTTTCTTGGTTAGCCATCCTAAATCCTGGCAGTCTATAGGCTGAGATACAAGGCAGTCTTTAAAGATGTAAAACCAGTTTTGGTGCATAGTAATAGCTATCTTCAGCTAAGTGTGGCGTGACCATGGCAGTAACTCAGATCCTGAGTTATTTGACATTTACTACTTCATAAAAGTAGTAAAAAACTAGCAAAAAAAAAAAAAATAACCAAAAAGAAACCCCACTCTTCAAGAACTATTTTTGAATGTAACCTTATCTTTGCCTGGGAGAAGGTTTACTGCAGTGTAAAATCTTTGGATTCAGTCCTAAGTTCAAATTCCTGTTGAACCCTGTATTACCAGTAAGATCTTGAGAAATACCTAACCTCTCTAAGCTTCAGTTTCCTCTCCTGCAAAGATTGAATGATAAAGCACTTGTACATCAAAGGTGCTCAATAAATATTTGCTCCTTTTCTTGTTCTGTTTCCCCTGCCTCCTTTCACACCTATCGTGACATTAACTCTGGTTACCTAGAAAAGAAAATAACTGACTGGTTCTGCCCCTTCCAGTCTTCCTTTCTGTATCAGTCATGGTCCAGCCAGGAACACACAAGTCACATTAGGACTTTCAAAGAGAAGGAATTGGAGGCTGTTGGAAGTCAAATGGGAGGTGGTGAGGCAACCAAGAGATTAGCAGCAGCAGGAAGCTGCTAGCACACCTTTGGCTGGAGAGACACAGAGAGAAGGTGGGAATACTCCAGAACTGGGGGGTCTCTGGCAGAAGTAGAATTATGGTGGTCACTGCCTACCAGGAGTTTGAAATCATGGAGCAAATGTAGTCACTGCTTGAGATAAACCCTGTACACATCTGACTGGGAAAGAAAGGGGATAAAAGATTCTGGATTATTTCTTCCTTTTGCCCTACTTTGACCAAGTGAATCGGATGCTAGTGGAAAAGAACCCTGAAGAATGCAGCTGCAGGAGTCGTTCTTCTATTGTAGGATGAAGCAGGGTAAGGGCAGGGCTGGATCTGAGCTTGAACAGGCAAATACCTTTTCTTTCTTAACTTTTCTGTTGCATTAATTTTGTACCACCTCTATCCTCTCTTCCTCTTAAATCCCAAAGTGACATGAGTGCCAAGAGCTCTAGTTCACTAGGCAGAAGGATGACAGGCAGGGGAAGGTTAGAGGAGGAACAAGACAGAGTAAGGAACCTTAAGACAGGAGTCACTCTTGCTTTAGGACTCTGTGATTTGAAACATCATCAGACTTGTTTACTCTACAGAGGTGTTAGTCTAACGAAAATAGATGTGGCTTAAAAATGAGTAAAATAGGGCTTCCTAGGTGGCACAGTGGCTAAGAATCCGCCTGCCAATCCGCAGGGGACACAGGTTCAATTCCTGCTCTAGGAAGATCCCACGTGCTGCGGAGCAACTAAGCCCGTGCACCACAGCTATTGAGCCCATGTGCTGCAACTACTGAAGCCAATGCTCCTAGAGCCTGTGCTCCGCAACAAGTGAAGCAAGGCAATGAGGAGCCTGTGCACTACAACGAAGAG
Source organism: Hippopotamus amphibius kiboko (assembly GCF_030028045.1). NCBI lineage: Eukaryota > Metazoa > Chordata > Mammalia > Artiodactyla > Hippopotamidae > Hippopotamus > Hippopotamus amphibius. The sequence continues at coordinate 230,681,675 of NC_080186.1, forward strand.
TAGCCCCCACTCACCACAACTAAAGAAAGCCCGCACACAGCAGAAAAGACCCAACACAGCCAATAAATAAATAAATAAATAAATAAATTTATTAAAAAAATGAGTAAAATACATTTTCATAAGGTACATAGAGAAATCAATGTTGGTATTTTATAGCAATTCTGTGCATGGTAGAGTCAGTATATTTCCAAGGCTTGGAATAAACTCTTCTATAAACAGAAACCTGTAGATTCCATTTTGTTTTTCCTTGACTTGCAAGAGATTCTAGTCCATATATGCTTGGATTCATGCTTTCTTCTAGCACTTCTCTATGCTTTATTAGCTTTAGTAATGGAAAGTATCTCTTTGTTTGAATTGCAACAATTTAATTATATTAGTGAATTCAAACTAAAAAGTTAAACTTCCATATACAGTGTTGGAATTTAATATTATGGTTCATCGATGTTTGGAATTCAATTGAAGAGAATACATGGATTTTGCCCCTGGGATTAGCTTTAAAATACAATTATATTTAGAGCAAAATTGATTTTAATGATGATTTTAATGATGACTTCACTACCAAGTTAAGGTGAAAACAATAAATGTACTGAGCTATCTCTGCTACGAAATGCTGAATAATTAGATATTTTAATCCAACCATGCAAGTTAAAACAAATTTGCTTTTTTAGGCCTGTAGCAAATTAGTACTGTATGAAACCAGGCAGCAAGCCTAAATGAAGTAAAATCAGCAGTGCCTTTCTATGGTACCACTTTGGAATCAATGGCAGCAGAGTGCACTTCAAAGCTGGGATCATGTCGAACATGCCGTAAGAATTTTCAAACTGAATGAAAAAAATCTTTGCAAGTGGACTTTTATAAATGCATTCATAAATGGCAGTGAAAATCAAATTGAGCTGAATGTAAGTATGAAAGTTAATACATTTTCAAAGTCCTAATGTGTAAGAAATTACAGTTAACCTCAAAGAAAATATGCAAGTTATATTTTTTGTTTAAAATACAGAACTTGTAGCAAAAAGTCAGTTCTTCAAATGAGAAACATTCGTGGTAAAACAAAACCAAAAGTGAACAAAGTATAACGATATATGATGTAGTCGGAAAAGTTTGGAGTTTTTTAATCAGCTATATCAAGCTTGACTGAACTGGGCCAATGGCATGCTGAGTATGAGGAACATGATGCTACTTGATTCTTATTTTTCTTTTCCATAAAATAAGGATAATAATAAAAGTTGTATTGGAATCTATTAGGTTGAACACTATGATATTGATAATATTTGACCATTTTTGACCTACAACAAAAGCCACTTCTTTTCATTCAAAACAATAAGAGAAGAAATCAGATTGGAAGTTTTCTCCCCTCTTTTAATATTATCTTTATTAATATTTCCTTTTGTTTTATATTGACATCATTCACTGAAGAGTAAACAAGAGTATGCACAATGTAAGATGTGATATACACTTTAGTAAAGAGTATATCTTGTACCTAATTAAATATTATTAGAGCTTTTCAATTATTAATTGCTTCATTCACCATGCTCCTAGGAATCAAGTAAGGAATGCCCCAAAGTGAGAGCAATTTAATTTCTGATAACAGACAAAATTGAAGTCCAGTCCCATAAACATTTTCCACATTGTAAGTCCTCCTTTGTTGCTTTTTCTTGTTATAGTGCTTTCTCAACTATCTTCAAAAAAATTCCTCTACTGTGTTCTAAGGAATACCAAATTCTTTCAATATCATGAAGATTCCCTGAAAAAAATGTATTCAATGGCAAATTATTCGGGGAAATACTGGATTAAATAAATGTAAGCATTTCTTTAAGTCAAAACTTCTCAGAAACTTGAATATGCTATATTCTGCATTGTGAATCTCCAGAGAGGAATAAAGGTTTCCCCAAACTTATTGGCCCTAGTACACTATTTTTTTTTTTGGATTAACTTTTAAGATTGCAAGCAATGTTCCTAGGAATGTAGTTTGTGAATGTATGTAGTAATTATATTTAGTAACTGAAATGTACTTTTAAAAGATCTTGAAAATGTCAGATAGGTTGGGATGAAAGCCCAGATCTTTATGGTGATAAGACAATATTTAGGTTAATAGGAAATTTAGTACCACCTCTGATATCACAGTTCCAGAGTCCTTAGATATCTTATTCCAATCTTACTTAGTAAGAAAATGTTCCCTCTAGAGGGAGAAACTTATGGCCCAGGAATCAACCAGATAGCCAGGTAACTATGTCAACTTTGCAGTGCAGACATTCCATTACTAGATAATAAGGAGAGGCCTACAGTTGACTCATGCACATTTCTATGTCTTTAGAATAATAGCACTGAAATGCTTTAACATAAGTTTTAGTCCATGTTCACTATGATTTGCAAAAGACATTCTGGGTTTCGAAGAGAGCGTGTTGGTAGTCCCTTATGCTGAACAGCACAGTTATAAAAGATGTAAAGCATCTTCCTCTATATGCCACCTCCTGTGAAGAACCTACTGAGCAAAGCATGTGGACCTATCAGACTGAATACATTAGAGCAAGATTCTTAATTAAACTTAATTGTGAGATCATTGTAGAAGGGCGAGATTTAATTGACTTATTTTAATGGTGTGATAAGGAAAGGAGTTATATACTCAGAAGGGATACAGAAACTCAGTTCAGTAAAAAAGAAAAAAAAAAAAAAGGCAGGAAACTCTAATTGAGTAAATCTCACACTGTTCCAGAAACATAATTTTATAGTTCCAATCCAACTGAAGAGGATCTTTCAATGTCCACTACATGGTTTGGAACATGTTGTGTTAGCTACTGATTAATTGTCCACTTTGGTTTTTTCTCATTAGTATTGAACAGACAGGTACAACAAAGATACAATGAGTATATGTAGAGGGTGACCACACACCTCAGTTTACCTGGGGAAGTCTTACTCAGGCCTTGTCCCAGTCAAATGTGTCTGGATTTGGAAGATGAATTTTATGGTTACCCTATGAAACATTCATTGCTATCCCACATGAGTTTAATGTAGCTAAGATGCATCTAGCATGACCCACTCCTATGTTACTGCACCTTTGATTTCCGTTACTTTTCCTATGAAAGATAGGTTAGAATTTTTCAGTACTGCTAGTGTCTATGACCTTATTTTTATGCTTCATTAAGCAGAGCAGCAGAAAAACTGAACCCAGGCTACACAAATTTATTTAGATCCTACTACACATTACATACTTTTTTGCTCTTTCTGCTTGTTAAGACCACCATGACAATGATGGTAAAAAATATTAATGACAGTCACTGACACTGGTACCATCTAGTAAATGAGAACGAAAGAAACATATTTGGAAAAGATAAGATTTCTCTAATCACTTATCTTTTACAGACTCTGACTCAATCAATTACCTGTCATTTCAACTTGGAGGTATATGGTTGCTTTAAACAGTGACATGATTTCATCCTGGCTTTAAAAAGGAGGGACTGAAATAGAAATATGGAGTCCTAGTTTCATATAAAAGTGATTTCCTTCAATTCAGGTGAATAACGACTGGAAAAAATAACTTGACAGGAAAAATGAATGAATTTGAAATGTACTCTGAGAATAATAGATCTCATCGATTTAAAAATATTTAAAATATTCTGTGGAGTGTGGTGAAGCTCTTATGGAAATAAGAATTTAAATGTAGACACCCAGCTTCTTTGGTCAATATTAGCTGATATGCCGATACTAACTAAACATACCAAGATGCCATAGTTGTTTATCTAGGGAAGGAAGTTATAAAATAATGTTGTTCTGAGTTCCTAGATACATCAAAAGACTTTCACCTTGAACTTAGTAATATTGTCAATATAGTGACGCATTTAGAATTGCAATTGTATGGGTACATTTTATGGGCTTAGCTAAGAATTAAAAGTAAGAATGCACTTTATATCAGGTATATAACATCTTGCTTGCTTTAGTGACGTAGATACTGCACTGACTGGACTGCATAGCAATTTAAATTTTTCATTAGGGTTTCCCAGATTCTAATTGAGTTTTCTCTTAGCACTCATGGTATAAGAGTGACATAATATGGTTTCTTGAAGCTATCCTTTTATTTTAATGGGCAGAAGAACAAAAACAGGAATTAAGATTGAGTCATAAGAACAAAAATGAAACTTTTATTACGTGTATGTAAACATTTCAAGAATTAATAGTCAAAAGAAACATTTAAAAAAATCTTTGGGTTATATCAATATTTTTATTGAAAACCTAAAAATCTGTGTTTTAAAAAATACAGATATTACAGGTCACACCACAATACTCCAAATTCTTGTAAAGAAGGTTGATATGAGCCCTTGTTCTTTCACTCTATTCTTTCAGCACCAAAATGGCCAAAGTAATTTTTTTTAAAATGTCATTTATTTTAGTTACACAGATATGGTACGTGTTTGGATGACTTTTTTCAGTAAAGCACTATAAGGTTTTCAGAAAATGTATTAGCCGTATTGATGTTATTTACATAGAGTTGTTGCCACAGTACCAGTCTGATATTAAAATGTAACAAGGGTCTATAGGAGCAAGTTTCTTGTTAAAGTGAAGGAAATTTGAGGTCAATAAAGTAGATATAATCTCAACGTTTGGTCATATTTCAATCTACAGACACCGTTGAAGTTTTAGTGGATTGTTTTCCAAACACAGTGTGCTTGTTTTAAGTGGGTGTGAGGTGAACGAAAGGCCAGTTTCCCGACAAGCTAATGGAAGAGCATGGCTCTCTTTAGAAATGAAAGCAAAACAACACAGTATACACAAGCCTAACCAAAGTATCCAAGATATAAGGCAGATGTCATGAAGAAGATGAATATTTTTGAGCACATTGAGCTAGGGTTTGCTGTATTTAAGAAAATGAAAACTTTTGAGAAATAAACCATTTTGTTTTCGTGTTTTTTGTTTGTTTTCCTTTTGTTTTCTTGGTGGCAGACCCTGTTTATTAGAACTAAGTGAAGCACTTGGATGTTTAAAAGACAGGTCTTTAAGAGACAGATATTCAACTATTTCTATAAGACTCTAAGCAGTATGTTAATTCATTCTCTTCCTGACAATGTACTTGACAATGTCTCTTGACAGCATGAGAGGGATAGAAAAGCTAAATGTCACTAACCCAATTTAGAAAAAAATTCATTCCTATGAAATATTCAATAATGTATAATATTGTTCATGAAAATCCTGATTTGTGAATTTCAAGTTCTTTCAAAAAAACACTTCTGTATCATTTCAAGGTCAGCTTTGACAACCAACAGTATCTTTATGGAAAGCATTTTGTTGGTTCAGGTGCTTTAGACGATCCAATCCAGTGTGAAAGTTTACACTTCTTATCTAAAAATGGCTTCTCAAGAATAAACACACCATATCAAATTGGCAAGCCATAGATGCCTCTCTGGCTGAACAGTTTTATCCCTAGCAACTCTGGATGGTTAAAGTCATTCATTAAGAAGACCTCAGCTGTCTGGTTGCTATCCCTCAGCTCTCCTTGGAGAGATTACACATCCTATAGTTTCCCTGAGTGGGAAGCATGCCAACCTGACTAATGAAAGCTGTCACTGTGATGCGACAGGTCACCAGGGCCAGCAACACTGTTGTGTCATTGCTAGATTATGGTGCAAAACAGCACTTTTAGTGTTGAAGTAAAACCTGATTCATCATCTTATGCTTTTTTTCTGAGCCAGCACTTAAAGAACATGTTACTCATGTATAAAGAAAGGGGCAATGTTTATATGCTTAGCTAGTACAAAGGGAGTAAAATGAAGTCTCAGGTAGAGTGTGTAAGATAATGAAATTTCCATCTTTAGCACTGGGCCATAACATGGCAGAATCTGTAAAACTGGAAAGTCCATTTACTGCCTAGGCACTTAAAGTGAAAGAGAAAGAAATTGTAATAATAATAATAATAATAAAAACACAAATTATGATGAGTTCAATTGTGGCAAGAATCTTTGGTGAAACCTTAATTTCTGTTTAAAAATCACATTTAAATGTATTGAATATCATATTTCTATTTCTAGAGCATCTCTTTGAAATAATCTCTTTCACTGTATTTTCGAAGCACTGGTTCCTTAATTCTAGCAACTTCAGTGGGTGACAAATATTACCTTTGCCATTTTAAAGACAGAGAAATCAATGGTCAGAGAAGTTAATTTGTTCATTGTTGCAGAGTCAGTGGTAAATAGAACATGAAGACAGAGAGTGCAAATGAAATAAAGTTTATCTCTTTGTTCACTTCATCCAACATTATAAAGAGGCCATACTGCCCCTGAATCCATTGGGAGAAGCAAAATTTAAAGATGAACCTTCCCAGAGGCTTTTGGGTTCACTTTTTTGGGAGCCTGGCCACAACTGGAGAGGCAGCATGGGTCTATGGCAAAAGAAGTGGCCTGAAGTCAGAAGCTCTGGCTTTGCCACTCATAAGCTGTGGGACCTAGACCAAGTCCTTCCCTGAGTCTGTCCTCATCTGCAAATCAAGCCTAATACCACCCTCAATCTACATCAGAGCTATTGTGAGAATCACACTGAATAACAGGTGTAAAATGTGCAAAAGCAGGATGCAAAGTGCTCTACCAAAATGAGGTTTTATTACTAATTGATATTATGGGTGTCATAAGCAAAGCCATGGTAGGCAGAAGCTCTTCTATTAAAGGACCTTGGGAAGATGCTGAAGACATCTATGTAGAGTTCTGAGGGACCCAAATTTCATGCTTCCATTAGTGGCAAAGCAAGGCTCAGTCACTCTTTATTTCCCAAGCCAAATTCAAGGGAAACACCTGGGCAGCCAGTGTGTAACTAAAGTGAATCCCAGATCCTTACTGCCACATCTGTTGGGGGACTCCTAACCTTTAAGTTTTAACCTAAACTTTCCTGGAAACTCAGATGGCTCTCTTTTTATTCTTTTTGATTTCTTTGCTTCAGCTGTTCACCAAAGCCAGCATGCCACTCTGATACCACTGGCACTGAGCTGCCTGTCCCTCTTCCAAGAGACATGTACAGCTTGGCCTTTGTATCCCCAGGTTCCGCATCCAGGGATTCAACCAACTGCAGATCGCCATTTTATACGAGCAGTTATGATGTAAGGTTTCTGGGCGCTCACTCCCCCTTGTTATTGCAGAACCTTCAACTACCCGTAAAACGCTTTTCTAACCACTTATGTATGGCGTCTGCAGGCACTACCCCACTGGCATTCTCCTCTGGGTTCTTCTAGCTGCTTTAGTCACAGGCCATTTTGTCCCTTCTGCTCTTCCAGCCCCTGTAAGAAATGCATAGGCTCCCACGAGGCCCACCCACTCAGTGTTTGTAGGTACCACTATAAGCAATACCCTGCTCTTATGCTGAAACCTTCCAGATGCCAAAATGGGAGTATGGATTCCGGGAACTTCAACGGCTGAAGACATGGAGTACATGGCATGTCGCGTGGCACTCTGTCCTGTGAGTATCGAAGTATTGCTTTTCTATGAGGTTTTGTGAAAACAATGGCTTCAGGTTATACTTACAGTGCCTCCTCTATCTGGGGTCTATGGAGTCAAGAGTAAGGACAAATCATAGTGATGTATGTCATGCTGAGCCCTGGATTTTTTTTTCTCTCAACTGATGAAATGGCAAACCAAGCAGGTTCTAAGGTCAGACCTGAATCTGAGTCCAAGTCCCAGCTCTATCAAAACTAGTTTTGTGACTGTGGGTAAGGGCCTTGACTTCTCTGTCTGGACTTTTATCGCATCCACTGTAAATTAGGCATAAAATCCATGTCATAGGAGTGTGACCCTTCTGAGGGTTGTTAAAATAATACACGATGGTGACCGGCACAGAGTAAAGACTTGAGAAATATTAGATATTACATTTTTCAAAATATTCGAAGTTTGGGGAAATCTAATTCTTAATGTGAAAAAAATGAGAAAAAAATGAAATAGTTTATTAATTTTAAATAAACATGGGAAAAAACTCCTTTTTAGGAGCTTTTTGTATGCATAGGATGGAAATTACTTATCTCTTCAGGAGGAGTAAAGTAGTCTTCTCATCTAATCTCATCTCCATGAGTTAATTCATAGGGTGAATAGGAGCTAGATCTGAAGTTATGTAACACACATATCTTAGGTGACCGTTTCATTTAGGACATCTCTACAGATGTGTGTATTTATTTCTGTTTGATTTTCTTCATTGTCCAGATAGTGCCAAATATCTTGATTGAGCTTCTATTTTTTTCCTCCATGACTGGATTAGCTGCACTGATGGAATGAAATGAATATTTTTGGCATAGCGTAAACCATAGCTTTAACGTCTCTATTTGTGATTTTCTTTATGTGTCAAATGAGAGTAATCATACAACTGAGGGATACAATGAGAAATGCTCTGAAAAGCAAAGTGCTCTATAAATAATAATGATACATTGTGGATACAACATTGAGGACCCTATTTTATCCCTAAAATCAAGCATTTCCATTAAATTAATTAATATCACAGGAGACGGGACATTACCATATGTTGAAGTCAGGTTAGATTCCTGATCCTTTTTCATGTATCCAGCAGAAAAGATGAATTGTGGCCAACTTGAGAATCTCAACATTTCTACTAGCATAAGTAAAGCAGGGAGTTGTTTTTTACTTTCTGAATTGTATCTGCTGGGTCATCTCTTGAGGAAACCCATGAAATGAAAAAAAAAAAAAAAAAAAAGCTTCAAAAATTAAATTTCATCTTTTTTTCACATAGATACTTTGAAGCATTAAGTTCAGTTTCCAAAAAGACCCTTAGTAGTGGAAGGTTTTGGTTGAAGAAATAAACCCTTGTGTTATGCTAATTGCCTCAGAAGATTTCATTGCATAACATTCTTTTATTCATGAGTAATGTGTGCCAAAACTTATTTCAAAGTATAATGATGAATATGCTAATATAAATTTTGTTCTATCCACAAATGATTGAATATCTTACAGACAAGAACTGGTTCATGATCACAATGTGAGAGCTGAACTGAATGAGTTGTTAGGGGTTTTACTGACCTCTTTTGCATAAACAAGACCACACGGAATCAAGTTGCCGCAAATAAATTTGTACAACGTCCACTTTCTCTTCATTTGGGTCAACTCAAACTATTGGACGGTATTTGCTAATGCCAAAATTCTGTATATTTTATATTTTTCCCGTTTTTTGCTAAAGTTGTGGTTCTAGGATTTTAAGATATGAAGTCATTGGCTACAAAACGATTACTGATATTTACTGGTTGAAAGGTACAGTTCTATGGAGAAGAGATGAAACTCAATTTTATTTATACTGAATCTAATAAGATTTAAAGATGTTCCTGAAAATAATTAAAAAGATTGACTAATGGACATAATATTGCCAAATCAAAAACTGCAATGTATCTAAAAAATAGATAACATTCATGAGAATAAATAACAACTAAAGAAATGTTGTTTATAAGCTACCAAAAACATTAGATCATTGTCAAAATAACACCACACTCTTAATAATATGACATAGGTTTTACATTATGTTATTTTTTCCTGTTGGTTTTAGGAGCAATCCATGCCTCTAAACTATCAAGTCTTAATATTTCAAAGTGTCTTTTAAACATTGAGGTTCAAAAATCCACATTCATTAAATAATCAAATTCAACATTTAAATATCAAGCCATAGAGTATTATGCTGATTGTATTTTATTAGAGTCAACTGGCAGTTTTACAAATTTAAAGAGACTTGAGAAGTTATTATGATGTGAGTGATGAAGATCTGTCTCTTGTTTGTGGGTGGTTTTAACAGAGTGATTAAAAACTGTACTTAGATTAGCTGAGTCAGACTGTGCCTCTTGTTCTAAAATGGGTATTTACGATCTCCAAAATTAACGGCCTAAAATATCTCTTCCTTACACATCAATCATTTTGTTCACATTTTTTTACCACTCTCTCACATCTCTGAACACATTGACTATGATGTTCGTTGTGGGGATTTACCATTCTCTGTGTACAACTTATTTGAAAAAGCTATGATACTGTTTTCAGAAGGCCATTAATTTTAAACTATTAACATAAGACATTTATGGATTTGAGTTTTTAGCATTCATATTAGCATTTTTGAATCATTTCTCTAAAATCCTCAAACTTATTCAGACACTTGGGCTTATTTTTAGACAAGCTCCTCTTTAGCAAGTACCAAAAGTTTGGCTACCTTTTGGAGATTTAGTGCTCAATGACTTTTCTCTTTTCTGGCTGGTTTCATGATTCAACACATCAGGATATTTGTCTTTTTATTAAAGGAAACAAACAAACAAAAACAAAAAAAAAACTGACTGCTCTTCTTCCTAATTGAGACAATCTTTTTGTAAATGAGACATTCTATAAAAGAAAGGTGCTTTCTATTCAGACATCCTTTTACAAAAGCTATGCTGGGGAAATGGACTGTCACTTTTGTTCTGGATTATTTCGGAAAGAGCCAGTTTTTATTTTACAAAGTGGAGTATGCTTTTCAAATTGGAGAATACCTTCAAAACCATATGCTCCAATCTACTCATCTATAGAGAAGAGATTTTGTTCAGAAGATGTGATTCAGTCTAAGAAGAGATCAGATCTGTGTAGTGATGCACAATGGAAAGGGCTGCTGTGATTTATTTTCCAAAAATGAAATTTTACTAGGAGTTTTGTCTAAATTCAGAGTTGAATTTACTACAAAATTAATAAAATTTTGCTCACAAAGACCCCTTCTGCAGCCTGGGAAGCAGCACAGTGTGTTCATAAGAACATGCATGTTGTAAAGTTTGCAAAATAGTTTAACCACAATCAGTTAAGACCACGGTCTCTTTCCACATCCACTTTCCATACTTTCTCTCTTGTCAGATAGCACTGGAGCGGCCACATTTTGGGAATTTGGTACAAAGTGATGTCGACTGGGAACACATTTAGTATAAAATGGCTTTAGAGACTAACATTCCATTAATTTATATGGGCTTCAGATCTGATCTTGAATTTTTTCTCTTTCTCTACACTGTTAGTAAATTAGTGTTCTAGATTCAAGTATATAATGTATCAAAGCATTAGAAAGATATTTAACAGCATACTTTATCTTATCCTTTGGTAATAGATGAAAAAGGTGGAGTAGGTTAGAGCATAAAAAGGAGAACTTACAGGTGGCTGAAAAATTGATAAATGTTAACACTGTGGATTCTGTTTTATTTATAATTTTGATATTTTGTTTACCTTGGAACTTTGCTTTAGTTTTAATTTTTAAAAATATCACATTAAAATATTGTTTATCTTGATTACTGAGTTTTTTGGCACCCCCTACCCCAATTTTGTGCCCAAAGTGGGTAGCTCATGTGCCCCACCCTGGTCCCTCTTAGTTGTTATTCACAAGCCTTAGCCCTGCCACATTCAAAATATTTAATAATAATTTGAATATAGGTATTAAATCATATTTATTGATTTCTAGATTACACAAGGCTAGAGGGCATGAGAAGCTTACAGCCTCTAAAAGGCTGACCAAAAGCCAAAAGATGAAATCAAGCAAGATAAAAGTAAAGACCTTACTTAAATTGAGAAAGCCAATTGCCAAATACAAACAAACAAAAAACTAGTTTACTAAGGGTTCATGTGAAGGATGACCGGGTTTTATCATGACAGTAGGCTCAAAATGAATCAGAAGTGTGATGTGTGCCTCCAATAGCCAGGTTGTTCTCAGACCTGGTCTTCACCCTTCCCCACCTCTGCTCTGTAATTCAGGATCTGTATTTTCCAAGCTCCCCTGGACTTTAGTTTCTGGTTACGTGCAGCTGATGCTGGCTCTTATTGACAACTGGAAGATGACAAGAGAGGGGCAAGAGTATTTCTTTTCCCCTATTCCCAGTGTCTTGTGGCTCTCATTCCTGCAAATCATGCTAGGTCTTAATTCCCAGCTTCTATTGTGCGGACCTGGCTCTGGACACCACTTCTAGGGGTGGTAATGGCTTCCTCCTTTGGCTAATCTCTTGGATGCTTCCATATCCTCTATTTGGCTTTGCAACTCTTCTATCACATGTGAAACCAATTCCTTCTATTATAGTTCCCTGGCTTTGAAAGTTGTAGAGTGGTGTCTCTTTTCCCAGCTGAATTCTGACAACAATCTCAAGTCACAGTAGTAAAAAGATGCACTTGAAGACACAGGAGAATCCTTCAGTGTGCAATTGGAGTATTATACTTGAAGTATGGCATTTTAAAATAGAAGTGATGTAGAAGAGAAGCTTGGACATCCTATTCTTAAGAGGCATCCTGTGTTTAATTCTTAGTACCACCACCTACTAGCTGTGATCTCGCATGTCAATTACTTCTCCAAGCCTGAATTTATTGACCTATAAAATGGTGATGGTGGTAAAATATTTATCCTATGTGCTGAGATGCTCACATAAGATATGTAATAGAGTTTTATAAAATATAAGGCAGGGGTTACTGCTCATTTGAGGAACAGTTTACCAAGCAAAAAGAGAAGCCTGAGAGAAGAAACGGCAGTAATCTGCATACATGAAGGAATTTCATGTAGAAGAAAAGCAATCTTTTTACATCGTGCAGTAATGGAAAGAAGAGTGCCCGGTAGATGGAAATTCCAGGAACGCATATTTTGGCTCAGCATAAAGCAGAGCTTTTCAATAAGCAGAGCTATTCAGAAATCTAAAGGGCCATCTTAGGAAGTAATGAGATCCTGATCTCACAAGTGGGGGAGATAGTAGTTCTTTAGATAATAACAGTAACAATAGTAATAACTAACATTTATTGACAACTATCAAGTGTCAAGTTCTGCTCTAAGCACTTAACATGCATTAATTAATTAATTTAATTCTCACAATGACCAAAGGATGCAATTGAACTGCTTTTCCAGATGAATAAACTGAGGGACAGAGAGAGTAATTTGCCCAACATTACACAACTGATAAGTGGAAGATCTATAGGCTGTGGTTCTAGGGATTTTAGTATCTATATAAGAGATGCTTAATAAATGTATTTTGGCTCAATACATTTTTTCATAATTGCCTTATAGGAATGCTTTTCATTTTTATTGTAAAATCTGCCTTAGTTTTGTTTCTAATAATATTTTTTCTGATTACAAAAATAATACCAGTTTATTATAGATAATTCGGAAAATACAGACAAGTGTGAAGAAAAAATAGAAATCACCAGTAATCATAAAATTCAGAGATCAAAACAGTTTCAGTATGCATTTCCAGGTTTTTTTCTACACATACTCTCTCTCTATATATATACACACACACACATTCTTTAAATGGCTGTTTTATAAAATTTGAGATATTTTAGTTAGCCAATTGAGAAGACTTTATATTGCTTCAGACTCTGTTTCCAAAGGATGAGACCAATAGTGATGTGATTTTCTGCATATGACTAAAATAACCCTCATTGAGGATGAGATTTTAATTTAAAGGAATAAACTATTGTCCTCATCAGCCATTATCACCCCCTCAGCTCTGGCCACTAACTTAGTTCTATTCTGTTTCTTCAGATCGCTGTACTCTCTTTGCAATACTCAACTCCTTGATATTGACACGGTTAATATTTGTCTTCCTCTGAATGGAGAAACTGACTCTCATTCCCCCAGTATCCCCAGGGCCTAGCACAGGACCTGGACATAGCATACACAATAACGTTTGTTGAATGAACAAATAATATTTGAGTGATACATATTCATATATATAATAATGCAGCACGTGCTCTCTAACTAATACAGTTCTGACGACTGACTGCGAATATAGTTCTGCGACTGACTGTGGTGAACAGACCTCTGCTTTGTGCCACCTCCCTGGCGTATCAGGCTATGTTAAATACTCTAAGCAGGGCTGTTCTCATAATTTAAGTGCAGTCTACAGACCTCCTAATCAGAGACTCCGTGAGCACTTCCTAAAAACTTAGGTTATCCAACTTCACTTCAGACCAGTAAATCAGAATTTCTGCAGAGAGGCCCAGGTACATTTTAAACGTAGAGTGATTCTCAAATACACAGAAGTTTGAAAACCACAGACCTTGCCCCCCCAGCCAGTGAAGAAGTCAGAAACTCCTTTAGGAAACGTGAAATCAAACCCAAAAGATTCTCTTATCCTGGGTCCCTGCCCCTAACTGCATATAACCTGTGGATTCAGGAGAGAGACGGGAGGCAGAAGAATCACCTCTTGAGCTAGTCTCAGAAGCCCTCTGATGTCCCTAAAAATAATTCTTAAAGAGCAGGATCTATGTCTTCTGTCGCTTAGAAATATTTATTTCTTGATAATGTGATGCTTCTGTGGAAATGGTGGAAGCATTTAGCTCCGGCATTCTCAGAGAACAGGATAGACTAGGATAAAAGGACACAATCCAGTTTCTCTGAGCCGAGCTTTGTTATAGAAGCCAACTACTAGAGCTGCATGATAAGGGCACAGTAGCTTTCTTTTATCTGCAATCTTAGCCCTGTTTGTCAGCCAAGGGTATGTACAGACGCCAAATCTGTATAATAGGACAGCTTTAAGGGAAAGGACAAGTTTATGCTCTCAGTTTGGTGTCAAAAATGCGTTAATAACACTGACAGGTGCTGATGAATATTGCAGTTTTAATCATCTTGGCTTTGAGAGTGAACTATATCAAATCCCAGGAAGTCAGAGAAAACTGTTATTTTAGAATAGAAACCAACTCCAGATATATGTTGGAACAGAGAAAATTTTCCAAACAAAATAGAATATCTTCCAAATCAATCAGTAAACTGCTTAGCTCTGTTCTGGGCACAATTGGGGAGACACAGAAAAAGACATAGAACCTTCCTTCACAGAGCAGTAGTTGGGGAAAGAGTAGATCCATATTCATAATACAACAGCACCCCAGGTAGTGAAGGGCTACACCATAGACTTGGAACCTTAGGGTGCATAAGTCTACCTGATGGCTTGTTACAATACAGATTTCACCCCCAGAGTTTCTCATGCAGTAAATCTGAGGTGGGGCTCGAGAATTTACATTCCTAACAAATCTCCAAGGGTTACTGAGGCTGCTGATCCTGGATCACACTTTGAGAATCAGTGGGCTAAATTATTTGATAATTGCCATATGTATAGATGTACGTATATATATATTTAAATATACATTCGAGAAAGGCTTAATAAGAATCATGAAAGTCTTTCTGAAAATAGGGCTCTCCAAGTGAGACATGTATGGATGTTCATGTATGAGTGGGTGCTTGGCTTAACTAAGTGTCATGCGTGAAAGTGAGATGTGGAGTTGGATGAGCAACTTGACATCACATCCTTTTAGATCATCTCTTCTCATGGATAAACAGTACCTATTCTCAACCCTTCTTTGTATGGCAGGGATGTCAGACCCTTGATCATCACCCTTCAACTTCCATTTTCCTTTCTCGGGAAGTCCTCCAGTTTGTCTTGTCTCTCTGGGTGTGGGTGAACACAACTGGCTGGGTCCAAGCAATATATACTGTAGTGGCGCTCTTACAGCCAAGGGACTGGGCATGGTGTTTCTATTAAGGCAGCCTGAGACGGAGTATTAGTCACTCAGAATGAGTTTATATCAAGCGAAGCTTGTTTGTCTTGAAAATATGTTGACATATTAAAATTGTGGAGTTAAGTTTTTGAGATTAAAAACAGTAATGTATTCAATCACATTATATATAACACACATGCACACACATATACAAGTGCATGTAAAAACTGGTGAAATCTGAAAAGGTGTCACCAAGTTAATAGCATTGTACCAATGTCAATTTCCTGCTTTTTATATTGGGATGTAATTATGAAAGACATAATCATTTGGGGGAAACTGTATAGGATCTCTGTTGCTTTTTTGCAACTTCCTATAAGTTTGTCAATATTTTTAAAGAAAAAGTTTAAACAAAACTAGTAATTTACAATATTTAGGACCACTCAGAGATGTTTTGGCTCAATTTCTCTGGTCGTATCTTCAATTTTTTTTTTTAATATGTATCCTTCATTGTCCAAACATGATGAATTCTGATTTCCCCACTTGGTAGTTCTGTGACCTTATGCACATTTAATTAACCCATCTTGGCACTCATTTTCTCATTTTTATAACAATAGCTCCTATGTTAGTCATTTTAAGGATTGGGTAAATAGGTGCTGAGAACAGTACCTGGCACAGAGCAGGCATCTATAAATACTGGTAATAATGCTGGTGATGCCAATGAGGATAGGATGATATACTTGTGCTTGTCCTGGTCTCTAGGCAAGCTGCTGGCTCCTGATCACCTGCCACTCTGCCACCCATACCCAAACCCTCCTGACTGCTGTAGGTTCAGCTGGAGTGCCATATGTAGGAAATTTAGGTAGGTAAGGATTTAATATAAGGATGTAAGTGCTTGAAGGGCTACAGGAAATAAAGATCAGAGAAGACTACTGCTAGTTCTTAGGTTTGCCAGTGACAGTCATGGAATCAGGAATTTCAAACAGCCACAGGAAATTACCATTAATGTTCATAGCTGCCTGGAGCATGAAAGTAGGTAATTCTTCGGAAAATGCCAAGAGTCACTAAAAAAACCCCTCAACTATACTGTAGTTCACATATTGAGTGTCTCTTTTACCTCCACATTTTTATGTAAGTACCTATCATTGGCAGAATCTTAACCAAAATGTAACTTAGCAAGGGATTCATGGAAATGCAGCGCTCAGCCTTCCAGCCCCGCAAATGCAGAGGAAAGACAGAAGAGAGCAGAAGGTGTTCTAACCGGACAATGGACAATAGGCATTATATTTTGTTGAATACTTTGATCATCATTGCAGCCACTTCTCTACACTAGTATTGCACTTTCTTTATACCTATTTTGGGGGGAACCTCTTACATATGGCCTTATATTGTAGCCATTTATGAATGTGGATTATATCTCTTACTAGACATAGAGTTCTAGAAACTTAAAACGGCATCTGGCACCTAAGTTTCCCACTATGTATTTATTAAGTGAGTGTATTAATATATCTTATTCCAATTTTTTAGTCCTTTATTATTTGATATTCATAGAAATCTACAATGGATCAAACTCTAGAATCTGAGGAAGAGAGACAGAAAGAAGAATCATTCAGATAAAGGAAACTGAATGCTCTATTTAATGTCTTCTAAAAGGTACTTAAAATGCTTCAATAAAACCAAAACATATGAAACAAATGTTGAATTCTCTACAGAGGTTAGATAGTAACCTTGTGATGACCTTCCAACAGCCTCTGCCACAGGGACAAAAAACACGGATGAGAGACAGCCTCTTCCCCAAACGCCTGTCATGGCTTAGGATGTGTTCTGGTCTCCTTCAGCCTCCATATCTCATTCTATGTGCAGGCAAATCTGCATGAAAGTAAAGTGCTGAGTTCAGATTAACTAGTAGAATAAGCCAAGAGCACTAAAGACACGTCACTGGATCAGGTATATGGTCTTGTAGTTTTACTGACTTACGCTGAAGTCACTTTAAGGATGCAATATTCTACTTTTGGAATAACCATGCCATAGGCAGGAAAGAGCAGTGTATTGAGGTTCAGAAGCAGTCACACATTTGGGAAATACATTAGTGCAATTAGCAGCTGTTTCTCTAATAAACTGTTTTTTTTCCTGTGGGGCTAAAATTCTTCACTGAGGCAGCTGTTAATTTCCAAATCAAATCCTGCTGGGTAGAGGGTGACTATTTATAGAGGTTCTATTTGGGAAATTCTGAAAAAGACACTAGCTAGAACTGACTTTCTGTGGCCATGAACTTATTCTGATCTTTTAATTTTATTTTTTATCATGACCTTGGCACAAATCAATGTAGTTGAGAGTTCATCAATGAATTGCCTACTGGGCCATTCTACCTTGTGTAACTTGCACTCTTTCAAAGGCAGCTTATACAAGAATCCACATTATTTCCCGATTAAAGTTGTTGCTTCTGAAATGGAGAAAAATTATTTTAGAGACTATGTGAGGGGACAAATCTATTAGTAATAACTTGCTAGTTGTGCCAGGTGGAAGGAATATTCCATCAACAACACAATGACTCTGCCTTCAACTGTGTTGGTTGCAGACAAAATTTGGAAGACAGCTTTGGTACACCTAGGTCTTTCTTGATACTCTTTTCTTCCCTTATTCCATGTCTTATCCCTCTCAGATGTCCAATGAAGCTTTCTCTCTCTATCTTTTATAATCTGTTCCTAGGAAAAAAATCAATATCATATGTTCTCACCCAAATGTATTACTTCTTTAAGTCTAAGTGGGAATGAACATGCATCTTCAGGCTTCCCTAACCAAGTAAATACGGTGATTGAGGGGACATACTGTGCTCTTGTGCAGCCTTAAAACCCTGTGTGCGCAGCAAGATGTAGTGTGAGGAGTATGGACAGTAACTTAGAGGGGTGGAAATTCTTTCTGTTCACTCTGGAGCAGAGGGATTCCTTTCAGAGCCTCACTTTCCGTCTCTGTAAGATGAAGGAGATGCAGGAGTTCATCGTGAGGATGGAGTGAGACGTCCGCTGCAGCGTCCAGCTCTGTTCTTGCTGTTGGGTAGCTTTTCATTTATGGTGGCCCTCCTTCCCCTCTTCCTGCTTCCCCCATAGGGAGGCTGTCTCTGGCCTACAGAGTAAATATCTTTAAAATATATATGTATATTACATAAACATATATATTTATAATAAATGAAAAGGAAGAAACAGGATCAGGAAATATGCTAGGTAATCAGAAGAACATCATTTTCCCCCTAAATATTAATAATTTCTTATTTAATTGGAAGGAATAAGCCAGTGTTCTTTTGGAAAATAAACATGGATTTTTAAAAAAACATTACTTTAAAAATAAATTCTGGTTTATCTGAATCAAATTTACCTCTTCTTTTTCACTATTTAAAAAAAAAATGTGTGGTAAGCATTAAGTACCAAGAATATACTAAGCTACAGCAATACATCCCCATACCACATAAGAAATAAAAGAAAATAAAGATAGATGATCAAGAGTCAATGTGATATATTTGTAGGATGCTTTTCTTCAGCTTTCTTCCTTCTCCTCATTTTCTACTCACACTGTTAAAAATTGTTTCTATATTAATGCTACTGAAGAGCTTTTAGAAATATCAGGTTCATGTTTCTCTACATTTGGGAAGAACAGCAGCGTGTCTGTGACACCTCTCTGAATTTGGGTGGTTGAGACCTACGGTCCTTGATGACAATATCAAGAGGTTAAAAATCCTATTCGTTCCTACAATTCTGAGATTTAGGGAATTAATAAGCTGAACCAAATTCCCCTGGGGGCTTTAAATAATCTTTCTTATTTAGCATGGGGCAGTCTCTTTTTCATATTCTTTTTATTTGATCTCTCACCAGTGGTTGGCTCAATGAAAACTTCATCCTTGAAACACTCTGTCTCCTTGGCTTCCTAAACCCAGCATATATCTGCTTCTCCACCTATATCGCTGGCCACTCCCTTTCAGTCTTCCTTAACAGAATATTCTCTCTTTAAATGTTGAAGTCCTTTAAGGTGCAGTCCCAGGTCTCCTCCTCTCCACTCCTGCTTCTATTATAACATCTTTGCAGGTAACTCACAGTAGTGATCTCTAGCTCTGACCTCGTTTCTGAGCTCCATACCCATGTGTTTAACTGCCTGTGTGAAAAGTCATCTTGGAGTCACCTCAAATTAGATTAAACTTAGCATATCCAAAACTGAACTTTCAATCTTCTGGTTTAAGTCCTAGGCCTATTTCAGTATTCTGTTTCTCAGTGACTAATCCCTACTTCCACCCATCCAAACAGTTGTGTTAGTCTGAAAGCTCACAAGTATCCTTGACACTTCCCTCTCTCACACATCAATTGTCAATACTTTACCAAAAAGATCTATGCACTTCTTTCCATGTATACCATAGCTATCCCATTCCAAGTTACAATCATCTCTCACCTCAATGATTGATTTGCTCTGCTCCACTCCACCCACTATCCAGCTGCTTCTTTACTTTGTGGTCAGTTACACTTTCCCCCAAAGGCAAGCTAATCCTGTCACCTTTCTCTCCCCTCTCTACACTTAACTCTTCAACTGCTTTTCATTGCAAACTTGAAACACAACTTCCTTAGATGACTCATAAGGCTCTTCAGGGTCTAACCCTGAGCTACTACTCCATCCCTTCCTCCCTCTTGCCCTTCTCTGCTGGGTACAGGCTTTCTGGTTTCAGGTCAGTGTTTCATATTTTTCATGTTTATTTCAACCACTGAGCCTTTGCAAAAGCCATTACGTTTTCCTGATATGCCCTTGACTTCTACCGTCTTCAACCCAGTTAACTCTTTCTCATTCTTTAGATCTTACCTTAATCAGCACTCTCCAGGTAAACATTTCCTAAGCTGCTTCATAAAGTCAAATCTTCCTGTTTTAGACTCTCATGATACCTTGCATCTCTCCATTATGTCATCTATAGCATTAGGCAAAGCTGTAATTTTATATCTGTTTTACTTTTGTTTATATAATTGTTCATGGAATTATCTGACTCTCCTACTTGCCTGTAAGGACAGTATACTGAGTAATTTTTTGTTTTATTTTGTTTTGCTTTTGTTCACCATTGGATTCCTGTACCTGGTAAGATGGTTGACACATTGTAGGAGCTAAATTAATATTTGTTAAGTGCGTTTCATGGGTTTGTTTAAAAGTATACCTGTATTTCTATTGCAGGTAATATTTCCAGCATTTTCTTACTCAATTCACTCTCAGTGTGCTTTATTCAACTCTTCCATTCTTATTTCTATGTGACCCCTCTCATCACCAAGCTGTGAGATGCCTGTCTGCCTCCCAGGAGCTATATTAATGAATCCTTGCTCTCTGGGGCAGACAAGTCTACACTGGTATAAGACGAAACAACAAACCCTTGTCTACTGAGAAAAAAAAAATTTTAATTTCTAGAAATGAGAGAAAACGACATAATTTCTTACTGAAGGATATTAAAAATGAGATCACAATGTTAGAACAAAATATCTATTTAATTACCACTATTCCTTAGAGCAAAAAGGACAATGCTCTAATACATTCTTAGTCTCTCAAGTTATAATTCTCTATCTCTTGTGGACATTGTACAAATATCAGTTCAGTGAATTGATTCTGGCTTCTTCGTGGGGACAGAATTTTCTTACTAACTCTTTTTGTACTGAAGAGACAGTAGTTGGAAAGAAGTTATAATTAAGAATCTAAGCACTCATTTCCAAGCCTTCAGTTAAAGAGAATTTGTGAGGATTGGATTTTTCTCTAAATATTTTTTTATATATCTACCGTGTTCAATCTTATTGTTCTTTTTCCCAGGCTTAATACTGATGTTTCCCTTAGTCATTTCTCACTGTTATTTTTCCATTCTACCATCCCTCACTCTACCATTTGGGAACATCCTGTGCATAAGTCTTATTTTTCAATTGCTCTTTGCAAGTATGTCACCCAGAATTAGACAAATTGCTCCAAGAATAGCCTACTCAGTGCAAGAAACAGAGGAAACACCTTCCCATCTCTCTTTGTCAGTTTGGGCTGCTATAATAAAAATACCATAGACTGTGCAGCTTAAACAATAGAAATTTGTTTCTCACAGTGGTGGAGGCTGGGAAGTCCAAGATCAAGGTGGGCGCCAATTTGGCTCCTGGTGAGAGCCCTCTTCCTGGTTTACAGGTAGATGCCTTCTTATATCCTCATATAGAAGCGAGAAAGAGAGAGGGAGAGAGAGAGAGGGAGAGAGAGAGAGGGAGAGAGAGAGAGAGAGCTGAGCAAGCTCTCTTGTGTCTCTTCTCATGAGAGCACTAATGCCATCATGAGGGCTCCATCCTTATGACCTAATTGCCTCGCAAAGACCCTATCTCCAAATACCATCACATTGGAGATTAGGATTTCAACATATGAATTTTGGGGGAGCACACAAATGCAGTCCACAATGTCACAAAATTTGCTACTCTGACTTTGGGGAAGTCTCAGTTGAAGCCTCAGTTGGCTTTCTTAGCTCTCAAATCACATCAATATCTTGCACTGAGAGGGTTATTTTCCAGGTTCTTCCACGTAAACTGTATGAGGTCAGGCCTCCCCACTCCGAACAAACAAAAAAATACATGATCTTCTCATTTATCTCCAAATCTGTTAATATCATAGCCATCTTTTCCCTGGATCACTGCCATAGTCTCACGTCTAATCATCCTGATTCTACTCTTATCTCTCATATTAGTTATTCATTGTTGTTGTGCATCAGATTTCTCTAAAACTAAGCAGTGTAAGACAAAAAACATTTATTATATCACACAGTCTATGTGGGTAGGGAAGCCAGAGCGGTTTAGCTAGATGATTCTTGCTGAGGGTCACCCGTGCTGCTGGCCAGCAATACATTTGTTTGGAAGCTTCACTGTGGTTGGATCCACTTCCAAGAGGGTTCACTCATGTGGTTGTTCCTCACCACGTGAGTCTCTCCACAGAGCTTTACATGACATAGCAGCTGGCTTCCCCCAGAATGAGTAATCTTAGAGAGAGACAGAGAGACCAAGGTGGAAACCACAGTGTCTTTAGTACCTAATCTTGGATGTGACATACTGTCACTTCTGCTGTATTCCATTGGCCACAGTGGTCAATCCTGGTGCAGTGTGGGAGGGGAACAGACAAGGGTGTGAACTCCATGAGGTGGGGACCATTAGAGACCATCTTGGAGACTGGCTGCCACATCTTCTCACAATCCACTCTCTACCACAGGGATTACAGAACTCCCCTGCATAAGACCCTCCAATGATTTGCCATTATGCTTAGGTTAAAATTCCCAGTTCTATTCTTCCAATTGGTTAGAAGTCCAATTTAGGAACCCAGACTTCTTCCATTTTGTGGATTTACCCTAATCTTTGTTCTTGGCAAGTGGTGAAAGAGACAGTGGGGGTGTACCCATATCTCAAATTTTTAACCTCTTAATGGCATACATCACTTCCACTCATCTCTTCATAGGCCAGAAATCAGCTTACAAGGCCACACGCACCTACACGAGGAGGCAGGGAAATATTATCTTGCTGTGTTCAGCTGGCGCTACCTTTAAGGTATGCTTTATAATTTGAGTTTTCTGACAATACTGGACTGGAAAGTAAAATTTTACCCTAATACTAGATATGCCTTATTAATTAATATTGTGAAATTCACTATGGTATACTTAAAGAGAATGTGGTAAGACTGAATGATATACTAAAATGACATAATCAGTCTGGAAAATCCCACAGAGAGGCAATTTCAATACTTTGGGCACTATTCTCTGGCAGTTTCTTTACGTACTAATGTAGTCTTTCACTGACACCTTTGGGGCAGTTTCCCGATCACTCTGAATACAGTATTTCCCTCTCTAGATGACCCAGCCTGGACACTGTGACCCTAGCACCCCATTGGCATGTGGTAAATGGAATTCCTGTGACTGTTACCCAAAATGACAGCTTACATCTTCTCTGAAAGAGATCACTTAATTTGTGTGACATTTTATCAGAGACATAATTTAGAGGTCAAACCAAACAATAGATCCTTTGTTTTCATTTAAAAGTTCCTGAAGAAGTATTACCTTGAATCTGTAATAAGAATTAACTCTAACTTTAAAAAGAGAAAGAGAGAATATCTTAAGAAACAAGAACAGTTTCATTATGATTCAGATTGTAAGTTATATTCCCCTGCTAGTTATTTCATCAAGACAGAATACTAGGGTGAGTCAAGGGAGATAAAAACACATTTCTCATCATTTTGATGCTGCTAGTGTATGATTTAGCACTCTCTTCTTCAAAATTAGTGGCCTCTTTTTTGCAGCTTTGTCCCTTTTCATGATTGGCAACTAAAGAAAGGAAGTCTTTATCAACTTTAAAAGGTACTACAGCTGTGAGAGTGAATCACACAAGTTATCATTATAATCAAAATTTTATCTAATTATAATTTTTATAATCAAACTACATAAATTTTTATAAATTAAAATATTAAATAAGATAAATAATAAATTTATCTTAATGTACTGATATACATTGAAAAGATGCAATTGCAGTGCATGAAAATACATGGTTGCAAAACATGCAGTATCGAAAGTCATTATTACAAGATTCATTAGAAAGCAAGACAGGCAGGTAAAGCAATTTAGCTTCACTCTTCAAAAATACTGCATTGAACTGAACACTAGCATGCTGACTGACCAAAATAATGCAAAAATCTTCCTTTCTTAGGTCTTTTAGATCAGAATTGATACCCTAGAGGTAGGATTATGAACTAATTATGGGATGGAGACAAACACATATAAAAAACCTTGTTTTCACATCCCTTGCTAATTTAATCTGCTAAAATATGTTTCACTTGTAAAAGAAGCTTGAATTAATAAGGCATGTATTAATATAGAGATAATATATAAACCTCTATTTAGCTGCTGAAATTCTACACACATTCTGAATTTTCCCTGCAAGGCTTTAATGCTTCTACCCACAGAATAAGCTTAATAAATTTTCAGAAGAGCTGGTACAGGATAAGTGAATCATCATCTCCATTATCATCATGAAAGAAAGGGTCCTGATAAAGATATTGCATTCATTAATATATCGACAGCATGGCCAAATATTAAAATGCTTCAAAAACAGCAATTTCTTTGTTATGCTTTGAATTTTCCCAAGTTTACATTTTTTTCTGGGTTTGAGTTATGCTTATTTATATGCATGTTAATTCACTTAGTGAGGGTAAGTTTTAAGGTCCACAGGCATCAGGACACAACCTGAGCTTTACTAGTTTGTAGAAATCGGCTAAGATTGAATTTTAATATGGGGACTGTTCCATGACAGTGAGGACCTAAACCCCATGATCACAAAAAGAAAAGAGGAAGTCTAAAAGAGTAGGCAGTCAAGTTCAAATAGAGAGATAAAAAATATTATGATTAGAATATATTAAATATTTACCAAACCCAAAGGCGGAATGGGGCCTTTTTCATATTTAAAAGTGTAGTCTTAAGTTTCTCCAGCTCTTTTGTTGATGAAACAGATTCAGGTAGTAACTAAAAATCTTTGAAAACTTTGACCTTTGATAAATATCTGGATGAGCATAGTTCTCAAATACTCTGTAAAAGCACTAAACAATTTTACATGCATTATGGCATGAAACCCTTATGAAGCACATACCGCTGTTAAAGTTTCACAGATAAGAGCCTCAAAAAGCAAAATTACTTTTATTCATAGTCAAATAGCCAAAAATACAAAGAGAGTGAGACTCAAACCCTCATCTGTATGGATCTAAAATCAAAGCTCTTAACAACTACTTTACATTGCCTCTGGTGAGATGGTGTCTCTAACCATCACCTCAAAAAATGATACATGAAAATTGTGGTTGTTTCTGCACCTAATATGATGTCCGAATCTACCAGGCAAGCTAACAGGTCAGGTGGTGTATCATTAGACAAAACCCGATAACAGTTTTGGTTTCCCACTTCCCTTTGAAGTAATTTGACTTATTCCTTTAAGACTGCTTTAATCCTTAAGTGCTCTTGGTTTTCCTTCCTGATCCATCCCACTGGGTAATGGTCCACTTCTCTGCCTCTTTAACTGGAAGTGTACACGCTGGGACAGAACTGATTATGTTTTATTGCAATAGTCTGTTCCCACTCTATATTATCAGCAGAGCCGCTGAGAGCAGGTTAGGATCTTAGTGACAAAAAAAAATTGAAGCCTAAGAAGAAGCAGATATGTACTGGCATGTAACAGTTGACTGTTGTGTGTTGTTATTTTCTCACCCAAAACTTCTCTACCTCCCTGTACATTTTTAAGGCAATGAGTAGCTTTCCCCTGTGTTTCCACCATCGAGTATAGTGTTTAGCATATACCAGGCAGTCAGTAAATGTTGCTTCACCAGATGGTTCAAATGAGTTCAGAGAGGAAATATGATGACGGTATAGTTTTTATCAGGTCTTGGGTCTTGAAAAATAGTAAATTGATTCTACACCCTTGACTCAGGCTTGTAATAAACACTAAAATACTTTTTTGGGTGTTTTTTTGTAATTGATCATTTCCTGTATAGATGGTAAAACATAGCAAGATATTTACAAGCGCAAATTCTTAGACCAGACTGCCTGGCTTTAAATACTGGTTCTGCTACTCACTGCCTATGTGACTCAAGGGGAACTTTCTTAACTCCTATGCCTCAGTTTTATAATAAAATGTAGGAGTTATAATAAAAATTTCTGTATAGATTTCTTAAAAGGAATAAATAAAGTAAACTTTGTAAATTTCTTAGAAGAGGGCCCAGCATATAGTAAGTAACAAACATATAAATAGTAAGTAACATTTGATTGAAGTCTCTTTTCTCTACTAGACTATAAGCTCCATGATGGCAAGAACTGGAACCATGGTTACTATTTCTCACAGTTGTATCACTAGCATCTAGAATAGACACCTAGCAAATACTAGTCAAATAAATAAGGTTTTCCTTTTAACATGGGAGTCTTTAAATCTAAACTTTCATTTTTTTTCAGGCAAATTCTCTAGCATATTTTCAGTGATGCCACTATCCATCCACTGTGTCTTGAATTCCATTTTCAAGCAGCAATAATAAAAGCTGGCCACCAAAAAGCAGTTAAATGCAGATATCCTGGCTTTTAATTGGAACATGTTCTATTTGTTTTTTTCAAGTTACAGAAACAGTCCTTTCGTACTTCTTTCTGAATCTGTTGTTTTTAAAACTCTAGCATTGTTTCACTTTTTGAATTTTCTATTTTTAAATTTCACAATAAAAACCTACATTTGCAGTCATCCCTTAGTACTATCAAAATCCTTGCACAGATTTAGTAGTCATCCCCAAACTCTGAGATAACAAATGCAGCTCACAAAGTCACTCTGTCTTCATGCAACACATGAAAACCTTATATGATATTTGCAATATGAACAAGACAATTCCTTTCCCTAGTCTGCCTTTTTTCTTCTTCTTCTTCTTTTTTTTTTTTTTTTTTATTCTTTCAATGTACTAAATGCCTCCATTTTGCCTTCATTGTCTGAGTTTTGGAACCTGACTTTCAAGGGGCTAACAGGAGAAAAAATGACAAGTGAACAAATAAATATAATAAAATCTTACAGATGTTTTGATAGAATTATGACAGTCTCCTGAGACACAGGTAGAAATGTGGGATGGGCAAAAAAGTCAGTGAGAAAAAGGAAGAAGCTGTAAGTCCAAGAAAGATATGGAAAAAAAATAACACTTGACTTGGTCCACAAATATTTAGTAGGTGATCAGCAGGGAGCGTGAATGGGCTAAGGGGGTTTTGAGGGGCAAGGAACAACTGAAGTGCAGAAGTGGAGGTGATATGAGCACTGAGTCTCGGTACTGCAAGCAGTTGGGCATGGCTGCTGCTCAGAGAGATAAGTGGGGAGAGGCAGGTAGAGGTGTATGCAGGGTTCGTTTCTGTCTGGTGCAAGGAGACTGTCTTGATCAGATCTCTCTGCAGGCAATATGAAGAAGTTTAAAAGAGAGAGACCAGGACAGGAAATTTAGAAGAGAAGAAGGATGAGTAGCACTGGGAAGAAGAGTGAGACCAATGTGAGAGTTCCTGGAGACAGAGGTGGCAGGGACTGCGTGGGTGCACTCAAGAGGAGTGACTGCGGAGATTGTCATACATGGACTCTTTGCAGGGTGTGGGCAGAGTTAGGGGAAGAAGCAACAGATGGTGAAGCTCCCAGGAATTGGCAACAGTGGAAAGCCAGGAGGGAGCAGTGTTCCTGGAAGCCAAGGGAGCTGGAGAACTAGAGGCTATGGGTGGGGCCACCTCGGAGTTCAAACTGTGTGGTCCTAAAGCAGAGCCAGAACCCTACCAAGCATGGGAAGTGGAGAGGGGATGCGCTGCATCTTGGGACTCAACACCTCTATCTCACATTTGCCTGCAGCCTTCTCATCAACGTTGGTCACACCCAGCCAGAGAACAAAGGGATCTGAGTGTTGCCATCAGTGAATGTCAGTGCTTTGGAGCCCAGGACAGGGCAGAGAAGGGTGGAGGGTGGATCTGGAGGTGTGAAAAGACTGACCAGCACAGCAGGCACAGTCTCAGCGATGTTAGGGTTAGGTGGGAGGAAGCAGAGTGGGGAGTCTGGAGTGATTCTAGGACGAGTAACTTAAGTGGGAGAACAGATGCTTTGCCTCAGGGCCCTAAAATTCAGAGATCACAAACATTTTGATGAATGATTTTAAAATATTGATCCAACTGTGAAGTGTTCAGCCTCAGCAAGTTTTCTGTCTCTCTGACAACAGCTACACTGGCCCCACATAGCACAGTGGGTTTGTGTGCTGTACAGAGCCGTTGGCTAAGAGGCAGGTAATGGTTGAACATGATCCTCTCGGTTCTGCTCCAATGTATCCTCCCAGAGTTAGCAGCATTTTGTAATTTGCGCAAAAGGTGCTGCAAAAACAAGCTGCACCTTTGAGCTGTTACTATTAAAATGGGAATTTGCTCTTGAGCCTAAAGGAGGTGAATAAAGCCAGAGACTCAAAGTTGAGACAAGTCAAGGTCAAGGCAATGAATGAAGGCATCCGTATATACTTACCACCTGTGAGAATATTTATGTAAAGTAGGCTGCCAGAGGAATGCTAAATTAAATGATAGACTTTTTAATAAATTTTATATGTTGGGGCCAATATGTGGGCTTGGAAATTATCCAAAATGTCTGTTATTTTGGCTTTGACTCCAGTCTAGCTTGGAGGAACTCTTTATTGAACTTGTTTACCTTGCTTTTTTTTTAAATTAGTTGTAATAACTGATATTAACAATAACAGTCTGCTTATAGCTTTATACTATTCAGCTTAAGAGATCTTCAAAGCTGTTCTGCTTGGTCCATGTCTTCCAAGGATAGATTAGTTTCCAAGTTTCCAGCTAAACTGAAAATTGAACTAGGTGTGGGGGAAGGAATATTTGAAATTGGTTCTTTTCAGGTTTTCTGGGCATTGGACATGCATCTTACATTTCCAAAGAGGAAATGTGATAGAGATGAATGGGCAGGACTGCCTGTTCTGCTCACACAGGCCACAATCTCAACATCTTATATAAGAAAGAAAAAGTATTTCTTTGACTTCCAAAATACAAGAGTAGGGTCTTTGTGATGTTCATTTACACACTCTCCTCCTAGGAGAGCACAAGCTTTCCTTCTAATCTGTGGGAGCTGGGATTTTCCAAAGTTGCAATTTGGAGTCAGGGAGCAGGATTTCAAATAGCTTTTCGAGGGTCTATTTGAGATTATTCTATATAGCTTACAAAAAGGGGTCTGAGAACATGTGTGTCTGTCCTTGGCTTGGTTCATATTATCAAAAATTTATTGAGAGAAAAGCCATTTTGTTTCGCTCATCTGTCTAGACTGCATTCCATCTTACTGAAATATATGGTACAAGTCTACACGTCTTTTTCTCCAATTTTGAAATTCAAAAGGCCCGAAAAAATAAAAAGATCTGTGTAACTCATTTGGTGACAAAACCTCACTTGGCCTAAATTATTTGGCAGCAAAAGTTGACATAAATTACGAAAGTCTTTTTATAGTATTTATTCATTTTTCTTAGAGTGAATATTAATAAATTTTACTGCAGTAATGTGGTAATTATAAGGTGATGCCCCAGGTCTCTGATGGGTTATATGTAATATAGGGAATACGAAATGTATCACCATTCAAAAATTTCACAAAATTGTATATTACAAAAATACCTGGCCTCAAAATTGTCAGACTCTTAGAGTGTAAGCTGTCATATTGCAGACTTGTATTGACAGGAGCCGTGGTTACCTATGAAACGCTGACTTCTTTCTCATAGAAGAATGAAAATACTTCTAATTTTGTTTTCTTATCTCCTTTAAAACTGTGCTGAACATAACAGATGCTCAATGAATATTGTTGACTTAATTATTTATTACTGAGTAATATCTCTGAAGGCAAAGAAGAGGCATAAATAGATAAATGGGAGTTTGAAGAGATAAAGATATATCTTCAAGGTGAGAGAGAGACAACCAGTTTTCCAGGTGAGTAAGGTTTAGAGGAGGTAGAATTTCAAGAGGTCAACCTTCCAAACAGACAGGCTTTAAAAAATACCCTTTCTTTCATTGGAAACTAAAATTGATTTTTTTTCATCCCTTGTTTAATATTGGTCTGGGATACTTGTAATTTCTTTCCTTCTTCCTTTTTTTTTCTTTTTTGGCTGCATGGCATGTAGGATCTTAATTCCTCAACCAGGGATTGAACCCACTCCTGCTGCGGTGGAAGTGCGGAGGAGTCCCAACCACTGGTCCTCCAGGGAATTCCCTACCTGTAATTTCTTAAACACGGTGTTTTTTTATAATAGAATAAAGACTTGGGATAACTATTAAAATTAGTTTATAAATCAGATATCAATAATTTTAATCATTTATTGAGCATTAGCAGACCGACTGGGTACTATACCTTCAGAATTTAATTTAATACTCACAAAAACTGTATGAGGTAGAAGTATTATTTTTCCAGGTAAGGGAGTTTCTAGATAAAGCAAATAACTTGTCCAAAGTCATATAATAGTAAGGATTAGAGCCAGAGTGTTCAGCCCAAGGAGAGCCCAGATCTTTTGTGCTTAAACTACTACAGTGCTTTATAATAACCTGAAGTTCATGGTTAAAAAGAAAAATGTGGGCAGGCAGCCCTTTGAATAGCCACACAATATTGTACAATAGGCGCTGGGCTTTGTTCTCTCTTGAGGGCTTAGTTGGAGTTATCAGCAAGGCCCTCCTGGACATAAGCTATATGGTTAGGAAAGCATTCAGCTGCAATGGAAAACAGAAAGTCCAATAACAGTGCTTAAGTAAGTAAGGATTAACATTTCTCACATAATAAGAAGTCTGGAGGTAGGTTGTTCTCAGCATGGATATCGTGGATTAAGGGTGTCAGGTTCAAGAGCTTTATGATTTTTTTTTGGCTTTTCTCCTAAAGGCCCCAAGTTGTTTGCTGCAGTTTCAGTTTCTGTGTCCCCACTCACGGCAGGAAGAAGGGGCGGGGGAAGATGGATCAGCTATGACTATCCTTTTATCCAAGGAAATTAAAATTTCCACAGGAGTATCGCAGCCGCTGTGTAGTTATACAGTCCTATGGCCACCCCCAGGTGCAAGGGAGAGTGGGAAAGTGAAGAACCATGTGTTGGTTGGGTCAGTCCAATCAAGGGCCATTATCTAGAGCAGGGGTCTGCCAAATTTTTCTTTAAAGGGACACATAGTAAATATTTTAGATTTTGCAGTCCAGATGGTCTCTGAAGCAGCTGCTCAGTTGTGTGGCTATTGTAGTGGAAAAGTGGCCCATAGACAATGTGTAAATGAATGGGCTGATTTGTGTTCCAATAAAGCTTTATTTATAAAACTGGCAGCAGAACTGATTTGACAGGTGGCTATAATTTACCAACCCCTGTAACTTGCTGTATGGCTGCCAAACCAAACTGAGATTTATTTATGTGCAAGGAAGAAGGGAGGGGATCCTGGGTAGAACCAACAGTGTGATTGAGGATAGAAACACGCTCTTGACTTATTCTTTTCCCCCTCTTTTTGCAAGTTTGCCTTTGGAGGGTTTATGCTCTTGTGCTATGGAGTGGTAAAGGTAATAGTCTTCGATGTAGCAACCTCCATCAGGAGAGCTTGTGGGGAGTTGGTTAGACAGACTTGAGGCCACCTGTTGACCCACACAAACTATCTCCTTTTGGTAGTGGATACGCGAGACTATTGGGTACCAGAATATGGAAGACAGTGATTTCCTATTTCCCTGCCCATTTCTCACTCTTCTTCTTCTTTATTATTCAGCAAAGGGAAGTCATGCGCTCAGATAAAAAAGTTTATTTCCAGCCTCCCGTGCTGCAAGATGTGGTCGTGAACATTATCCTGGCCAATGAGATATGCGTGGGAGTTTCTGGGCAGGAAAGCTGTTTAAGGTGGCAGCTTCCTTAGCATGAGCTTTTGCCTTTCTCTTATCTCCTCGTGCCCTTTCTGCTTGGACAGAGCCATCTTGCAATCACAGTGCAACAAGCTTGAGGGTGAGAGCCACCCACTAAAATGACTGAGTCAGAGGGTAGGAGACACCCAGGTACCTGATAACATTCTGGAGCTACTACACCATGGGCAGCTGGACATGTTGTTACACAAGGAAAAAAAAAAAAAAAAAACTCTTAAATTGTTTAATCCATTGCTTGGTTGGGATTCCTGTGGCTTGAAGCCAGATGCATTCGTGACAGAGGTATAGGGCCTCTTATGCTCAAATAGGGAAAAAGAAACAGCTCCCTTTCCCACGTAGAGTTAGGGAGAACAGGACTCCTCATTTTCTGCTTCTGACTCTGTGGTGAGGCATTCAGAGTCTTAGTCAGGGTTAGTGTCCCCTCGTTTTCAATGCTCTTTGGTTGAGATTGGCTTAGTGTGCCCCATTACAGAGAACATGCTGTAAGGTGGTGCCTGGGATCCTGATTTTCCACTTTGGTTCCCACCACACCTTATTTGTTTATTAGGTCACAGATGTTTCTTCAAACCCATTCAAGCAGTGTAGAGTTACTGTGACTGCATTTCCTTAGCTAAACTGCTGAGTGTATTTTAAAGTGTAAAGCAAATACATTCAATAAAGAACTAGGGATATTTTGTAATATTTCAACTGACATACAGGCTGGTTACGTATGTTCATTTAGAAAAAAATAGAATAATTTTAATTCCATCAAGTGGAGATAACCACAGTTAACATTTAGTGTTACCTCCTGGATACACACACAGACACATACATTATATCCACATTCACCTGCTTGAAATCTTAATGTATATTGAGCTTTGTATCTTGCTGGTTTTTCACATTATCAAGTGAACAATTCTCTATTCTCCCTAGGTCTTTAAAACATAGTTTTTAGTGGCTGTATAATATTGCATCATATTGCAAACACTTTTATTTTTTGCTTTTTTTTTCTTTTCTTTTCCATATGGTTTATTACAGGATATTGAATACAGTTCCATGTGCTATATGGTAGGATCTTGTTTATCCATTCTCTACGTAAGAGTTTGCATCTATTAACCCCAAACTCCCAATCCATCCCTCTCCCACCTCCTTCCCCCTTGGCAACCACAGTCTGTTCTCTATGTCTGTGAGTCTGTTTCTGTTTTGTAGATAAGTTCATTTGTGTCATAATTTAGATTCCACATATAAGTGATATCACATGGTATTTGTCTTTCTCTGTCTGACTTACTTCGGTTGGTATGATAATCTCTAGTTCTATCTATGTAGCTGCAAATGGCATTATTTCATTCTTTTTTATGGCTGTGGAATCAAACTATGTTTTTAAAACTCACTATAGCTAGACGTTTTAGTTGTTTTCAACATTTGGCCATTATAGAAAACACTATAATGAACAATCTTATATGTACATTTTTTACCTTTGTTATAACTGAATATTTTCTTCAAACAGATTACTAGAAATTAACCTTCTGGATCAAAGAGTGATAGTTTTTATATACTGCCAAATTGCCCTTCTGAAGGATAGTACTGAGGTTTAATCCCATTAATAGCAGGTATGTAGGTTTATATGTTTGTGCTATCTTCCACACTTTTACATAACTATAGGCAAGTTTAAAAAAAGTTTGAAATAAATTTCACAGGAAAAAAAATCTTTAGTTCTTACATTCCTTTAATGGTTGAAATTGAGCATGTACTTCATATGTTAATTTTGCTCTGCTGTATTTTTCTTATAACTTATTTGGTTGTGTGTATTCTACTCATAGATATATTAATGACACGTTTTACTGATATAGATTCTTTCTTCTCTGTGTTTTTCATAAAATGGATTACTGATATTTCCTGAATGTGACATAATTGTGAGCTTTCTGGGATATTCCTGTGAAAATAGTAAATAGTAAATCCGGTACAGGAAGCATCAACATTTAGCAGTACGTTAGGTTGAACTTGGAAGATGTTACACTCTCAACATTACCATTTCTAAAGAGCATATCTCCTTTGATATGTTTTCTTCAAAAATGACATGCACTTAGAATGGGGGGGATCCATATTTTTTCTTAAGTCTTATATTACAGTAAATGTTAATGGAATGTCTCCATTCCTTGGCATTGCTCCAGCATCCAACCTTGAATTCCAGCTTTGCAGTCTCTCAACAATGGGTCCTTAAGTCCTTGACTCTGAGTACCTATGTTACCCTGAACATTTTGCACCACTTTTTGAAACTCAAACATTTGTATCTCTTTTCTTCAGCTACTTTGAAAGTGGTACCATTTATCTAGAAAGGTTAGTAAACTATAGGCTTCAGGCGTTTATTTAAACCTGTTTGATGACTTTAATTTCCTTGAAGCTAAAACAAAGTCTTGCATGAGAATACAATTTTCTACCTTTTTATTATAATCACATGTTGCAAACTAGATAACTCTTGAAAACCTTGCTTTTCTTAAACCTACCACTTTAATCAACCCTTTGTTCTCATGAAAAAATTCTAGAATTCCTGGAGAGTGTATTTCAAATGGATACCTTTTAACAGAGTTTAAAAATGTTAAATACTTAAAAGAGTCACCTTATCTGATGCTGGTTCAGCTGCTTCTAGTTCTCCCCTGACCAGCTCTATGGACTAAGATTCCTCATTGTGAAACCAGAAACTGATGATGTCATGTCTGAGAATTTCATTGTACAACATTTACAATGCGAAGCAAAGTACCTTTTTTTTTTCTCCTCTCTGAATAAAGCACGGCTGTATCTCTCACACTTGCCTAAAATAAATGTGTTCTATGCCTGATTGTTACTCAAACAAGAACTCTATAATATAGACTACCACGAGCCAGTCTCTAACCCAGCAGACAACTAAGCCAGAGGCATTACATTTCAGAATTGAAATATGGGGCAGCTTCTTTCTTAAAGGAAGATTCCTGTTTATAAAGATGGAAAAAGGCCAACTCTATCCAGGAATTATTTCTGGCTAGTTTATGGGTAATAAATATGAGATCAGTGAAAGAATGTTTGGTTAGATTACAGTGCATTTCCTTTGGTTGTGTGCTGGAGGTTTCCATGAACTTAACGTCCGAATACTTGGTATCTCAGTAATTGGTTCTGAGACGGTCTCTTTAAGGAAGTCACTACTGGGGCTCCATCAGAAGAGCTGTGATAACTAGGGTTTATCAAGCTTGTGTTATGCCCTAGCCTGGCCTGTACTGGTCCCCACAGAGCCGTCATGTAGCAGAAACAACCCCTCCCCTCCTCACCTGGTGGACATGGGGCTTGACAAGCAATGGTCCCTTTGTACAGGTTAGAAAGGGTGCTGCCCACTGCTGGGCAGTTCCAGCCCATACCAAGGCCTAGCCCAGGCCCAGAGAATGAAGGGTGGGCTGGATTTTAGCCCCTACTTACTGCCCTAGCAAAGCACACTTGTTCATGGCGCAATGTACACAGCCACACGTAGTGTGAAGTACGCTATGTGGATTAACTCACTTAATTGTGCGAACGAGAACGCTATGATTAGAGAACTATTGTTGGAAGCATAGTGAGCTCCGGTCACTCACTTGAGCAGGAAGTGGTGGAGAGGGACAGCAAAGGGCACTTCCTGGCTTCCTGAGAGTGCCCTGACTCGGCTGAGAACTCAGCCTGCAGGAGCAGAAAACTGTCTTCCATCAGCTCAGAGACCTTGGTATTTCTTTGTGTGAGATCCTCCCCAGAGCTCCTGGAAGTGCCTCCCAGTTCAGGCCCAGAGTCCACAACCCTGAGAGGGAAGGAGGAGTGCTTGTGAAAACTGGGGAAACAAGCCTAATAAAAGAGATGCAGCAACGCTCACTAAAAGTCTCGGAAAGAGGTTGGCGAGACGTTGTTCACCGGTCATTCAGGGTTGTGTCCCGTGGAGCCGTTATATTGATGGACCTTTAGATACATTGATAGACCCAGACCTGAGCAGATGAAAAGCTGGGGAGAGCACGCAGTTAGATCCTTCAGTCATCCATGGACTCTAAAGTTTCACAGGGTTATTAGTGTCATCAGGTATGATGGTGAGCAGGGGCAGAATAGGAAGGCGTGCTGAGGACCACGTTGGGAATAGAAGGATGTCAGGTGGGCAGCCACAGGGCCACACAGTGCCACACAGGGAGAGTGGCGAGGATGAGGATGTGACTGTCAGAGCAAGGCAGCAATCACGGGAGCACCAGCAGAGAGGGATGACAAGTCCCATCCGGGAGATCACGGGACCTCACAGGTCCTGCTGCAAGAGACATGCCTGCTTGGGAGTCCAGAGCTGCAGACTTCAGACTGTTCCCACATGCTCTGTATGACACCTCTTTTTCTTCCTGGAGAGGAGAAGTGGGACCTGAGGTACACAGGCTGGGGTACATCAGAAGGATTTGTACAAAGAAGAAAGGGGACGAACAATCTTCAGGGAGTGGGATTAACTCCAGCAGCTGAGACAGTGCAGTGTGTTCAGGAGCCAGGCCAAGCTGCTGGGACAAAGAACTTGTCTCATGGGACAGCGGGAGTCAATATTGGCAGGTAGGTCGGCGGGGGGAGAGAGGAAGCTGGGATGAAGTGAGGGAGTAGCATTGACATATATACACTACCACATGTAAAATAGATAGCTTGTGGGAAGCTGCTACACAGTACAGGGGGATCAACTCAATGCTTGATGATGACTTAGAGGGGTGGGATAGGGAGGGTGGGAGGGAGGCTCAAGAGGGAGGGGGATATGGGGATATATATATAACACAGCTGATTCACTTTGTTGTACAGTGGAAACTGGCACAACATGGTAAAGAAATTATACTCCAATAAAGATCTAAAGAAAAAAAAAAGATCGGTAGGTAGGTGGGAGCCATACTGTGGACGGTGTGAATTTTAGGAAGGGAATTTACATTTTTGGAACATCTTTAAGTTGCTGGGCAATTTAATATATGTGAATGCATTCCATTCTCACTCTCACTATTTTTATTGTTTTTATTTATAATTGCCATTCCCATTTTTCTGATAAGGAAAATGAATTTGAGGGAGGTTAAGTAACTTATGAGTTTAGGGGTAGATCAGAGATGTGAACCCAAATTTATCTGCTTGCAAAACCCAAGCACTTTTTATTCTCCCATGCTATCAGAATTTGAGTTCTTAAGTTCGCAAGAACTCAAGGGGGTTCTTGAGAAACGTGATAAAATTAATGTCTGAGGACAACGATGAGGATTACGATGGTGAGCATGATGGCCTGGAACAGAGAGCCTAGGGGCATGGAGTGCTTTAGGAAGTAATCTTTTTTTGAAAATAATTTTTTGTTAGTTATCTATTTTATACATATTAGTGTATGTATGTCAACTCCAGTCTCCCAATTCATCCTCCCCCCGCCCCCAATTCGGAAGTCATTTTAACCAGAGGCTAGGCTAAGTTTATGGCCGAGGAAAAGAGGAGACATAAGGACATTCCAAAAGAGGAGTCCGTGGGATCTGGCGTCTGGCTGAACAAGAGTCGAAGGAACGGGAAGAACCAAGTGGAGCAGTGGAAGGAACACTGGATAGAGATTTAGGATACTGAGCCGTAGGCCTGGTTCCTGCTTGTACTGTGAATTTGCAGGAAACAGGATCTCCTTGAACTGCATGTCCTTGTCTGAAAAGTGAAAGGATTAGATTCGGTATCCTTGAAGACTTTACCCAGCTCTAGAAGTTTATGCATCACTGATGCAAAGATGACTCAAAGGGTGCACGCCTGGGTGGTTGGAAAAACATCCTTTCGTTGATGGAAAGGACATCCTTTCGTTAATGGAAATACACTCATAGGAAAGAGGGTGGTTATGTTTTTAGATGGAAAAAGCATGTTTTTAGCCTCGTATATGACCATCGTCCCAGATGCGCCCCGCTCTTCACCTGCTTCCCCACCACAAAGATCCTCCCAACCCTCCCCATTTACCGACCTTCACTCTTCCAGCCACAGCCCCACATTCCAATTCCAATCCCACCTTGTGCTGATACCACACTGAGTAATCCCTTTTAGTCTTGCAAAGTGTCTGTAGTTACACTACAGCCTATATTTGCCAATCATCCTATTCTTTCTTTCTGAGAGAAAGTTAAGACCAAGGAAATCTTTCAATGATAAATCAATCATAAATTGTTTACTGAAGAAATATTTCTGTCTTAATATAAAAAACCATGTATCTTGGAGCCATCATCACAATAAGATCTAGAGTATGGGTAGACCCTTTCTGGAAATATTTGTGATTTCCTTTAACCAAGACACAGCATATGGAAATCTAAATTGGCAAAACTGATGAAATGGGGAAACCATAAACTTCTTGGAAAAATCTTTTCAGTAGAGATACTCCTAAATAGTGAAATTCTCTAAAGCACTTAAAATAGGACTCTAATGTTAAAAATGTTATTAACATGAGGGTTCTTAGGTATTTACATATGGTGTGACATGGGGTACTCTTGCAAATGGAAAGGTAACCATTGTAATCGCATTAGTAATCAACCTGAAACAAAGTTTGGAGAAAGTAGACTACACCTAATGTTCCAAGACTTTTGCTGACTCAAAAGGGCAACAGGAAGTATGGTAATAAACTCTTCCCTAGCCTTGTAATTCAGATGAGATCTGCAAAAAAATAGGGAGTGTTGGTCATCAAAATGAATTCTTAGACATCTCTTGGTGAAGACATTTTTTCCAGTGATTCAGGTTACATTGCAAACAAAAAAGCCTCAATTTCCACCATATTCTTGCAAAACAGGGCTGCAAGGCAGGGTTATACCCTTCAATTAGGCTGAGTAGACCATTGGCTTTTTATAATTTCTCCATCAGAAATTTTTATGTTAAGAAATTTTGATTCTAAGAATAGTGGTTAAACGCAAATACAAAATCTGGATAATGAAACACAGATCCGGCATCAGTTCCTGCCACTATCACTTAGTGCATTTGGAGTTTAGGCCATTCACATAACCATTTTCTTTTCCCTCTTAGCTTCAAAAACTTGCCTCTTGGGGAGGCCTTCCTATAAGGAAGCCCAGCAGAATTATTTGATTTTCAAATGGATGAATCTATATTACCTAATTGTCATGGAATCATAGAAATGGAGATGAATGTTTAAGAAACTCTTTTACACTGTGTAAGTGATTGATCCTAAAGAGGCAAAAGAATGTATCCAAGGTTACACCATTTTAATGGCACAGCGGAGACCAGGGCTTCAAACTGTGTTCCAAAGATGCATGAGCACATGAGCTGGCGAAGGGCAGAGGAGCTCTGCAGAGTGCTTGGTCCGCTGTCAATGCTTAGGAAGTCTTAAGTAACTGTAATAAAAATTACACAAGAGTATGTCAAAAGGGCAGAGGGAAAATGAAGACTGGAACTTCTGAAACTGAGATATAGATTGCCATCATCTAAGCTAAGCTCAGGAGAAGGCTTAACAGTTGCAAACCTCCATCCTGACATCTCAACAAGGATGCTCTTCTTGGGATCCACTGAGAAGCGGGTCCTTTGGTGGGTTTGAGTACTTTGCATATTGTAGCAATTATCTTTATCTAGGGGTTAAATCAGATGCTTTATCTTTAATTTTTCTGGTAGAAGAGGAAATAGCAAGATTCCAGGACACTAGTATTGAATAACTTTTCTTTTCCTGACATATCCACACCCGCGATTGCCATTGTCACTTCCATCACTGAGTTACTTTATTGTTGCCTCCTACACATGCTTTTCTTGACGGCAGAGAAAGAAGAGAAAGAAGCAGGGAGGGAAACCGAGGAAGAAGGGAGAAAGACGGAAGAGCTGGTTCTTTCCCCGCTGCAGGCATTACCTTATTTCCTCACTGAAGTCAGCGATTGCCTGCACAGGCAGGCAAAGATGAAGCTCTGGCAAGCGAGGGCTCCTAAGCTTGCCAAAAGCAGTCCGAGAGGATCCTAACTAGTTCCCCCTTCCTTGCTTTAAAGAAACAAGCCTCAGGAATCCTTGTTATTCTTAAGAGTTTTCAAAAGCTGTTCTCCCAGGTTTTGCATTTTGTATGGACTGGGGGAACTCTCTCCATGGCAGTCCCCCCCATCATACATTGATTACAAGTTTTCATCCAGAATTAGACTTGCCAAGCTAGAAATGCCCATTTTCCCCCTCTTCCTGTTTGCCAAAGGCCAGCCATTGCCTTTGATAATGTCTGGGGTTTAGTAGCCTTACCTGACTTCTTCCAAATTATGTGCTACTAAAACAGTTGGACTTCTGTTCATAAAACCATATGGAATTCACATTTTAAAAAGGCTGTTCCCTGAAGTAGATAATCATCTTTCCAGTAAAACACTGTGTCAGGTTACAAAGTGATGATTACCTTTTGGGTGGGGCTTTGTTATTTCTAGTTGGCAGATAGTTTTTCTTTCAGTCAAGATGACAGGACATGCGAAGCCTTATTTTCCCCAGCAAATGAATTATTCAAACCTTTTCAAGTAATTACAAACTAAACAAAGTAAAATGTGACATTTTCTAATGTGGTGAATCATAATGTATTTGCACCTTCTCATGCCAAACCCAGGCAGCCACATGTTTGCAATCTGACAATAATTGCAGATACTTTCATGTGAATAGTGGTTGTCTTTGAGACATCATTTGATGAAAGACACACAAAAGCATATATTCCATTAAAAACTCATACACTACCTAGTTCTGCAGATTTGACGTTTATAACCCAGCCCTTAGGTTTTATGAACAGAAGAGCCCTCCCTGTATCAGACTCACACTATTTTAAATTTTTGATGTTGAACATCAAGTTCAATTGGTGGTTTATATCAGACCAATGGAAAATTTTAAAGATGAACATGTGTTAAGTAAGAAACATGTTGACTCAATCAAAGCAGAAATCAATACAGGTTTTTTTTTGTGGGGGGGGGGGGTTGATGGTGGAAGGGTGGAGCTGGGGGCAGGTAGAAAGTGAGAAACATTTCCCAGGCTTATGAACTTAAGAGGTTTCAGTTAGGTGTGTGTATTTTTCTTTTCACAAAACATGTTTTTAAGGGTTCTACATCTATGTATTTATACATTAGAGTTGTATGCATGTTACACACATCCTTTCCACTTGAGATCTAAGCACTAAGATATCTGAATTATTTCATAATGATTCATGTCCCGGCATGTCTTTTTACTCAGGGACAGTTTTACAGTGAGATCTAGTCACGGTTCATAAAGCTTTGCAATTTCTAAATGTTTCATTTAGATACAAATGTAGACTGGTCAGTGTCACTCTCCAGTCACAAAAATTATAATGAGCTGTATTTCTTCTTAGTGCCTGAAAGACACATGAGAAGAGTTTTTCTACCAGCCGTCAGGTCTCCGGATGTCTGTCTGGGTCAATGACCCAGCTGCCGTCCCTGTGGCTGAATGTGTGAGATAGGCTCCCCCACCAGTGGTACCCTCCAAAGCAACCAAGTGCAGAAACACGCACAGAAGAATGCCCAATTTGGGGACTACCTGTCAAAGGCTTCCTCCCAGAAATTATTCCTAGAAGAGTGGGGATGTTTCTGTAGCTCTCATAAAATATACGAGGGTGAGTCAAAAATTACCCGCACTCTGGCTATAGAATTTATTTTCATTAACTTTTAGAAAAGACAAATACATCATTTTTCAGCATAATCTCCTTGCTTTTCAATACACTTTGTCCATCTGTCAACAAGTCTTCATATTCCCTCATTACAAAAATGTTTTAGGCTGAGCTGTGAGCCACAAATGCACCGCTGTTTTCACTTCTTCATCGGAAGTGAAACTTCATCCTCATAGGGCTGCTTTCAGGGGACCAAACAGGTGAAAGTTCGATGGGGCAAGATCAGGACTATAGGGAGGATGCTATAACACCTCAAAACGAAGTTTTTGCAGAGTGTCGACAGTGTGGGCGGAAGTGTGCAGATACGCACACCCTCAGACAACAAAAAAAGAATCACCCCACACTGCTCTTCTTTCGTGCAAATCACAAGTGGGGCATCCATTTTTCCTTGCACCGCAGTTACAAATGAACTGATGTAATATGTTCACACATACACAGCAATGACTAGGGAGACAGTAGCCTTGAATGGAAAGCGCTGATAAGACAGTGAGGCCAACAGAAGTTTTAATAACTGGAGTGCAGATAATTTTTGACTCACCCTTGTGCTTTCTTCTTTACTGATGGCCAATGCTCATTACATGAGTTAGACTTTTAGAAGGCCAAGAGGACCCTCCAACACTATGTATCTTCTTTTTCTGTGTGTAAAGAAAAATTGAGTGTTCATAAGAATTTCTAGTAGATAGTTATGTTGATGGTTTAATGGACCACATTCCAAATGAAGAATACGGGGAACGGATCTTGTAAACAACCTGGGATCCCTTTATGGAGAGTTGTACAAAACCATAGAGAAATCCTTTGAATCCATTGTTTGGAGATCTGGAGTCTCCCAAGGGCATGCCACCCTCTTCAGTTGTGCTACTTAACAGCCTTAAGTTTATGATGCTCTCTTATCCTGAACAAACAGGTCTCAAAAGTAGCCTCACGGGGTTAGCTAAGACATAGTGAGAGTCAAAAGGAAAAGCTATTAGATTATGGAAAGAAGATCTATAAAACTAATGTTTCTGTTATATGACATTTTCTTTTGGGGAAAATTAAGCTTTAGGAGTTGTTAGCAAGGTTTGCATATATTTCAAATTGCCAATTAATGACAAAGAAATATAAGATCATTAAGTTTCATAAGATTTTCTCTAAGACTTGAATACAGGGGACTAGTAAAGCAACAGTGTTTGAAAATAAAACTGAGCACAACTTAGTGGGAATCTGTTGATCCTGGGTTGAATTCAGGTTAGTGGTCTAATAAGAATTGGAATGTTTATCTCCAACTTGTTATTCCTTCCTTTTCATTCAGGGCAACTCTGGGTCACTTCTACCACTCTGGTTGGCATGAAAGTAAAGAACCAAGAAGTACGTTTAATTACTCACCACATATAAGGAGTTTATTTTCTATGACAACTATGCTATATATAAAGTCAAACGAACAGCTTGATAAAGTAGATTTG
Source organism: Hippopotamus amphibius kiboko (assembly GCF_030028045.1). Classification (NCBI taxonomy): domain Eukaryota; kingdom Metazoa; phylum Chordata; class Mammalia; order Artiodactyla; family Hippopotamidae; genus Hippopotamus; species Hippopotamus amphibius. The sequence continues at coordinate 230,724,567 of NC_080186.1, forward strand.
ACATAATTAATTCTCTAACATGTAATGGACAACAGAAGATGAGGCTACCATTTTTTCTGCAGCTTCTTTTTCCTTTTTCCTGTAGTTTCCATGTCTCTAGCAGTTGCTCTTGTTCTTTCCTTCCTCTTCACCTCCATGTTGAATTCATATATTTGCCTACTCCCCCAGCAGCAGTGTAATTCTTGGGAGGGAAGGGGCTTACTCTGCCAAACACACAATGATGCTGGTTCTGGGACCATTAAATGTGAGCCAGGAGGGAGTGAGGGGGGAAGACTTTTCAAGGATGTTTTAGGGGCTGCTGCAGCCCACATGTTACACATCACGTCTTATTCACGCAAAAGAAAAATAATGGGAAAAAGGGGGAAATGTAGCAAAATCAAATCATAATCTGTTCCCTGTCCTCTCCATCATATCATACAATTTATATGTCATAAATTCTAAAATTTTGAACATGCTGACACAAGTGTTTATTGATGCAGTTTGAAACTTTTCAATAGTATTCATGTCGCATGATAGGAAACACACAGATAAACAAGGCATTGTGTCTGCCAAGAAGCTCATAGGAACTTGGATGTTTAAGCCCCTCTTTCCTGATTCTTGAGCCCTATACCCATGACTCTCAGAATTTGGGGGGAGTCCAGTTCTTGGGGAGGAATCCTGGTTATGGGAAAGAAAGCCATTTTTTTCATTTTCATATTTCTTTTAAGTCAGGGCTTGGGTCCAGATGTACTAGAGAAACTTTATAGCCACCTGCTACCTGCAGTCTGTTCTCAGTGACCTGGTGAATGGGCAAGGGACTCGCTGAGCCACGCCAGAGGAGGAGACTGCACTCAGAGTACGAGAAACCCAGGACAGGCAGAGAAAGAAGGTGGTTTCTGGTCCTTGGGACTCGAGTAAGCATGAGAGGCCTGTGGAGGCTTTAGAACCACGAGCAGGAGAAAGTCCTTTTCCTTCTTCAGTGAGATATATAGGAGTCCTCCCTTCTGCCCAGACTTCTACTCCCTGATCATCACCTTTGTGATACATCCTGTCAGTCCTCCAGGCCACTCCCTAAGGATGCTGCCTGCTCCAGGGACCTCTGAGAGGCTGACAGCCGAGGTCCACACCCAGGGTGGGCTACCCTACCATCCAGGGTGGTTGTGGTTTGGCAGAGTCCAAAGGCCTGAGTGTCAATCCTGGCTCTCTCACTCGGGTCTGTTTCTGAGCCATAACTAACTTATGAGATTTAAGGTTGTTTGGAGGATCCTATCAAGACAACTTGTAACAGCACGTGGCACATAAAAGCTGTTCAATAAGTATTTGCTTAGAACGTAGGGATCACTAGCCAGAACCTATATCCCGCCTGCAGTTGGAGGGAGGAAAACACCTCCTGGTTTGCAACAAGATCAGGCCATGCTCATCACCTTGATTCATGAACAGGCTGCACAATTAACTCACAACAAGGACTAAGGGTGTGTACCGAAGTGTTAGCATGGTAGGGGGCCGCCCCGAAATGATGGGCAAAGAAAACTCTCCATAATGTTATATCTTCTGAATCAATGTTATATCTTCTGAACCCATGGATAATGTTATATCTTCTGAACCCATGGATAAATAGAGCTGATAGGACACAGATTATTCCATTCTGTGCTTCTTCCAAGTCCCATTCCTCATTAAGGGAGATACGAGCATTCCAACAGGCTTTTCTTATTCACAGTACCATAGCATGTTTTCTGAGGAAATCGTGGCATGGCCTCTGCCAGATAAATTTACAAATTCACAAAACTTGTTGTTGAAACAATGGCATTTTGACAACCTGAAGGGAAAAAGAAGGGGCCACGACCTGCATGTTTATTTGTTTTTCCACAATCTGGTCTAAGCTCCTATCAGAGAATCCATGCTTCTCTTCAGAACAAATAGTTCTGTTGGAATGATCAATTCCTGGCAGAAGTTAGAGCATGTAGAGCCTTAGCACTTTGGAAATAGTTCTTTTCATCTAATGGTTGGCACAGGTAAGAGTTTTCTGAGGTTGCTGAGAGTGCACTGGTCCCTAGAAAAGAACTGTGCAGTAACTCGGGATTTCAACAGCTCTTGAGCATGGATTAGCTTACAGCCTTGATTTTTATGACACCTGGTGCCTCATTAACTCACAATAAGTGTTGACCAGTATTCTTAAAAATAAAGCTTGAAGACCCCTTTGGTCTTTCAATGAAAATACCAGTTAACAGACATTTATTTGTCTATTCTCAGACTTGTATAAACCAACAATATACCTATAATTGAATCAATCAAACAATAAATATTTATTGTGTAGCAAGTACTTTCTTAAAGGCTGAAAACAGAGCAATAAACAGGACCAAAGAGACCCTTGCCTTCTTGGAGCTTATAGTTCAGTGAGGAAGGCAAACATTGAACAAGTAATAATCAGTGTAGTAAAAGCTGTAAGTGTGGAAGTCAGCTGGGAATACGTGGTAGGATTTAACTGCTAGAGTATAGGAAAGTCTTCCCAGAGAAAACTTGAGATCTGAAATTAAGTGTTAGCCAGGCAATGAGGAGGGGTTAATAAACAGATTTTGATTTTTATTTTACAGGTTTTAATACACATGAAGACCACATGATCAGATTTTCCTTTATAAAACTTTTATCTTTCCATGATATTGAAAATGGATTAGACTAATGCAAGAGTAATTACAGGAAGAATAGTTAGAAGGCCATTACTCTAGCCTAGAAGAGAGAGGAATGTGGATGTGAATGTGGATGTACATATATGGAAGTAAAAGGGGTATGACTCAGTACGCAGTCAGATGTAAGAATCTAATGATGCCATGTAGGTCCTAAGAGGCAAATCAGTGTCCAACAGTCTCAACATCACAAAACGAAGGGGTGAAGTGGTGAGTTCATGGTTATGTAGTTAATTTGATTAATGTACGAGGGTGAGTCAAAAATTATCCACACTCCCATTATATTAAAACTTCTGTTGGCCGCACTGTCTTATCAGTGCTTTCCGTTCAAGGCTACTGTCTCCCCAGTCACTGCTGTGCAGGTGTGAACATGTTACATCAGTTCATTTGTAACTGCAGTGTGAGCAAAAATGGATGCCCCACTTGTGACTTGCAGGAAAGAAGTGCAGCATGCAGTGATTTGTTTTTTGTGGTCTGAGGGTGTACCTGGTGCCGTTATTTATCGAAAACTTTGTGTGCAGTACGGAGAAAGTGTTTTGTTGTGAAGAAGTGTGTATGAATGGATAGAGAAGTTCAAGGAAGGTTGCACAAGTGTTAGCCATCAAGAAGGAGCCGGGCGCCGTCCACATCCACAGCTGATGACAACATTGAGTGTACATGTGAAATGATTCTGTCGAATAGATGAATGACAGTGGATTATGTGGCAAATCATTTGCAAATCAGCCATGGCTCTGCCTATGAAACAATCCACGATAGACTTAGGTTTCAAAAAGTTTGTGCTGAAGCTTAAGCTTCGGATTAAACACAGAGGACTGCTATCCAAGGGCATTGTGATCTTGCATGGCGAGGCACATCTACACACTTCTGCCCACACTCGACATTCTCCAAAAACTTCGTTTTGAGGTGTTAAAGCATCCTCCCTATAGTCCTGATCTTGCTCCATCAGACTTTCACCTGTTTGGTCCCCTGAGAGCAATCCTATGAGGATGAAGTTTCACTTCTGAGGAAGAAGTGAAGATAGTGATGCATTTGTGGCTCACAGCTCAGCCTAAAACATTTTTGTAATGAGGGAATATGAAAGCTTGTTGACAGATGGACAAAGTGTATTGAAAAGCAAGGAGATTATGGTGAAAAATGATGTATTTGTCTTTTCTAAAAGTTAATGAAAATAAACTCTACAGCCAGAGTGCGGATAATTTTTGACTCACTCTTGGAGTAGATAATAAAGTTGCTTAAAACAGAATTTAAAAATTTCCCTACAACTTGGGGCAAGAATGACCTGGTCTAGCTGGCTCTATATAATTAGGTGATCGCTGAATCTTCCCCTTACTTAATGATGTGTGCATAGTTCCTATTAGTGAATAGAGTTAAACAGTAAATATATTGAACACCTGGTTCTAAAATTTCAGAGCAGGTCCAAACCCAATGATTTCCACATTGAAGGACCTCAGTCAAATATCAATCTTATATCCATATTTTGAAGATTTCTCTTTTCCTGAGAATTATGAACAAAATATAGGAATTATTTGTCTCTTTCCTAGCTTTGTTTTTTAATTTAAATTTCAGTCTTTAGCAAATCCAAGTAGTAGGTTATAGTCCTAAATACCAGGCTTTGGAATCAGACTTGTATTCACATCCCAGCCTTGTCATTTACTGTGTCAACCTGGGCAAGTTAACGTCTCAGCTGTGTTTTCTTTTATTAATCCAGGTCTATTATTATTTTGAAAATGATCCTCTAAGTCACTGTTTTCCTCCATTTCCTCTCCTGATTCACTTCTCTTCTTTTAGCATTGCCTATAGGTAGAATAGAGTGCTGAGTTCAGTGTTCTCTGGGTATTCCCCTCCTGTTAATCAGAATAAGTGTCTTTTGCTTCTGACTTCTGGTTAGGGTTGCTTGTTAGCAAAAGATTGTCTCTACATATAATACCTGGAGCAATAGGACTGTCTTCCCTATGGAACATTTAAGATACTTCAGAACATATTTGGTGAGGCTAATTATTAAATCTCAGTTTCAGGCAGAAGTGTTTTGCGGCAAGTATGGAGGAGTATCATGTGATTGGAGTTTGCGCTATCTCTTGTACTGCTGTGTGCTCCTCTACTGTGCCTCCTGCCTGACATGGAAGAGTTCAAAGACAGAAGCTTGAAACTCCAAAGAGTTGTCCCTCTTATTTTATAGACACCTTCTCTAAGTTCCATAAGTAGCCAGGCAAAATAGGAGGGCATTATCTGGTATTCTGAAAGACACTTTTGCGCAGGATTAAAGATGTTTCAATTAAAGGCATACACATAATTTACGTCTTCAATACATCTGCTTTCATTTCTTGTTTCCTGTCTCCTAGTTGGCTAAATTAACATTAATCTCTTTTCAGTAAGTTATAGGAAGAATAATTAGAAACTTTCAAAAATACTTGAAATGTTCATGTCTTAAAAAGGAATGATAATGATAAACTCATCTTCTTACAGTAATCATACATTATGCTTTACATGCTTCTCAAGAAGCTGATTTCAAGTTACATGGCTGAACTTTTATTCTTGGTCTGGAACAAACTAGAGGGCAACTATATTCTAGAGGGCAACTGAAAGGTTGATCACGTTATTATCCTCACCAATGAAAGAAAATACGGGTACAAATAAAAATACAGTTTCCATATAATCCATTCATCTGAATGACTCAGTCCTGGGAATGAAATGCTATTGGAGCTTGATCTCTTCCTCACATACTCATTTCCCAGTTTTGGCTATTATAACCTCTGGAATGTTTGTTCCAATGTATTATTCTTATGCTGTTAGACATTTTACATTATTCACCTTGCTTGCAAAAGAAGTATATGTGTACATTCTCTTTGTAGCTATATTTTTTTTTTCAGGTAAATTACATGGTTTCCATGCTCACCACTAGTTTTTCATCAACTATGTCTTGTCTGAGTTCTTAATTTTATCCATTAGTAGGCTGAACTTTGGCAGTATTCTCATGTACATAAGCAAAAGTGTTTCTGTTCCTTATTTACATGAATTGCACCTTGAATGGATATAAGATTTTCAGATATTGACCTTTTCTTCTCAAAACTAAATATTCATTTATTTGTATTATTTGGGGCATTTATTGTATTGTTTTGTATCTCATGTTCTGTTTGAAATGTCTGATTTTTTTTTTCCTAGATAATACTTAGTTTTACTTTTTTTAATGTTGAGATGTTTGGACATATCTTTTTTTCCCTAGTCTGACCAATTTTTCTAGACTATGTTTAGATGTCAGTTGTTTATTATTAAATTTGTCTGACATAAAGAGTCCTTTCAATGCAAGATTTCTTTATTCAGATTGGGAGGCGGGATTCTGCTAGAGCTTTGAATGTTATTTTTATGTCATTCATTTCTCTGAAACCTAAGTGATTATTTTCAAAACAGTATTTATCAGAAATTCAATTTTCTGCAACATTAATTATGTTTTTTATTGATACTATTTTAATTCTGCAGTGGCTTTACTCTTTACATTACATTACAAAACTTTACATTAGCTCTGCCAGCTACCACTTTATCCTTGTTTTATTATATTCTTTTCATTGTGCCATATTTTGTTAATTTTAGTTTTTAAAAAGGCAAAGCATTTTCTACCTAAAAATTTATTTCTGTTCCTGGAGTAAATCTTCAGAAGTATCTTCTTTACCAGGTCCTTTAATGCCATGTTTGTCTTCTTTCATGTTGCAGAATCTCCTCGGAGACTCATGGTGGTATTTTTCATTCTTCTGGTTACCCATTCTTGAATGAGGACAAGCTTATCTGGGCTTGGTAGGTGGGCCAAAGTCTTCTGTGCTAATTCTCCTTGGGTTTTTTCCTTTTTTTTATCCGGGTTTCATTAAAGTCTTCCTTTTAGAAATTAAACTGGATTCTGAATAAAAATTAAGAAAAAATTCTTCATATTAAAGTTCACATCTTGGGTGTCTATAGTTAGAGGGGAGAGATGAGTGGGAATGGGGTGTAGAGTTAGTTGCAGGAAGGCAATTTTTCTCTGCATGGTTTTCTTTCTTCATTGGTACCACTGTACCATGGACCAGACTTCTGTCTCTGTCTTTCACCTTGGCCTAATCACTACTCAAGATACAAAGTGTGGTTATGTCCTTCTGGATCTCCTTCATGGAGCGGTAGACTTTTGGCTGAGGAGGAGCCTTCTGTCTTATACCAGGGATGCCTCTGTTTTTGAGAGTGCTCCTCCCAGGTCCAGGAGGACCGGCCACACTGACAAAAAGTTAAGTTTCAGGGAAGCACTTGGCTCACTCTCCCTCCAGCAAAGCTACTTCCGATTGCTCTTCACCTGCAGCAGCTCCAGGTAAAATGGTCATCTCTTCACAGTCCAGCATGATCTCTAGCTTTCTCTCTTCAGGTTAGGGGATTCCTCTTCATTTCAGAAAGTGCTATCTCCTGTTGGAATCAGCTCTGGACTCTACTGAGAAGCTGGATTATGAAAACTCATACTACCTCCAAGGTGTCTCTTGGGTATAGCTGCCACTTTCTCTCAAAGCCCTGCTCCTGGAGAATCAGAGTGCTCCTAATCCCGGGTTGTCAAGGCCCTCACTGAAGTGATGCATTATTTTCCAGTGGGCTCCAGTATTTAGCCAAGCCTTCCAAAGTAAGGCTTTCTGGAATATTCTGCCAGCGCTTTCATTCCCAAGGTTTCTTTTACTTATTCTCTGTAATGTCGTTCCATTCTCTTGGAAGAGGATTTGTGAGTCAGTCTTTGATATTGTTCCAAATTAACTCTATCAAATCAAAATTCCTCACATTTTGTGGTTAGGGGTTGTCATGGCTCCTGAGTTCTAATTCTGATGAAAGTTTTTCAGTTTAAAGTTTTTTCTTTGGCTTTTTTTTTTTGCTTAGAAGATTCCTTGTATTATAATCTTGTTGGGGTTATAAATTTCCTCATATTATGGCCTTTAAAGAATTTCTACATTCTTCCAGTAAAATTTCTAAGAAGTTTAGTTAATCCAAAGATTCAATGCTATATTTACTAGCTTTACTTAATTTGAGAGTTGAAAGGCTGTTGCATAAGTAATGAAAGTCAGAAGCAATGACTATGGTTGTCTCTTCTCCTTCATAGATGAGGTGTCTGCAATTTAGAGAGTAAGGTCAGGCCACTGTGCCCTTTAGTGGCCTGGCCAACACTCAAGCCCAAGTGTCCTGACATACCTCATGTTCTTTTGTTGTTTTTGTTTGCTTGTTTGTTTTCTTTTTCACTCTGATCTTGCCTCACAGCATTTGGCTAAGATCAAATAGGTATATATTCCCTTTGGATTGAATAGAAAAGTGTCTATTTGGCAATATATTAATGAGAATCTTATTCAAAACGTTTTTAAAAATTTAGTAAATTCAAAAGTATTGTTATATTACTATGTTTAATAACATCATGGTCTAATAAAAAATAATACAATCATAAGACCTAAATGGCCTGGTTATATTTGTGCTTTGCTCTCTACTGGTGACTAGACATAGATTACCCATTGTCAAAGATGGGTTTTCTAGGCAATAGCATTAATGTAGAGCAAATTAACTCATGTCTGATTTTCACATTTGGTACTACTTAGCTGCCTCCCCTCAGGCTTCTTTGCCAGGTGTTCTAGCACTAAAGCTGGAAACCACGGCCATGCCAAAGGCACTCTGTGCTTGCAGCCAGAAATGGAGTTTTCTTTCTGGAGACATCTGCTTGTCTGTCACTCTTACTGCTCTTGTGTGAAACTTCTTTGCCTGCTGCTTGTCTGTGGGTTGGCTGAGGTACCACTGTAATTCAAACCTATTTGCAGAGAAAATATTCTGAGATGATACGTTTTATAATTATCTGATTTAATCTTGCAGTGTTTGGCCATGATGGCTATCTTTCTCTCTTTAAACTCAGCTCCTCTGATATCCCTGATATTTTTCAGTGAAGAGCACAGAATTCCAGAACCATGCTCCTGGGTTCATTTCTGCATCAGTTAGCTTTTCTTACAATAATGCTGGGTAACAAACAACCATACATTCTTGATGGATTGCAACAATAAGCATTTGTTTCTCATGTTAGCTGGAATGGCTCTGCAGATCTCAGCTGATTTGGTCTTGTGTCTATGCATCAGCTGGGTGGTCTGCTGATCTACAAGAGGTTTTCTAGGTGAGGGTACCTTAAGCTACTGGTCCAGCTAGCTGCAGATAAAACTCAGGTAAGTTCCTTGTTTAGGAGCTTAAATATTCTAGGAGGCAAGCTGAGGAATCTTGCAGGCTGGGAGTGATGCCAGAACCCCAAGAGAGCAAGTGGAAACATGGTGTGCCTCTTAAGCTCTAGGTTGGAATATGTATACTGCTGTCTCTGCCCACATTCCTTTGACTATAAAACTCAAATGGCTGAGTCCAAAGTTGAGGGGCATGGAGGTACACTGTGCCTCCAGTGGGAGGGACCTCAAAGTCACATGGCAAAGGGAGTAGATAGAGGGAGTCATGCAGGAGTGGGGCCAACAGTGTAGTCTGCCACAGAATCCCAACAAAACCGTTCCCAGTACTGTGGCTTACTCTTTTCTAAATCTTGTCTATGATTTGGAGATAATAATAATAATCTCTACTACATGGGTTGTTGTGATGATTAGGATAAAAAAATGCATGTGAAATGATTAACATATGTTCTAGCACATAGAAAGTGCCAGTAAATGGTAGGGGATGGTGGTGGTAGCATTATTCCCAGTTCTCTTCCCACTTCTCTGAATACATCCTGTGCAGCCTACTCTTCCCTGGCCTGATCCTCATGTATTGGTACTTTTCAGGATTCCAGCCTGAGGCCTCTTCTCTTCTCACTCTACACATGCTGCCTGGGTGATGTCTTTTATATCCATAGTCATCCATAGCATAAAACCATGTTGATGATCTCAAATCTCTTCCCCAGACTTCTGTATAAGGACTTGGGCATGTGTCTTTGTTCTATCTTCCCTCCTGGTTTCAATTTTCCTAACATTGTACTTTTCCTAGAGTTAGAGCAGCACTTTATGTCCCCAGCTCCCTGTGCTTAGAGTAGATCGAGTCTAATGGAGGAGACTTCAGGGACATAACAAAGTCCGTTTGAGCAACTGGTCCCCTCATTTGTCTGCCAGTGACAGAAATAAACACAATCACTCTTTAGATTCTCCTAGTGCTTTCTACAACTCCTTGGAAGGGGACAGTTCATTGTCCTAATGCACATGAAGATTAGTGTTTTGTATTAGGATTGTGTACTAAGAAACGCCGCCTGCCATGTTGGTAAACAAAGGATGCTGCATCCATCAAGCCACTACAGCCACCTCCTACAGTGCACCCTGAGGAGACTCAGGAGGAGAAGCACTGGATACTGGCCCCCGGTAGCTGAGGTGCATATCAAAGCCCAGACTCGTGCATCTTCCCATACATAGAAAAGTGCTAAATTCCTTAGCTTGAGATGTCTGGTTTTCTTTAATTAACAGCAATCTTTTGATGTTCCGACCACCTGGTCTTTGTTGCAAAAATATCCTATATATCCTGGCTACCCCCCTTACCTCTTTGGAGCAGTCCCTCGAAGTTATCTGAGATGCTGAGTCCTGGGCTTAAGTTCTCAGTTTTGTCTGCTGTATAAAACATAACTCTCAGCTTTTAGGTAGTGCTTGTAGGTTTGTTTGTTTGTTTTTTCAGTTGAGAGGACTGATTAAAATTCCTCTTAAAATGCAAACATAGCAAGAAAGAGGAGCAAGACAGAAGCCCATTCTACCCTGCACAGCTCATCACTGAAGACTGGTTTACCAGCCTAGCTTAGCTAAGTGATCAGATTGTTGGGGGTGGGGGGGATGGGGGGAGTGGGTGGGAAATGGAGGACAGGCCTGGTGCATTTTGACAAGATAAGTGGAGCCTGAGAGACCTGGAAAGCCTGGTATGGTGGAAGAAGTGTGAGTGAGTAGCTGCTGGGAACAGAAGTCAAGAAGGGAAGAGTTAAGGGATCAAATAAACAAATAAATAAATATAATTATAATATATATTTTCAGCTGTTCAGGAAAAGAAACAGTTATTTAAGAAGAGGACTAAAACTTGAGGCTGAGAGAAGTATTAAGCGATTAAAAAAGCATTATTTGTGCAAGGAGACAGGAAATATTTGTTAAAAAATTAAAATGGAAACTGATATGGTGTAGTCCTAATTCAGGAATACTTTATGGCCAAAAATAGTGTTCCAAAGGAGAGTTGGAGGAGTATGGAAGCACTTTCAAAGTGCGCCTGTGTGAGCTCAAGCTTCCTGTCTAATGCAGAAACACAACACAATGTTCCCCTGCTGTTCTAGCATAGATCCATATTGGCTGCCTCAACTAAGCAGATGGCCTGCATGAGAACCAGGTATTTCACTCTACTCAGAAGGTCTGCAAAAGCATTTAGCAGATGTGTTCCATCAGTGTGCTTCGTAGAATTCCAACTTGTAACCTAGAACTTGTTCACCAAGTTCCATGAAGTCACCATTTATTTTGAAAGAGAAAAAAGGAAAGTTCTTCTAAAAAGATACATAGACACTATCTTTATAAACTTGGGGTAGGAAAGAATATATTAAAAAATATAGAAATCGCAAACCATAGATGAAAAGAATGATGACTGACTCCATTAAAATTAGTAACATTTGTAAAATAAAAGACATAACACAACTCGTGAATTTTATGATCAGCTTCGGCAGAAATTAGCATTGTAAAACACTGCTCTACAAAAATATCTTGTTTTGTTTTTATAGATTAACTTGGAATGAATTACTATGTTGACAATATTCATGTACATTCATGAACATGATATAACTTTCCATTTATATGGGTATTTGTTTATGTTTTTTAAATAAAGTTTTACATGTTTCTCCATAAGTTCTTACATATTTTATTAGATTTATTTATTCCTAGGCATAAAATATATTCTGTTACTATTATAGATATTTTAAAATATATTCTCTAATTGTCATTTGTATATAGGAATTCAAAATTATATATATATATTATGATATATATGTATGTGTATGTATATATAGCATTCTTAGTTCTAGTAGTTCCCCTATGGCTTATTTTAGTTTTTTATTTCACAAACGTATTGTCTATGAATAACGACAATTTTATTAATGTCTTTCCAGAGTAATTAATGAGGCTTGCCTCCTTCATATACATTCTGTCTCTCTGGATGATAGCTCCTAATTTTATCCACCAAAGCCACAACTAAATTCTCTAAATTCCTTTTACGTGAAGGTGCTATGGGTACACAATTCTGACAAATGTGTCGTAAGTAGAAAATTTCTAGAAATCTTTGGGTGCTTTAAAAGAGACAGATTAACTTGTCATCCTAACTTTTGCCCTTTGCCCTTTCCCTGGAATGTGTATGTGATGCCTAGGAGTGCAGCAGCTATCTTGTGAACATGAAGACGAAAGTCACACACTGAGGATGACATAATGGAAAGATAAGAGATGCCTGATGACATTCCATAATTCTGTAAAAGCCTGGGACTGCCTACTACTAGACCTCTTCTAGAAAGTGAGGAAAATAAACCCGCCTTTGGCTAAGTGTCTACCTGAGGTTTAATAGAAAGCTGAACAAATACACTTTTAATTGCTTAGCTTTTATTTATTTTATCCTGTTTTGGTGTTTTATTCTATTTTGTTTTCCTCCTTCTAAACTGACTCAATCTCAATTACTTCTTAAGGTGGGTAATGAATATAACCTTTTAAAAGTATTTTAAAAATACTTTTAAAAGGCAAACAGGGCATAATCTTCACAAGAAGGTAAATGCAGAAAGGACATCATATATCTGTACATGAGTTCATTCATCAATTGGCAATTAGGGCTGGCTAAATACATTTACTCAACTGGTATTGTAGAAGCCGGTAAAGATTAATTTATTTTCTAAACAAGAATCAGTAAGAGTCACAGCCTTTCATCTTCTGTTAAGTATATATGCAAATCACATGCATACTCACTTGGTTATCGATTACCATAGAAAAGGTAGTACAGCATAGTGTTTAAGAGTATGGGTTTTGTATTCTGTTAGCTTTGCTTCAAATCCTTGTGCTACCGTGTTCGACTGTGTGAACTTAGACAAGTCACTTGGCCATCCCCTTCCATAATGATGTCAGAGTCTGTCTGGGAGAATACCACAGACACACCAAAATATGGGTACATTCTGAGTGATGTGAATAAGATAAACTAGAACTGGAGATTATGACTCTAGGTTTGATCAGAGTGCTATAGAACAAATGATGTAGGTTTTGGAGCCAAACCAGAACCAGCACTACTGTATTAAAATGATCCCATAATCAACAACATTTAGCCTTATTTTTTTTTCTTTTTCTTCTATTTCCTGTGCCTCAATCTTTTTTTATTTTTATTGAACTATAGTATAGTTGATTTACAAAGTTGTGTTAGTTTCAGGTGTCCAGCAAAGTGATTCAGTGATTCAATACATATATATTCTTTTTCATATTCTTTTTCATTATAGGTTATTACAAGATATTGAATGCAGTTCCCTGTGATATAACAGTAGGTCCTTGGTTGGGTATCTATTTTACATATAGTAGTGTGTCTCTGTTAATCCCAAACTCCTAATTTATCCCCTCCGCCATCCCCCTTTCCCCTTTGGTAACCTTAAGTTTGTTTTCTATGTCTGTGAGTCAGTTTCTGTTTTGTAAATAAGTTCATTTGTATCATAATTTAGATTCCACATATAAGTGATATCATATGGTATTTGTCTTTCTCTGTCTGACTTACTCTTCCTGTGCCTCAATCTTAAAAATTAAACTAATATATAAGCTTATTTTGCTGTGGGTTAATCTTGGCTTGCTTTGGGAGATATGTTCTTCAGGGACAAGCACAGAATATCTAGTTGGAGTTCTTATACCACCGCTTACTGATTCTGGAGTCTTGAGCAGGTTATAGGGCTCTTTGAACGTCACTTTATTCATGTATGATTTTTAATGTTACTTGCTTTAACTACTTTGAAGAATTTTCATGAGGATCAAATAAAATAATTCCCATGCAAGTTTTTTGGAGCAATTTTCAAATGTCATATGTCACATAGCATTTAGCCCCATGATAGGTTTACAGGATATTCTCAATAAAAAATCAGATTATTGAGCTCTGGATCCTTTCTGGTTTTTTGCTTTAGAGTTAGTTGCTAAAATAGTTTACCTTAAAAGATGTAGCATCCTGAAATGTCCAATAGGTTTGACCTCTATGATTTCTCTATTGCTACATCATTTTTATTCTACACTGCACTTTCAAGTTTCAAGTCATGAGACATGTAATATGGGAATAACCCAAATCCCAGCTCATCAAAGAGGAGAAAAATGTCTTTACCAACTTGTCTCAGCTACATTTCAGTATCCTGTTTCTCATGAGGCTCGACTAACAATTAAAATATCCAGTTGGTACCTGTCTTGTCAATATCAGCTGACAACCAGACTGAGCTCTATTATTCTGAGGCTGTGAAATATTCTCGGCTCTTAGTTTTCTCATGTAATGCTTCGAGGACTCCTTTAGCTAAATAAAGCGCATCTGTTAGGGATCATCATTATTACCCCACCTAAAGTTAAACACTGTTTGTTCATAATAATGACTCAGTCTCATGAAAGCTACTGTTCAAATATGTGATAGAAATTCCTACCCATGAGAACTATTTGCATATTAAATTGTCTTCAAATTGAGGTATTAGGATCATTGAAGCTCGTATCCCATAAACTAGCCTGGGATTCTCCCCAGTCACTCACTGCAGGAAATAACCTGGTGTAGATCTCAAAAAAATGAGAACAAAAGTATGACTCCTGTTTCTCACATCTCCCATACCTAGGAGAATTAGAAGCAAAGTATGGAAAGAGGATTTTAAAGTTACTGATGGTGAATGACTGTTCCCTACAGAGGAAAAGAGGTGTTAAATGGCTAATGATAAGATTTCAAGTAAATAATTCTCCACTCTATTTTGAAGTCAGTCAGATTTAGTTTATATCATTACTTTATATTATATCCATGTATGAATTGTCATAGAACTTCTTTCTTTATAATGTCTTCTAATCTGTCTCGTTGCTTTTTTTTCCCAAATTTCTTGTCCAAACACTCATTTGTTGACTTCTATGTTACTGCTTGCAAAACCTATTTCCTTTCTGCTCTCCTTACATTAAATCCATCCATCTCTAATCTGTCTGAGATATTACTACAAATCATTTTTTTAAATTCATTTTGTTATGTCATTTAAGTATTTAAAAATCCTTAGTGGTGCTTTCTGTTTCTAGTGTGGGAGGGAGAGGGAATGGGGGACCAAAGATGACTCTGAGGTTTGAGCAACTAGGTAGATGTAAGTGACACTAACACAGGGGACCCAGGAGAAGGAGACAGGTTTGGGACCAGAGGGAGATGATGAAGGCAGTTGAGTTTGAGTGACTTGAGACATAGAGGAAGCAAACAAATGGACACTCAGATCTGATGCTCAAGAGAGAAATGAGCTGGAGATAAACATTTAGCAGTCATCATGATATTGAGAATTTAAAAAACACAGGATAAATAAGACTGTGGAAAGTATACAAAGTGAGAAGAAATAGCCTAAGATATACCTCTGATAATATTAGAAATTTTCAATATTTGTAAAGCTCATGTGTGGAAGAAGAATCAACTTAGCATAATTAGGGCCAATAGGAAAAGGCATAAGAAATCCAATTTCATTCCATTATCTGGGAGAAATGTGTACTAACTAAATCTGTCAATGGCTGTGAATTTGCCATCCTAGGAAGCCCAAGAGCCTCAGCTAGTGACAGTGTATCACTATGTCACAGAGAGAATACCTCCTTGGAGGAACAAGGCTGGTTAGATAGCTTCTCAGGTTCTTTCAACTCTCAGATTTTGTGATTCAATGTATGGTCCATTTCCTCCTCCCCCAGTCTGTAAACACTTTGAGCACCAGGATTAGTCCTGAGAACACCAAGAAGTGTTGGACACAATGTGGATCTCGGTAAATATTATTGATTGCTAGGACTTTGGAAAGTTCTCTAACATTAGATTAGCAAATGCTTTTTTAGCCATACCTGTTTAAGGAGCACTGAAGAAAGGATGTAGAAATAGGATGAAGGAATTAGGAGTGCTGGTGGAGGAGAGGTGGAGTGGACCGTTGAAGGAGAGAGATAAGCCCTAGGAGAGGGGAAATGTGTGGTTGTTTGCTGGAAAAAAATTAGCATGCTAATACAAGCGCTGGGAGATATTTTAACTATATAAAGTGCCTTTGTTGTGACAGTCTGTGGGAGTACCTCACATATTATTAGGAGCAAACAATATACATACACAAATGCATACAGACACACATGTATACTTCTGAGTTTCTCTTTTTCTGCCCTGCGATAGCCTCCCTATCAAAGAGAACAGTCATATTATAAGAAGGTATCCTCCATGATGGTGCTTTAAACCATGTACAGATCAAACCACATATGCACATACACCCTAAAGCTTTAGTGGACTGTAGAAGAATATCACATTTTACAGTTAACTAGAGAGCTCATTGGCTTTTAGAAGCTGAAAGCATCACAGTTGGTAAGTTCTTGGGAAAAGAGCAGAGTGCAGTCAATGGGTAAAAGAGCTTCTTCAATCAGCACCTTTGGTGACATCTGGTGCCAAAACAAGCAGCTGGTTTTTTGCTAAAACCTTATTTTTCCAAAGGTGTACCTCTAGTTGCATTAATTGAAACATGCACCAGTTAAGGTAGACTGTAGCTTAGAAATGTGATTTCTCCTGTTTTTCTTATGTTTAAAAGGGCCTGTGAAATAGAAAGCACAATTTCCCTGCAAAATGGCTGCACTTCTTCCCCGTCATTGCTTCGTTGAAGATGAATTGTACTCACTAAAGCAAACACTTATGCTTTAGATCTTTTGGTACCGAAATAATCCCTTTGAATTGGGTCATTTTGCACGTGTCTGGCAGCCATTTCCAGGGCTCAGCCAGTAGCTCATTTCAAAGGCAAATGATAATTTGCAGATTCTGTGCAATGGAATTGAAATGTCTTGCATTTCCTAATATTTTGTACTTTGTCTGCAGCTGCCAAAAATGATCATCATTTCTTAATACTGAGCTAAATTGGGCTATATCCAATTCAAAAAATCTACTGTGATTGCATTTTGATTAGTTGTTGAGAGAAATACCACATTGTCTTCTCAGAACACTAAGGTACCTACAGACCATGGATCCCAACCCTTCTCCGTCCTGTACCTATAACTGCAAAATGACTGGGAAGGAAGTATATTTCCTATGGAGGAACAGGTAGCCTTTCTTGCTTCTTGGACCTGGCTGTGAGTACATGACATTCCTGGTTGATTGCCTGTCACTTCATAATACCTGCACTTTTGGACTGTAGGTGATGGGCAAGATTATCAAGTGACTGCTTGTAAATCAATTCCTTGGAATGATAAAGCCCTCAAAATCATTGACTTGGTCCCAAAGGAAAACTGGAACCTCTTCCTATCCCCTCCACCAACCCCCAACAAACAATAAACAAGAACAAGAAATACCACCATCTTCAACAAATTCCAGCTCCAATTGTATTAATAAACAGCCAATATGACATGATCCTTGCTTTGTACCAGATACTATTCTAAGCACTTTATATGTACAAACACATTTAATCCCCACCAAGCCTAATAAAGTGGCTACTATCTCCATATTTTCCGCCATTTTACATGTGGGGATAAAGAGTAGTTAAGGAAGTGGCTCAAGTTCGTGTAGCTATTAACTTGCCGAGTTAGGATCCCAACCAAGGCAGTAGGACTCCAGTATCCCTGCTTTTGACCACTTTACTGAAGTTACTTCCGTTCTTTGGTGTCTGATAATCCTCACTATTGAGAGTTGTTTCTTTAAATCTTTCTTCAAGCATTCCTATTATTATTCAGTCTGTTTTCTTGTGGGTGTATTTTTACCTCCTCAGTCTGCTTTTCTCTTTCCTGTTTTCTACTCTGTATTTGGTCTTCTACCAATGATGATGCACGAAGCACTGTCCCGTGTACAGTTCCCTAACAGGCACAAGACAGTTTACTTAAAAAAGCAGCAAGCTTTGCACACGGGACCTGTGTTCATTCTTCGACAACTACTTCTAGTAAAAATAATATTTATATCATTGGTATAAACTTACTTCAAGGACATTTTTTACTCCTTTTAAAAAACTCTTAATTTCATATCTCCTTATCTTTTTTCCCCAACTTACCATGCCCCCCACCCCCGGCCCCCCCATTACTTTATCTTATCTCCTGGTTATTTGCTTTAGTACTTACCAAATGTCATGGGTTGTTATTTTCAGCTATAATAACTATAATTACTTCAATTTGTCCTTGAGAATTTACTTTCTAAGTTTCCTCTTAAAAACAGGCTCTAAAATCTTAAAGTTCATCTAGATACCAAGCCAGGCTACCTATATGTTTCTCAAAGCTCTTTGCTCCCTCCCGCTGCCACTTTGTAAGTACTGACCCAAGCCACCCCTCATCTGAACAACTGCAACAGACACTAACTAGTTGCCTTACTTCTAGTTGTATCACTTTTAAGCCCAAATTTTCCACCTGGATATTGTAGTAGTTTCTCAAAAATACAGATTTGTCTTTATCATGGTCTGGCCTAAAACCTTTCAGCAGTTTCCTAGCGCCTTTGGGATAAAATCCCCATCCCTTTCCAGGGATCTTCTGGCCTTATTCCCAGCCCTTCTTCTTCACTTCAGTCTCACATCCTCTGTACAGGCCCTGCTGCCTTCCTTGCTGTCCCTTTGCTCATGCTTTCTCTCCATCAAAGCAATTTTCCCTCTTCTTCACCCAGCTAACTACCTGTCACCTTTGCAGAATCAGCTTCCAGGGTACTTCTTCTAGGATGCTATGGCTCTCTTTCCTAAAGAGTCTTTACTGCAGACCTCTCCCACTGGGTCAGCTATTTCTTTCTGTGTTTTCCCCAATCACGTATTTATCTCATGGACACAAATGATCTGTATCTTAATCTGTATCCTCCACTATATTAGGTCTTAGTCAACTTTCTGTCCATTAGGTGGTATTCATATTCAAGTGCTTATATTTGTGGAACTGACGTTTCCCTGTGTTCTTCAACAAAGGAGGAGACCAAGAGTAGACACTGTAATCCTAGCAAGGGTTTGATTTTTTTGTGGAAAGAAAAGGAAGGTTGTTTCAGGGTCTCATAGACTCTGTTACTTTATTGTGCATTTTATTTTATTTTTTTTAATTTATTTAATTTTTAAATTTTTTTATAGAATGAATTCTCTTTTTTTATTTTATTTAATTTTATTTTTTTAAAATTTTTGTCCATGTTGGGTCTTCCTTACTGTGCGTGGGCTTTCTCCAGTTGGGGCAAGCTGGGGCTACTCTTCATTGTGGTGTGAGGGCTTCTCACTGCAGTAGCTTCTGTTGTTGCGGAGCATGGGCCCTAGAGCACGCAGGCTTTGGTAGTTGTGGTGCATGGTCTCAGTAGTTGTGGCATGCGGGCTCTAGAGTGCAGGCTCAGTAGTTGTGGCACAAGGGCTTAGTTGCTCCTTGGCATGTGTGATCTTCCTGGACGAGAGATCGAACCTGAGTCCCCTGCATTGGCAGGTGGATTCTTAACCACTGCGTCACCAGGAAAGTCCCTATTGCGCATTTTAAAACTTTACTTGCTTTACCAGTACTGTCACAGGACTAACTCACCCAAGAGAAGATAATGAAATGATGATGTTGAAGCCTCATTCTATTTAAATTTAAATCTCCTTTTGCTAAGAAATGTCAGTGGTGATGATAGAATCAGAGGCCCGACTTTTGCCTCCTGCTGGGCTTAAGTGAGTTACAAGTAGGTCAAGTGTCTCACTCCCTGAGTCAATGGTTCTGCCTGAAATAGAATGCAGATGGATAAATTGCTTCTCTCAAGCGCTGCTCAGACAAAGCCAGTGTTTTGATATAAGACCAAGTACAGCTAGGAATCAACAAGGAAGCCTATATACCTGTTGAGAAAAACATCTGTGGCAAGGATTTATGATGAGGTGAGGATATGGACATATTCCAAGTAGGTTTCAAAGAAAGCAATACATTATCAATATTAGGGAAAACAATAATTCAACTATACAGGTTTGGCCTAAAGGAATAAACTTGATCCATAAATATGACAGTTCATCTTCAGCAAAAATGCTGTTGGCATTCTGTTGTCAATATTTACCAATAATATCTTAAATAATATCTTACGTGATGCTTTTTAAATGGCATGACTAAGGGGTGGATATGAGGAAAATTCAGTTCGCAAGGAGCAAACAAAAGAAGCTGGCCTTCTGTGATCTGGTGCCTCCCTCTCTTTCACCCCTATTTCTTACCACTCCTGGTCATGACCTCCAGATACCAGCCACACTATGCTATTTCTTGCCTCTATGCCCTGCACATCCTGTTCCCCAATTTTTGTCTGTCCTCATTCATCCTCTCTGTTCTCATAATACCCTTTGCAGCCCATCATTACCACACTTATTATGTTGATGTCTGAAGATATTTTATTTTATTAACCATTTTTAATTGAAGTAGAGTTAATTTATGATGTATTAGTTTCAGGTAAACAGCAAAGTGATTCAATTATACATTTTATGTATATAAATATATATATCTTTTTCAGATTCTCTTCCGTTATAGGTTATTACAAGATATTGAGTAGAGTTTCCTGTGCTATATGATAGGTTCTTGTTGGTTATCTATTTTATATATAGTAGCATGTATATGTTTATCCCCAAATCCTAATTTATCCCTCCCTTTCCTACCTTTTCCAGTTGGTATCCATAAGTTTGTTTCCTATGTTTGCGAGTCTATTTCTGTTTTGTATATATGTTCATATGTGTCACTTTTTAGACTCCACGTGTAAGTGATATCATATGATTTTGTCATTCTCTGTATGACTTACTTCATTTAGTATGATAATCTCTAGGTCCATCCATGTTGCTGCAAATGGCATTATTTCATTCTTTTTTATGGCTGAGTAATATTCCATTGTATTCGGTTGGCCAAAAGAGTCATTTGGTTTTTTCTGTAAGATGCCTCTGGAAGCACTTAGTTGTCTTTAACTTCATTCGAAACAATTTCATTAGATTGTATTCTAACAGCTGTCATATCAGTGTGCATTTAAAAAAATACATCAAAATTTGTGAATTTTTGCGTAGCCATTTTAATATTGAAGATGGAAGAAACAAAAGCAACATTTTTGGCATATTATGCTTTATTATTTCAGGAAAGGTAAAAACGCAACTGAAATGCAAAAAACGATCTGTGCAATGTATGGAGAAGGTGCTGTGACTGATCGAGCATGTCAAAAGTGGTTTGCACAATTTCATGTTGGAGATTTCCCGCTGGACAATGCTCTGTGTTTGGGTAGACCACTGTTTGTATATATATATCACATCTTCTTTATTCATCTGTCAAACATTTAGGCTGTTTCCATGTCTTGGTTATTATAAACAGTGAACGTAAGGGTGCATGTATCTTTTTGAATTATAGTTTTCTCTAGATAGGTTTCTTCCGCCCAGGAGTCAGATTGCAGGATCATATGGTAACTCTATTTTTAGGTTTTTAACAAACCTCCATACTGTTCTTCATAGTGGCTACACCAACTTATATTCCCACCAACAGTGTAGGAGGATTCCTTTTACTCGACACCAGTTCCAGCGTTTATTATTTGTAGACTTTTTAATGATGGTCATTCTGACTGGTGAGTTTTGATTGTCACAACTGGATGGGGAGGAGGGGCTTATGCTACAGGCATCTCAGGGGTAGAGGTGAGGGATGCTGCTGAATATTCTACAATGCACAAGCCCAATAAAAAAATTCACTAGTGCTGATGTGAAACCCTAGTTTAGAATATCTGCTGCATTAAATAAGCTGAGTTAATGTCTGAGGAAAGAGAAAGGACCTATTTATCGAAAATGTGTGTTTTTAGCAATTTCATAATGATAGTGATAACATGTTTGAAAGTGATTCTCACTTATAAGGTCTATTTAGGTTAAGGCAACTCAATAAGCCCAAGTTTGCAAAAAAAGTTTTTTTAAGAAAAATCTACAACAGCATGCTGATTTCATTTCCAGATATAATATTTAAAACCCCCATTTGATGACTGAGTCTAATATTTTTTTCCAAGAAGAAAAATGTTAGATTCTGGGAGGACCACATCTGTTAATTACACATTTCAATTTGGATAGGATCTGGATTTTTCTAAGGATTTGAAATATGGCATTTTGCTTTCTTGATCGGTGAAGCTCATATACTAGAAGACCCATAGTTAAAGAAATCTAGTTCACGAAGTGTATACCCCCTAGGAACCATTCCTAACACCTTCCATTAGTCTTAGGCCGAGGAATGTGGTACATCTGGAATAATTACCCTCAAAGGAGGCATTCCTTTGCCATTGTGTCTCTCTTTTCCCTTTTTCTTTCTTTCTTTCTTTCTTTCTTTCTTTCTTTCTTTCTTTCTTTCTTTCTTTCTTTCTCTCTTTCTCTCTTTCTTTCTTTCTTTCTTTCGAGTTGTTCCTTTGGCCATTGTGCATAGTACTGCTATGAACATTTGTGTACAAGTTTTGTTTGAACACCTGTTTTCAATTCTTTGGGGCTTATACCTAGGAATGGAATTGGTGGGTCATATGTTTCTTTTTTTTTTTTTTTGATTGAAGTATAGTTGACTTACAATGTTAAATTAGTTTCAGGTGTACAACATACTGATTCAATATTTTTATAGATTATACGTTATTTAAAGTTGCTATAAAATATTGGCTATATTCCCTGAACTGTACATTACATCCTTGTATCTAATTGATTTATACCTAGTAGCTTGTACCTCTTATTCCCCTTCCTTTGTCTTACACATCCCCCCACCCCTCTTCCCACTGGTAACCACTAGTGTTCTCTGTATCTGTGAGTCTGTTGCTGTTTTGTTAATGTATGTTCATTTGTTTTATTTTTCAGATTCCATATATAAGTGAAAAGATACAGTATCTGTCTTTCTCTGTGTGACTTACTTCACTAAGCATAATACTCTCCAGGTCCATCCATGTTGTTGCAAATGGCAAAATTTCATTTTTTTAATGGCTGAGTAGTATTCCATTGTATATATGTATACAACACATTTTCATTACCTATTCATTTGTTGATGAAAACCCAAGTTGCTTCCATATCTTGGCTGTTGTAAATACTGCTGCTATGAATATTGGGTGCACCTTTTCAAATTACTGTTTTTGTTTTCTTTAGATATACACCCAGGAGTGGTGTTGCTGGGTCATATGGTAGTTCTATTTTTAGGTTTTTGAGAAACCTCCATGCTGTTTTCTGTGGTGGCTGCACCAATTTTCCTTCCTACCAACAGTGTACTAGGGTTCCCTTTCTCCCACATTCTTACCAACAGTTATTTGTTTTCTCTTTTGTATTTCACTGTTCTTGTCTCATCTCCCCTGGGAAAATGGCCCTTGTTCGTCTATGTAGCAGCAATACAGGATTAAAGCTGTCACTGTATAATCACAGCACAAACCTACTAAATTCCTTGCTATCACATGCAGGGAGCATATTCAGGATGGACTTGGGCTATTGTACAAATCAGACACGTGGAATATGTTTCGTTCTGCCTATGCTGGTTCTAATCCACAAGTATGCAGCTATCTTTTTAAAAACTCTTCCAGATTTATGTAGAAATTATAACATTATCAAAACTATCTAGCATAATCGGATACTCAACAGAAAGAAAACTCACTGTGTAGAAAATTTGAGAGTCAATGCATTTTCAAGTTGAAATGATCTTGAGAGATTATGAAGGCTTCCCCATCTTGCATGCTTATTTGAGAATGAAAGAGGAGAAAGGAAAATTTACAACCTTGCCAACTAGAATCCTGGATTTTAAAAAGCCCTTTAAGTGCGTTTAATTGTATTCTTCTGTGAAATGGCATCTTAGTACAGAGGAGAGAGAAACCTCTTTCTACTGCCCTTTTCTGGATTTGATTTTTAAGCCCCTTCAGGCCACGAGGGCATAGTGGATACCTAATAGTTCTGCATCAGCCACATAGGGAATGGAAAATCCCACAGACATTAAAAATGCCAAGCCAGGGTGGATGTGGGAGGGTGGGGTGCCTTGAGGTTGGGTGGGGGAGGGAGAGGCGCAAGATTCTGAGATGTGTTAGCACAGAATTGCCCATCTTGTCCTTTTTGCTTCTTTCCAGTCCTACTTACAAAGAGCCATGTCTTGACCTGGGCAGTGTGTAAAAGCCAACTGGAAGGATTGTGTACTGATTGATAGGGATGTAGGAGGTGGGGAGGTTCAGCCCCATTTGCAACTCAGATTTTTCTCTAGAGGGAAGGGTAGGAAGCACTAAATCTCTTTGCCTTCTTCAAACATCAGCTACCCAAACAAAATGACTTGTCGAAACCATTGGTACAAAAATTTCAGTTTCTAGTTGTCATAGCTGGTGATGGGGTAAAGGTGAATGAAAAATTCTAGAATAAAAAGATCATCCAGTCTAGTTAATATTGTAATAAAGCTCTAGTAATAGAAAAGAGCCAGTGCATACAAATGGAATTACCTTAGTAACAAAAAACAACTATAGCTTCGAAATTTAATTTTGTATTGAGAAAAATGATAGCCCAGTCCAGTGACGGTATCACTAAGATGAAAAAAATTCCTGGAACAGTGTGAGGCCTTTGCTTTGCTTTTCCTCTCTTTCCAACAGAGAAACCTGATTAGTTTTTCTGTATTCCACTCATTCTAGCTGTTCTAGATAGGAGTGTCTATTTTGAAATGAATCATTGTACAAGATATACCATGCTGATATTACTGTTAGCAGGAGCGCATTTTATTTCAATATTTCTCAGTAGAAGAAGGCATGTCCTCTTTTCCAAGAATACCTGGTGGAGGTATTTGGGCCTGGAATGTGGCAGACTTGCACTCTATTGCTGCCTTTTTTCAACAATGCATGCGTCATATAAAGGAGTGAGTGAGTCTGGATTACATCACCTTCAGTCTTCTGGTTGGCTGTGCATTCTTGGTCTTATACTCACTAGTCAGGCTAAGGTTGTAGCCTTTTAGCATTAGGAAGAAGGAACATCTGGACAGTGACTCACAGTAATCTACCTTGTCTACTAAACTGAATTCCATGTAACATCCAACAAAGTACACACTCCATCCTCAATAGTTTGACCAGGACTTGGAGCTATTAAACTGTTCGATATTAATGTTCTTTGCTTTGAGAGTAGTGTTGATGTGCAGGATTTGTGTCTAATATTTTTCTCTGGGAAGGTGGTCAACTCTGCATATAAGGAATTTGAGTGAATTGACATCTATCTTCTTGAAATTGATTTTTTAATTCTTTAGTCTACTTAGTGTATCATGAATGAATGGAATGATCATATAATTTATTATGATATTAGAGAAGCTTTTGTCTGGGAAAGCGGTCAAGTAAAAGGAATACTTGGACAACAGACACACACTGAGATGGCCCCAGGCAAATTGAAACTGTAGGTCACCTTACATTTGAGCAAATGGGCTGGAAGACAAGGGACTGGACTCCAGACATGTATTTTAAATGAGGGGTGTGACAGAGAATTGCATCTTCTCTTCAACAAAGGCACTGAGTGTTTTTTAAATGAAATCTATGCCTATGAATTGTCCTAGCTGTTCGGTCCAAGAAAGAGTGAAGACCACAAAGAAGTGGAACCTGTAGGATGTTGGCTGACCTCCCAAACCATGGGAGATCACTGGAAGGATAAGAAAGGTCTCTGCTAGCATTTGAGTTCAATTAGCTCAAGGGAGAAAGTTGAATTTTGAAAGATGGGGCAGAAGACATATATTCTCATTCATGGCTCAAAGAACACGTCACTGACTCGTTTTCAATACCAAAGTAAAATTGAGATTATAATCTTATCATTTTCACCACCATCAGCTACGGAGTTATTGAGTGAATTCTTTCATTCCTTTCTCCTATTTCTTTTCATAAGACTTTAAGATGTATCACCAATTTTAAAACACCTATAAAACTTACTCTACACTTATTATACCCTGTGATAATGATCTTGAAATTCTTAGCACCATTAGGACTTTAGTGTGAGTACTTGAAGATACGTGTTTTTACTTGCTTTTCCTACTTTGTTAAACTCATTGGTTGGTTGGTTGGTTTGTTGATTGGTTGTTTGGAGCTGTTTCACTGACTTAGTTTGAAATTTGACAATTTCTCTTTCGTGTTAGTTAGAAGCTGTTGGCATTGATCAATCCCCTGGGGATAATCCTAACTAGCATTTGACAGGGTCATGTCATGTCAACCTTGCCAAGTTTTGGAGATTTTGTGCTCTATTTTGACTGATTGGTGGTTTCCACTGCCTGCTTCCAAACTGCCTGGCAGATGACAACCTTCTGCATTTAATAACTTCTCATTTCTCTGCTGGATCATAGTTATTCCTAAGGTATTTCAAATGGCAATTGGTGAATGACAATTTTGTTTGAAATTCAATCACAGGTGGTACTACAATTGCAAATATCTCAGTAGAGGTGACAATACGTGGGCAGGTACCTTTATGGATGGTTAAGTTTGCAACATTCTGGCAGTTACCACAAAGTATAATTTACGCTTCTAGGAGCTGGCAAGTTGCTTTTCATTTAATTATGCAATGAATACCTGATTTCAAAAATATTAAAATGTTGACAAAATATGCCCATAAATCAAGCAACTATGGTCATGTATTTGGCTGGATAGTTTTGCACAGGGAATAAAAGCCCCTGAAATGGCCAAATGGTAAGAATTTTCATAATGACAGAGTTAAACAAGGTAACAAAACAAGCCTTCACTCATACTTTGGTTGTTTTCATCCTCCTTTTTTAGAACATGGAATAATCTCCAGTGGTTGCATGTATTTATTTTGAGGAAGCGGGACTGTGCAACGGTTAGCAGCGTCTGACTTTATAAGGCAGTCAAATCAGGTTTCAAATGGTGTGTTAACAACACCAATGAATAACACATGAACTGCAAACAGGAGTGACACATGGATCTATGGATATTATCAAGAACGTGGCGGGGCCTGCTTCATTGAGAGGATGGATAAATCTGCTCAGGATCATCACCCTTCCTTCTCTCAACTGATTACATCAATTTGGGTCTCATTATCTTTAAGGGACTCCGCACAGCTAGTTTTTATGAGTTATGTGTTTGCAGAGCGTGTGTGTTGGGTTCTGCAGGCTCACCCCCACCTGATGTATCCCTGCGTGTTTTACAAACTTAGAATGGCATTTGGGCTGCTTGGCTTCAAACCTTGCTTGGTGATTATGACAACAGAGCTGCTGCTGGAGAACTATTGTGAGCTTCTTGTTTGCAGTTGAGTAGGAGCTGGGCAGGACAGCTCAGCAACAGTGAGGACAAGGAGGCACTCCTCCACATTTCTATTTCTAATGAGTCTTTCTCATGCCACAGAGCCTACTAGTGCAGAGTTTTCTGCCCCTGGTCATGCTTACCTAGTACTACCTGGATGTTTTAAGAGGAGCCAACTCAACATTGCCCCCCCCCCCCAAAATGTGGCCACTTTTTAAAAAAATCAATTTTCTCTTTCAGTATTCATATGACATCTATCATTCTGGAACCTATATGCTCCTGTGTATCAAGAATGTCCTAGGTCCAAATGTACCAAGGACAGACACCTTAGGATAAAGATGTCCCATGACAGTTGTGGTGTCCTAGTCTGCTTCCTAACACCATTCCCTGTCTCAACAAGTGCCGCCCTTGAGACAGTGTGCAGATTCAGAGACTAGGCGGCATTGGGGGGAGGTTGGGAGCACAGGTCAAGTTGAAGAGTGGGCAAGTCTGAATAGGATTAAATGAATGCAACAATATCTTTGTATCTAAAAGTGAAATAAAAATGGAATATAAAAATGGACTGATGTTAAATTTCTCATACTGTAATACTAGGATGCACTAGACAGAGAGGGGGCTCAACCTACTGTGATGGGAGGGAGACAATGCAAACAGTGGCCCCGTGAGGGCCGGAGGAGGTGGAGGGTCAGGTTGATGCGAGGCCCTGATGGTGTAATTTAAGTTCTCTGTCTGAACAATGGCTCATGAAATGCTCGGAATTATGTGGAGTCATAAAAACATGTACCCACACATCCTAGCATCTAGCAGTCTAGTTTATCATCCTTTAAAATTTTTAGATACTGAAGGGCCTCACAGTTGGAAAAGCGACCAACACATTTGCACAGCACTCACCAGAGCTGTCTCTCATGGACTGGATATGCATCCAGTTAAATGCATTCTTTACGCGACTCCTGTTTATGCTACAACAACCTGTGTTGCATCTCCGCGCCTGTGGAACGCATTTGCCACTTCCATTTTTACAGATGAAAATTAAGTACCCCTGTGGAGCGATGTACCAGTTAAAAACTGAAGAGAAAATGGTAATTAGAATCCAAGACCTGACTTGCTTTCCTTTGGCCCTGCCAACTGTGCCAGGCTGTGCTGTTCACAGTCTTCACACTTCCAGGATTTAGTAAACTGTGATATCAAAGTCAATGGAAACTTGAGGAAAGAAGGACTTTATAGTTTATTTCTAGAGATTTATAGCAGATGAAGAATGACCAGACGTATTTTATGAATTCGCAGATCATTGCTTTATGGCTGCTATCTGCAGGATGGTGCTTTTGTAGTCTACGTCTGTCTGTCCATATTTTTTCTGTTTCCTCCCTTCCTTGATTTGTTCCTTTCCCCAGATTAAACCTAGACATGACATACACTTATGAGAACAGGAAGATGAGGAAGAGGAAATTCCTTTGATGTTTTTCCCTTGGAGGTCTCATCCATGTGAAGCTCTTACTCCACTGGGATTGGAAGGTCTATGAAAACAGTCTCTTTGGGAAGGCTGGTCCCCAGGGAAGCATTCACTGGGTTCTCTGGTAGACACTCAACAGGCCACATCATTGTGCTACAAATCAGTATGTCCTGCTCCTGACATGGAAAAGCTCATCAGTTTGGAACAGAAGTGCCTGTGAGGAAATGTTCTCTCCAGGAAATGGAGCTGAACAAGCCCATTAAGAAAGAAGAGTGAGAATGCAGGGCATTTTTTTCCTACTGCGAGTGGTAATAGCTGGAAGCCTGGACCAGGCTTCTCTTGGGGTGGGGTGAGCTGGGGAAGTGTCTGGATGCTAAGACATTTATCCAGATGCTCCCCACTCATCCACCCAAAGACTACCTCTGGTTTAAAGGGGACCGTGCTGGGTTTTGTATTGAATGCCTTCTGTTTCCTCTGTTGCTCTGAATGGCTATCATCAACTTACATTTCCCCCAGGTTAGCTTCTATTTCTCTCTTGGCATGATTATCTTAATTTCACACCGATTCTAAACTCAAAGTCGGAAATGCATTAGGCTTTATTTGTCTTAAAAAATCCTCTTTTTAACTTTCCATATTTCCCAAGATTCTTTTGTCTTTCCATGGGTAGTCACAGCATTTAGAAAAGAAAGTTGTAGTTGGGTGTGTTAGTTGGTACCATCAAATTAGCAGACAAAATCATTTGTAAAACACTTATTCCATTACCATACTCTCTACTTTGATTTGTGCATCAATATGCAGTTAATTTACTGGTTTGTCTAGCTCCCAACACATGCATAATTAAAATGGGCACCATTCTTTTTAGTGTGAGAAAGTGACGTAAGTCAGATATTGCAGAGAATTTGCAAAGGATAAGCAAACAGAAGGTTATAAAATAGCTAAGAGATTAAAAAAAATACTAAAAAAATGGTATAATTGAAAAAAACAGGGGAAGCAGCATATTTAAAGAACTCAGTATGCTTTTCAAATTATAGCCTTTGAAAGGTCACAGTGGAATTTAACAGGTTTGTGCTGAATACTAATGCATTACATTGGTTGGGTTTCCAGCTGGAAAAGAGTTGGTTCATCTTGCAGTTCTGAAGTGAAATAGTTGCAAGCCAATCCCATGAGCATCTATGAGTGTGAGCAGACAAGTTTTACTGGTATGGGCATTGTTGTGATAGCCTACATAATGTGTATCAACAGTTGAAGGAGCAAGTAATTGACAGCAACAAAACAAAGCCAGACCAATCCATGGAATCATGTCTGTCCACAAGAACTTTTCAAAGGGCTGATGTGGTGAGGTTGTCATTATTTCCCAGAGGGTGATGTACTAGCCATCTTCTTGATGTTGGTGTTATTCATGTAAGACGCTCACGGTTACATTGTGGTAAAATATTACAGAATGATTGTCCTAAAGAGAATGCATTCCTAACATTAGAGCCTGTTTCAGAAGGAATTACAGGAGATCATCTAATAAAAATAAGAAGTGTTTGATTCTTATTTTCTTCCTACCAAAGAGAAGTGACAGATAGAATTGAGGTTTACATTCTGTTTCTACCACTCAGAGCAAATTCCTTAACCTCTCTGAGCCTCAGTTTTTCTCACCTATAAATGAAAATAATGGTAACATTTCACATTGCCATTATGAACTTAGAGTTTTAGATGCATGACCCATGCTCAAAAAACAGTAGTATTTTTTTAAAGAAATTTTAATGAGATATAATTGATATACAATAAACTGCATATATTTAAAGTGTATGATTTGATTTTTTTTTCTTATTAGCAATGTATGTATAGAAATCCCAATTTCCCAGTTCATCCCACCACAACCCCCCCCCCCCCCACTTTCCCCACTTGGTGTCCCTGTTTGTTCTCTACATCTGTGTCTCTATTTCTGCCTTGCAAACCAGTTGATCTGTACCATTTTTCTATATTCCACATATATGTGTTAATATACAATATTTGTTTTTCTCTTTCTGACTTACTTCACTCTGTATGACAGTCTCTAGGTCCATCCATGTCTCTACAAACGTCCCAATTTCATTCCTTTTTACAGCTGAGTAATATTCCATTGTATATATGTTCCACATCTTCTTTATCCATTCATCTGTTGATGGACATTTAGGTTGCTTCCATGACCTGGTTATTGTAAATAGTGCTGCAATGAACATTGGAGTGCATGTGTCTTTTTGAATTATGGTTTTCTCTGGGTATATGCCCAGTAGTGGGATTGCTGGGTCATATGGTAATTCTATTTTTTAGTTTTTCAAGGAACCTCCATATTGTTCTCCATAGTGGCTCTATCAATTTACATTCCCACCAGCAGTGCAAGAGGGTTCCCTTTTCTCTACACCCTGTTCAGCATTTATTGTTTGTAGGTTTTCTGATGATGCCCATGCTAACTGGTGTGAGGTGATACCTCATTATAGTTTTGATTTGCATTTCTCTAATAATTAGTGATGTTGAGCAGATTTTCATGTGTACCTTGGCTATCTGTATGTCTTCTTTGGAGAAATGCCTATTTAGGTCTTCTGCCCATTTTTTGATTGGGTTGTTTGTTTTTTGATATTGAGCTGGATGAACTGTTTATATATTTTGGTGATTAATCCTTTGTCTGTGGATTTGTTTGCAAATATTTTCTCCCATTCTGAGGGTTGTCTTTTCATCTTGTTTATAGTTTCCTTTACTGTGCAAAAGCTTTTAAGTTTCATTAGGTCTCACTTGTTTATTTTTGTTTTTATTTCCATTACTCTAGGAGGTGGGTCAAAAAAGGTCTTGCTGTGATTTATGTCAGAGTGTTCTTCCTATGTTTTCCTCTAGGAGTTTTATAGTGTCTGGCCTTACATTTGGATCTTTAATCCATTTTGAGTTTATTTTTGTGTATGGTGTTAGGGAGTGTTCTAATTTCATTCCTTTACATGTAGCTGTCCTGTTTTCTCAGCATCACTTATTGAAGAGGCTGTCTTTTCTCCATTGTATGTCCTTGCCTCCTTTGTCATAGGTTAGTTGACCATGGTTTATCTCTGGGCTTGCTATCCTGTTCCATTGATCTATATTTCTGTTTTTGTGTCAGTACCATATTGTCTTGATTACTGTAGCTTTGTAGTATAGTCTGAAGTCAGGGAGACTGATTCCTCCAGCTCCATTTTTTTCCCTCAAGATTGCTTTGCCTATTTGGGGTCTTTTGAGTCTCCATACAAATTTTAGGATTTTTTGTTCTAGTCCTGTGAAAAATGCCATTGGTAATTTGATGGGGATTGCATTGAATCTGTAGATTGCTTTGGGTAGTATAGTCATTTTCACTATGTTTCTTCTTCCAATCCAAGAACATGGTACATCACTCCATCTGTGTCATCCTTGATTTCTTTCATTAGTGTCTTATAATTTTCTGAGTACAGGTCTTTTACCTCTTTGGTTAGGTTTATTCCTAGGTATTTTATTATTTTTGTTGCAATGGTGAATGGGATTGTTTCCTTAATTTCTCTTTCTGATCTTTCGTTGTTAGTGTGTAGAAATGCAAGAGATTTCTGTGTGTTAAAGTAGTGTTTTTAAAAGCTTGTATTTTCATTTATTTCTAAGTGAGATCTGTGAATTTGATTCAATTCACTGTGCACCTTTCACTGCTGTGAGGTAGTCTAGATTCTGGAGACAGAAAGATGAATTAGATAGCTCCTGCTTTCAAGGTGCTTGCAATCTAGTGCAGCAGAAGAAGCAAGCAGAAGATTGATATGGTTGGTGCCAAGAGTGAAGCATAAGTAAAGCTGTGCTGGATCATTGATCAGGGAGCAATGAATTCTGATGATGAGAAGACTTCACTGGGGAGGTGGCATTTGAAGTGATGCGTGGGTAATGGGTGTATATTTTTTCCTAGCTCAGTTTGTGAGCTTGATTTACTCCTGATCAGTTTGTCATGATAATTATGATGGCAGTGAATGGCACACCCTGTGCTTGGTGTCTAATTTGGGACAGGACATAGAAATCATATTCCTTCTTCCATGTATTTTGTCTACTTCATCACTACCAATTTTATTGATTATCCAAGAAGTAAGGTGCACTTGAAGAGGGAAGATGGTCTGCAAAATCATTTTGGGGGAGATACAAAAAAGAAGGAAAAGAAACAAGAAAAAATTTCCCATTTCCATCCAAGATCCACTACTACCTAATTCTATATTTCCAGCAACTAAGCAGTCAAAAACAATAACTTGAAAGGGTGTTTTAAGTAGAAAATTAATTGAAAGGCAAAGTGGAGAGTAATAACAGCTAATATTTACAGAGTGCTTACTACATGGCAGGTGCTCTTCTGTGCAATTTAAATACATATTTTATTTATTCCTCACAACAGCCCCATGAGTTAGATATTATTATGCTGCCTATTTCACAGCTCAGGAAACTGAGTTAAGAAAAAGTTCAATACCGTTCCCGAGAGCACACTGCTAAGTAGAAAGAGTATAGTTTGCAAATTGGGAGATTGTTAGTTTCAGATCTGTGCTACTAACTAGCTAAGTGACCTTGGACAGACAGATCACCTGCATTTGCAGAGGAAAGTAATGACGTGAATTCTCTTCATTCTTCTAATTGTGCTAAAACTATTTATAATCATTATTTTAAATATTATTAGGTGTTTTAAATATTTTATATGTCATGCATTTAATACTTACTTTAAAGAAATTTAAAGTAGCTCTTCATATTTCTTCGCCTTTCTGTTTAGTACAGTTAAGAACATTAATACAAAAAACTTTTATTAAGAAAAATTAATTAGAACTTCAGGTGGGAAATGGTGGGAGATGGACGAAGTCTGACAGCAAGGGATGTGAGAGTCATACCTATTGATTTTTTCTTGCATCTCTTCTTCCTATTTGTTTGCTTACATTTTCCTCTTGCTTCAGAGTGTTCCCTGGGATGAATTTTTATACTCAAATACATTGGAATTTAAATACATAAATCTTAGTTAACAAAAGACAATGTGGTTATTATTTTTATGCCATCATTTTTTTTTTTATTAGATCCCTATCTTCATTGGGTCCTAACTAGACAAGTTAAACAATTGCATTTTATAATCTGTAAGAATGAACAATCCAAACAGAAAGCTGAAGGGGACAGATGAAAGATACTCACATGATGAGAATACATAAAAAAGCTGCCTGAGTCAAAATGGCAACTCTCTTCTAGCCTTTCTCGGAAGGTTTCACTTCTGTGAACTTGGGAGGAAGAAGAAAGGGTCACACAATCTGGCTACCACTCAGATGGAAACCAGCCTCCCTGCACATTGGGCTGGCTGAGTTATTCAGCCTCTGGCTTCCCCATACAGGCTGTATTGTCAGAAAGAAGCCTGGAAAATTGATGGGCCAGAGTCTCTCTCTGTGTGACTCCAGGGAAGACTTTTGGGAGCCTACTTTGTGTGATCTAAAGCCCATCCAGGAGGCAGGATTCTCCGCAGAAGAACTTTAGAATAGGGTATTGTTTGAGAACAAAAGGTTGGATTTGGCCCCAAACAAATGCATGAGATTTGGAGAGGAAATCTAAAAATCTCATGGGGCGTGATAGTTTGCCGGCCTGTTTTCCCAAAAAGCCTAACATAGCCATCCCTCCTTTACCAAGACATGAAAGTTAATGCAAATTCTTGACATCTTACAGTTGGATGAAGAGTCTCCTCCCTGGCTTACTCTTAAAATGTGCTTTTCCTTCAATCTCAAGTGTAGGGATGAACTCATAATCCTTTCTGATTTTAATCACGAGTCTTCCCTTCTGAAACGTCTGGCTTCCTTAAGATCATTCCCCCAATTTAAATCATTCGTATTTTCTATCATCTACATCACAGACTGTTTTGATTAGTCAGGACAGCTGTCCCTTCTCCTTGTGATTCACTTGTTTTCCCTCCACTCTTCTCTATTCCTGGCACACTTTAAACCTTACTTCTCCATCCGGGTTATATTCCATTCCTCACTTCAGTGCTGGGGAGGGATCCAATTTTGCTCACCTTGTTCCAATGGGTAGCTGCTTATACCTTGGGAGTGACGAGGAATGTCATGAATGAGACATCCATAGATACTCCATGAACTCACAGGGTGCCTGGGCCCGTCTGTGGCTGGGCGTAATTTTCCACCACAGCTGACAGTGTACTACATACACATGCACAATACCCCTGAG
Source organism: Hippopotamus amphibius kiboko (assembly GCF_030028045.1). Lineage (NCBI taxonomy): Eukaryota > Metazoa > Chordata > Mammalia > Artiodactyla > Hippopotamidae > Hippopotamus > Hippopotamus amphibius. The sequence continues at coordinate 230,759,175 of NC_080186.1, forward strand.
CTGCAATGGAGGTGGAAGTAGGACCAACCCAACTGCAGGGCTACTGCAATTCTAGAGCCCTAGTACCATTGAGATTTATCGTGCTTTCATGAGGAAAGGGGAATAGGCAAGTCCTCAGATTCCTTTTAGACTAACATCCCTCCTCTACACTCTGCCTTGTGAGGATGCTCTGAAACATTCAGCAGCTACCACCACATCTGCTTCTCTTTGCTTTTCATCCTAATGCCTTAAGACCTCCCACAATCAACAGCAGTAGAAATGGCAGTCAAGCTGCCCAATTCGTTGTTTTTTCCTTTTTCTTTCTTTCTCTTTTTCTATCTCCCTGTCTTCCTTCCTTCCTTCCTTCCCTCTATTTCTTTCTTTCATTTACTTCCTGCCTTTCTAACTCTCCTCCCTCTCTCCTTCCCTCTCTCCCTTCCTCCCTTTCTTCCTTCCTTTTTATTTAATGGAATGTGGAGTACTTTTTCTTAGTAGTAATTAAAGGATTATTCTCTTTATTTAGGATAAGCTTGTTTTTAAACCATTTTTATATTCAACATTGCAATCTTTTGAAATGAATCTTTTTGTTGGTTTCATGGCTGTCCCTAGCATTGTATGTTTTTGGTAGAATGTCAGTCACATGAAATTTTTGTAGCTTCCAGGACGTGAGACACAAGTTAGAATACTAAAATTTTGCAAAATTCTAGGAAGTGTAAAAATATCTGTTTCTCTGGATACTCATGTCCTCCCATATTTCAGGAATGCCTTCCATATTTAAATACTTTTTAATAGTTATTCATTATTTAAAATGGCAACAGTGATACCTTTCTATTGTACCTGTTAAACAGTACTGAGGTTCACACACAAAGCTAACACACACCATTTACAAACCCTTATTACCTATGTTCCTGAGTAATCAACATGAAAGGGATTGTGTTTATTTTTCTATAACTTTCTCTACATAAAATTATATCAAAATGCATATTCACAAATATAGGGAGTTTGCTTTGTGTTTTTTTATTTTAGTTTTGTTTATTTTTACAGATAAGGAATTATACACATGTGTTTGTATGTGTGATTTATTCAACCATTTCCCTGTTCATGAACATTAGGTGTTTTTTTGTTTGTTTGTTTTTTTTGGCTTGTTTTATTTCCTTTTGTAACTACAAGCAATATTGCAATAAACATCCATTTATTTTATAGTTTTAAAAATCTGTTCTTGCCTGGCTTCCAGACTGGGGTGATGGATTTAGAAAGTTGACCCTTATAAAAATCTATTATGATACTTTTTCCTTACATAAAAAATTCAATAGTGCCAAATCTCTGTGACCTTCTTGATAGTAGATTATAGCATGACTTCAAATTATTTTAAATTTTATTTAGGTATACAACTTTCCTCTTAGGATAAATTACTGCAGACTCTCATGCCTCCACCTCCATCTTTAAAAAAATGTTAAATCTCCTGAAAATCAAAGGAATAGATTTAAGAGATGATAATAAATTATATGTTCAAATTTTAAACATGAAGACAGAATGTCAACTAAATAGGGATAAATGTGTTCGTGCAAGAAATCTACAATTTTCTAAAAGCAGATGTCAAAGATTTATTCAGTCTGCAAAGATAAACCTAATTAAGTTTTGCTTTATTCGATCTTGCTTATTGTACTGCATGAGCCCTGCTATGTGCTGAGCTCTTAGGAGTATATGGGACCCAGCAGCAAAGATAATGATACTTCATTCCTCTATCTAAATTTAACTTCTTTAACTAAATCAAGCAAATGTCAACTTCACCCAGCCTTGTTCTATTTGCAACCAATGAGTAGGTTAACAACTTATCATTTAATCATCAATACCCAGTGGAAGATCAAACAAACTTCCCAGGTACTGAATAGCCACGCCTGGAAAGGAACTACCTTTGGCCTGCATAGCAGCATAATTGTCTATCCCTAATTATCTATTTAGACACAGACTGGCCTAATAAAAAGTCTTTACATACTCTAACCTAAAATCTTAGATCCCTTCTAGTCTTGCCTTTAGCTTGCCTCCCCTCTGTAAACACCTTCTTCTGACTGCTACCCCAACTCATAAGCTTATTTTCCATCTTCAAAAAATTTCTACTACAATTGTTGTAGTTAGGGCATAGAAATGAATTGTTTCAATGCCATCTTTTCTGGACTCTCCTGGAATATAGCTTCTGATGGTCAAGAATGAATCCTAAGCACACCCCTCAGTGGTAGTGAACTGGTATTCACTGAACACCTGATTGCAGGCACTTATTTATTCTCACAAAAAACTGATGGAGGTAGTTGCTATAATTATCTACATTTTACAGATGAGGAAGTTGAGGTTCAGAGAAATTAAGTAACTTGCCTTGACTCACATAATTTGGTCATTGTGGCAGAGCTAAGTATTAAACCCAGCTCAAGCTCTTTCTGCTAGAATTACTAGATGTAATAGAATGACTTTTAGCTGCTATAACAAATAGAACCACAAATATGTGACAGCTCAAATACAGCTGATGTTTGTTTCATGCTTACATAATAGTCCAAGGCAGATGTTCCTGGTCTGTGGGCAGTTTTCTCAACAACATGATTTCAGGACCTAAGCTCCTTCCATCTTTTTGTTTTATCATCCCTAAGGGCTCCTTCTAACAAGAAAAAGGAGAAAGAAGCATGGAAGTGGCAACACAAGAAGCTTAAATGGAGCCAGGCTGGAAGTTACACAGCCTATCAAGGGCTTTATTTCCCCGCAGAAGAAGATGGGACATGCAATCTAGCTATTCATCTAGTAAGAAGAGAAAGCAAATTTGAATGCACAACCAAGTAGCCTATGCCACAAGCTCACTATTAGTTCACTAGGTGTTGGCAAAATATCTATGGGGTGGAGTACAAGGCAGTAAAGATATAGAAAATAGTGCTGTGCCCTTCAGGAGTTCATAATTTAACTTGGGAATAAGGAAGCTGGTCTATAAGGAAGCATAAAGGACAAGTTGGCATAATAGGAGGCAATTGTATTATAGGAATTCAAAGAAGGGAAATTCGATTGTGGGAGGGACTATGTATGATTTCAGTTATATCTTGAAGGGAAGGAGCAAGGAAGCTTTAGATCCTGAAGGGAAGACAAAAATATCTTAAAGTGAGGAAACACAGTTCGTATTTGGACTGGAGGCCTCACATTTAAACATCACTTACTTTACCATTTTGTCTTGGCCCAGAGTTGATGCTATATTCTTCTAATTGACCTTGGCCATATCGTAGTCTAACATTTCACATTATAATATCAGAGTAAACAGACAAACAAGGGTGACTGGCCATAATTAGGAATATAAAGGAATTTTGTACAGATATTTTTGCTTAATGCTTTTGTTTCATATAATCTGTAAAATAGCATGTCACTCTGAACCTCATTCTACTCTGCTCAATCTAGAATCATCATTAGGTCTTTAACAGAACCATGCAATTCTTCCGTTGACAGAAATAGTTTTATCACTTCCTTAAATTATCTGTTTTTGCCCCAGTATATAAGGCTCTTCTAAGGCAGTATCTAATTAGTTCCTTATTTTGTCCTGGAAGTGAGAATAGTGCAAAGACTATCAAATGCACAAATCTCCTGAAGGCATTTTCACTGGTGACTCCAGAATACACGTGAGTGGGAGGAAAATGTCGACTTCATCAAGAAATGCCATAAAACCCCTATTCAACTTATGAGGAAGTCCAGAGATACAGCAGGCATTGCTGTCCAATACTGCAGACCCAAAACAAGGAAGCTAAGAGCAGACATCTCTTAAATATGTTATTGCATCAGAAAAGAGGAAAAAGATTAGAAATGATGGGCAGTGAGGGCATAATGACTTTCTGAGCAATTTGGAGGATCCCTGTGTGCTTCCTCACTAGACGTTGTGGCGAGGGGTGAGCTTAGAAAACCCACATCGGTTACTGAGGTTCTATATTTGTGCCTTTGATTCAATCACATCTTACTCCAGGCCCTGCTAACAAGGAGAGCCATCACCCCAACATTTGTTCATGAGTCATGTCTACTCTTCTTGGCAAGTATTTGACATCATATCAACATTTCCAACAAATGCCTCTTATTCCAGTGGGAGCTGACCTGGGTCAGACATCAGGGATAAGACTCAGGGCTACATATATGAATAAAAATAAGATTTGAGGGTGGAAGGGACCCACCTTGTGGATCTTTCAGTTCTAGTCTCTAAAAGCAATGTTCCATCAATGGGTTCGCACAGAACCACTGCTTGTGCCAGAACAATGACTCCTGATTGACAGGGACTCTTCACATGGAAGGTGGCTTCAGGGCAAGGCAAATAGGGTGTGTGTAAGCGTATAGCGAGTCGGGTCTTTTCATCTCAGCCAAATGATAGTAAGCTCTGGTGACATTTACCCCTTTCACAAATATGAATTGAGCTCCTGTTATGTGTCAGTCGCGGCAACTAACTCTCAGTATGTTGTACAAATGGAAACCTCAGCACTCATGGGATACACAATTTTATGGGAGTGACAGACAACATCAGTCAATGAACAAATAAAACCCATAAATTAATAACTTGTGATAAGCGCAATGAAGAGAAAGGATAGAGGGAGGAGAAAGGATGGAGGGTGGGTCCCTCTCAGGAGGGACCTACTCAGAGAGGGTAGTGAAGAGAGCTCTCTGTGAGGAGGTGACAATTAAGAGGGGTCCTGATGGATGGGAAGGAGAAGAGGAGCCAGCCCACCACCTAAAGAGCGAGGGAGAAGAGGAGCAGAGAGTTCAGGCAGGGATAATACGAAAAATACTGAACTACCGGCAGGCTAGACCACCAGCAGCCACAGTGCTGGACCGATATCTGTGATGGTCAGTGTGGTCACTTTTATGTGTCAGTTTACCTGGTTGATAATAACAGTATTGAACTACTAATAGGGTAGACAAACAGTGACCACAGTGCTGAAACAATGTCTGTGATACTCAGTTTAGCTAGGCTACAGCCCCCAATTACTCAGACACTAATCTAGGTATTGCTGTGAAGGTGTTTTGTGGATGTAATTAACATTCATAATCAGTTGACTTTGCGTAAAGGAGATATCCTATATAGTCTCAGTGAGCTTGTTTCAATCAGTCAAAAGGCCTTAAGAGCAGCACTGACGCTTCCCAGAGGAAAAGTTCTGCTAGGGAATGCAGCTCCAGTTCATTTCTGACACTTCCAGGCTGCCCTTCCTGCCCCACAGATGTGTGATGTATCTCGCCACCCCCCACAATTGCATAAGCCAATTCCTTTCTATACATCCCCTAATACATGTCTCCTACGGCTTTGTTTCTCTGGTCGATTCCTGAGCAACGCAGGGTCTTACAGGCTTCACATAGAGCCAGGCATTACTCCTTTAGCCACTGGGAGTATGGAGGTCCAGGGGATTCTAGGAAAGGGGCAAGAGGGATGTATATGTAGGGACATGAGTAGTACCACTTCCCAAGGGGGATAGTGAGGTATTTCGCAATAAACACTGTGCTGGTTGAATATTCGCTAAGTTTCCAGAAAGAGGGAAAAGAATGTGTGAAGACCCTGAAGCCAGAAAGTGTTTGAAATACTCAGGAGAACTAAAAGGAGGGCAGAGAGGCTAGATATCTTAGGCAAGGGAGAGAGTGGAAGGAAAAGAAGGAAGACAGGGCCAGGTGGTGCGGGTCTGGTAAGTACAATGGCTTTTATTAAAAAGCTCAGTGGAGCATTTGAAAGAATGGAGAGGCTGCTCTGTGGGGAACATATTAGCCTGGGGTTATGGTGAAGCCAGACACAGGAGTACATGCAGTGCCTAGCAAGAGATAATGGTCGCTTGGGTAAACACGACAGCAGTGAAGATGCAGAGGGATGGATGGTTTCCAGATATATTTTGGAGATAACAGTGTGAGTCATGTGACTGCTTGCTGATGAAAGGAGAGGGAGCGGATGACCCCTATTTGCATAGTAGGTGATAAATAGATGAGTGTATGTGCCCACCATAAGGAGGCTTTCCAAGGCCCAGTTGGTAATCTACCAAGTGGTGTAAGGAGTTGTGTTGTTTAGGGTTGGGGGTGTGGCATAGTTGCCTCTTGCACTGTGACACCAGGCATCTTGGGATTATGGGAGAGATTTCACCTCCCCTTCAGATTTCCACTGATTCTTGCCCATGCCCAATTTTTTTTCCCTAACCCATTTCCTCTGCCTTGCATGTACAGTGCTTGTTTCCCCGTGGTGATTTCCATGTTGTTGTGAAGGAGCGTGTTGTGTGTTTGATCACTGGGCTTGTGTCATGCTATGGAATTTTTGAAACACTAAGGTTGTTCTTATACAACTGCAGAAATGTTGGACCAGGCCCAAGAAATGTGTTTTTGTCTTTATGCAAATGGAGGAGGGACTCTTTGATGTCCTCCAGAAGAATGTCGTGCTGAGGTTTTAAATATACCTTGATTAATTCTTGAAAAGGATTAGAGGTACATGATTAATTGACAGGGACCTGCTTAAGAAAACATCAACAATGCCAACAGGACAACTTTTTTAAGGGTCTGTGGTTACTACTGTGGTTTATACTCAAATATTAAGTGTTATGGGTTGAATTATATCCCTCTTTTAAAAAGAAGGTGTGTTGGAGTTCTAACCCTCAGTACCTCAGAATGTGACCTTATATGAAGATAAGATTTTTATAGAGTTAATTAAGTTTAAAAAAAAGGTCATTAGGTATCCTCATAAGAAGGGCGAATTTAAACACAGGCATGCATAGAGGGAAGACGAGGTGAAGAGACAGAGAAAGAAGACTGCCGTCTAAAAGCTAAGGAGAGAGGCTGGGAACAGTCCTTCCCTCACAGCTCTCAGAGAGGGACTACCCTGGTGACACCCTGATCTTGAACATCTGGCCTCTAAACCATGAGACGATAGATTTTGGTTATCTAAGCCACCCAGTTTGCGGTACTTTGTTAAGGCAATCCTAGCAGACTGATTTTGTTAAGTCTATATTCTAAACATTCTAAAAGATAGCCAATACTTGGGTATATCAAATTCAACCTCTTTAACCTAGGATATCTAGAGCACTGCTAATTTAGAAAAGAAATGAATTCACATAGTGTTATTTTGATGGATGAAATGAATCTAGATAAATAACTTACTGATTTTTTTTAAAACATTTAAGTGTTTATGTCTATATGTCCTTTTGTCAGGGAACTGTGTTAATATGTAGATGTCTATCAATCAGATAAGCCTTTGCTATTGTTTTGAGGAGCTTGGCTTCATCTAATGTAAAATTATTACATAATCACTATGTATGACTAGATATATTTCCGGATATTCTCTGTTGTCATACAGATCAATTTTGATAGCGATGCTATATTGTTTTCATGTTTGTTACCTTACAATATTAAGATGTTTCTTCTTTTTGTTTTTCTTTCTCATACTATCATTTGATAGAGCCTAGTGTTGTGGCTAGTACTCAGTCTTTATGTGTACTGATCAGCCCTGTGAACCAAGGCAGAGTCCTTAATCTTTTGCTGTTTTGTTCTCTTTGAAGGGTTGCTAGGAAGAAAAATAAATAAATGTAAAGTGATTAGACCAAAGTCTCATGCATAATAAACATTCAGTCAACGTGACCTATCATTGCTGCTATAAGCCAAGCATTATCCTAAGGTCTTTACAACTCTAACGGATGGTACAAATAAAAAACCCGTTTACAGATGGGGTGACTGAAGCCATAGAGAGGCTCAGGAATAAGCAAGTGGGGATCCAGAATTCACCTGGGCTGTTTCAAGGCCAAAGTCCTTCACACAGTAAGTCCTCGTGTGAAAAGTCTCAAAAAAGTTAGCTATTTTTATCATATCCATGCATGTTTACTTTCCCAAATTAATTCTAGAACTATTTTCTAGAGTTCTAAAATGTCCTGGTTGAATTTCTATTTGTGTACCTTTAAATTCATGTTAACTTGGAAAGTATTGGCATTACAGTATTTGCATCTTCTTTTGTATCTCTTAACAAAACTAGTTTCTGCTTTTTTTATGTAGGTTATACACATCCTTTTCTAAATGTATTCCTAAATACTTTTGTTTCTGTTATTTTGAATACCAACACTTTTCCTTTTTTTTTTTTATTCTCTTGTATTTCCTAGAGAATTAAGTTGAAGGGAAAATAAATGAGTGTGAAAGTACCTGATACAGGCATTATTTTATACATTAAATCTCAATTAATCTTCACAAAACGTGGGCTGAGTACAGCTCATTGCTTACTTACCCCGTGCACACCCCTGCACGCGCAGTGGCTTAACATGGTCAGAAAACAGCACACAACTATTTTGCTTGAGCTGTTTCCAGACTGATAAGCAATCATTCCACCTGGGATTTTGATGCTGCCTTGCGATCCTATATATTTCCTCAGTCCATGCCTCTGCCCATTCTCCCCACACAACTTCTTCAAAACAGTGCTGTCATCAAACTTCCAACACTTCTTCCCTATCCTCCTTCCCATTTATACTTATCTGAGAAAATTGACGCGATCGGAAGAGACCATCCACATCCTCTCCAACCCACCTACCAACTACCTGCCTATGGTCCATACACCCTTCCTTCACTCCTGTTACCATGGATGCATTGTCATGCTCCTACCTAGGCCAACCAACTCTTCTCTTTGTGTTCTAGATCCCATCACTTCTCACCTACTCATGGGAACTGCTCCAACAATTAATGGCCCCTCTTCTGTCCTGCATCATCAATTTTCCCTTCTCCATTGGATCATTTCTGTCAGCATGCAAAGCATACTGTAACATCTCCCCTGTTGAAACACAAACAAACCAGCAAACAAACTTCTCTTTACTCCACACTCCCCCTGCAACAATCACAATGTTTTTCTTCAAAGGGATTGTATATTTTTGTTATTTCCAGTTTGTCTCCAGTTTGTATTCTTTCCCTTAAGGATATTATGAATCCACAGATTTTAGATATTTGATGGTTTTCCATCTATTGCAGCTGCTACTCTTTTTGATGTTCATATTGTCCCTCTTTCCCCCATAGTGAGAACCCCTTCAATTTGGCTCCTGTGTTCCTTTAACCATAACCCATCACTATTTCCTAGTTTGTTAAAAAAATAAAATAAAAAGACTTCCTTCACTCATTTTGTGTAGTTTCTGCCTTAGATTTTATTTTTATTTATTTATTTTTTTCTGCCAGCTCTGTCACTTTCTTTTTTATTTATTTTTTATTTTTTGGGGGGTACACCAGGTTCAATCATCTGTTTTTATACACATATCCCCTGCCTCAGATTTTAAATGAGCCTTTTCTACAATGAACTTGGTTCCTTCATGGGAAATGGTACCTTGAGACCACAATTTGGGCCCTAGGGGTGCTAATTGCTACTAGTGTCTCATAGGTGCTTCTAGGCCTCTGTAGTGAACAGAGCTAGGAAGCATGTTTTGTAATTTTTTTTAAAAAGAGAAAAAATTGCATCATGCGTCCATACTGTTTTTACCGATTTAAATATAAAATTATAGACATTCACTTGGCTTCTTTGACGTTTTACTTGTATCTCTTTCCTCTTAAACTGAGAAATCTTGACTCCCAGTAATGTTGGCCTAATTATTTATTTGTTTTTATCCCACAATATATAATTTTTATTTAAAAATAAAATACTTTCAAAATAAAAATATTAATACAAATAATTAATACAAAAGCCAGCAATAATACTAATGAAAGTAATATAAGCTTTATCTGTCACTCATTTTACTCTTAGAATATATTTAACATTATTGTCTCAATATTGTTTTATTTTGCATTTCTCTTATTCTGTATTTCTCTATTTTGTACTTTGTTGCCACATGTATTTCTTTTCCTGTGAGCTCTTTAATGTTCATTTTTGCTCATTTTGCTATTAATTTGTTTTAGTTGCTCCCCCAAAGTTTACTATTATCTTTTGAGCACACACCATGTAGTCCTTTGCTTCGATCATTCCACCAATCAAGTTTACCCATTGCCTTCATTTAGCTAAAATTGGTGGTTATTTCCTAGACCTCGTCTTATTTGAGCTCTCAGCAACACTGGACACAGCTGACCACTTCCTCCTACTGACCCTGACTCAGCCTAGTTACACTCCCTCCCAGAAGGGGTTCAGCCAGTCTCATGGCCGTCAATACCACCTATAGGCTGATGACTCCCCACTGTAGACCCTCTGCCCTGAGCTCTACTTCCACGTGCCTGCTACTCACTATCTCCATCTGGATGGCCAATTGGCATCTCAAAATTGACATGTCTAAAAGCCATCTTCCCTCTATACTGCTGCCTCCCAAAGTCTTTTCTATCCTTCTAATAATGTGAGCAAAGAATCTGGATTCATTTTTGACTCCTCTCTTTCTCTTAGGGTCTATATCTAGTCTCTCAGCAAAACTCATTGAATATTTCTTCAAAGTATACCTGAAATCCGACCTCTTTTAATGATCATCTCTCATTATTATTATTATTGCAAAATCATCTTAACCGGTCTTCTGGCTTCCACCTTTGCTGCCTTTACACTTTATTCCAACATGGCACCAGAAAGATCCTTTTAAAATATAAGTCATTATGTCACTCTTCGGCTAAAAGCATTGCAGTAGCTTCCCATTTTATTTAAAATAGAAGCTAAAATGTTTCCAGTGGCTACAGATCTATCCCCATCGGCCCTTCCCTGGGTCCCATCGCACCCTCCTGCTTTGATTCTGCTTTACTTCACTCCAGCCATACCACCTCTGTGCTGTTACTACTACAACACTCTATGTTTTCCCTCAAGGGGGTGTGGCTTGCTGTTTTTCTGGAATGTTCTTATCCCTCACTTTCTTCACATATCTCTTCAACTACCCCTGTATCAGTAATGCCTTCCTAGATCACTTTATTTAAACACAAACCCATCTACCCATCCCTCCTCTAGCTGGTAATTCTAGTCCCATGCTCTATTTTTATTTATAGAACTTGCAACTACCCAACGTACTATATACTTTACCTGTTTATTCATTTATTATCCCTAAGTGCCCACTGAAATACAAACTCCATGATGCCAAGAGTTCTCATTTTGATCATGACTGCATTCCCAGTGCCTTAAAACCATGATGGGCTCCAAGTAGTTGCTCAAATATTTATTGAACAAAGTGCGCAAAGTGTGATCCTTGTTTTCAGCTTAGGAGGTTGGGGCTCAGACAGTGTAAGTAACTTTCCCAAGGTCTTGCAAACGAGGTCAGGATCTGTGCTCAGGTGCAGCAGACTCCAAAGTGCTCCCTCATCGTTTGGTACTGTGCTGCCTCCCAGGAGGAGGGCTTAGTATTCTTATTTTAATTTTGATGAAATAAAGTACAGGATAAATTTTCAGAGAATCTGGGTTCTGGTCCTAGGGTGGTCACTAAATGATGGTGAGATCCTGGGAAAGCAATTTAAGTTTTTTGGTTCTCAATGATCACCTTAGTCATGAATCATCTGAAGATAAGAAAAGTGTCTATAATCACTAAAGTTTCTTCCAACAAGTATTGTCTACAACCCGTGAGATTTACACTAGGCCTAAGGAGATGATATACCCAATTCTGCTTTAGTTCTTAAGGTAAAGAATACAGAGAAATGCTAGGTTAGTTTTGTTTTCTTTGGTTTAAGCCCTTTTGCTAAATGAGATGGTAACATACCACAAAGGTTTAATTGTTTTTCTCTGAAGCTAAAGATACAACTGAGATTCAACTTAAAAAAAATAACTTGCTCCATATCCTTGCCAGCGTTTGATAGGGTCAGTCACTCTCTCTCTCGCTCTCTATCTGAAACAAGACGTAATTTCATATCACTAGCTTCAATGAAATTGCTGCATATTTTAGCAAATCTGCAAATAATATATCATGCTTTGTTAAAAAAAGATCTTTTAAAAAATTTGTTTAAAATCTAGGCATGCAAGCACAGCACAGTAATTATACGTTGAGAAGCTTCTTTCTTTAAGAACATTGTGGAAGGTTAAAAAAATTGTAATGTGACGCATGTAGCAACAGATTAGTTGGTCTCTTAGCAGTTAGTAGATTCCTCCTCTGTCCCCAGGTCTCCTCTCTGCTAGTTAAAAACAAAGACACACTCACAGAGAAATCTCGGAACTGACAAGCTGGTTCCTGCCACCACTGGAGAGTGGCATTTGGAATTGGAATATGTTAGGTGAGTTATAAAGGAAAGAAATCTCATTGTAGCCTCTCCAGTCCTTTAATTAGAAAAGAAAAAACAAAAGCACAACAAGCTGTCCCAGGCCCCACGAACTATAGTTGGTGGAAAGTAATGGTTGCTCTTGGAGCCTGTGCAAATGCTCCGGGGCCAGGTATCAAGCCAGCTGCAAATGGACACACACAGTATTACATCACATCAAAGATCCTGCTGCAGTTACCATGTTTTATTCCCAGAAAAGTGGCTTCTTGTTCACTTTTTCCTGTAGTCAAGAGGGCCAAATGGGAGGCCCATTCCTCACCTCAGTTTCTAGAGTCTCTTTTGTGAGATTTATTCTGGGTGGGATTTCAGTTCTAGAATAATTTCTAGATGAACCTGCAGAGAAAATCCTCTCACATGTCCACTGCAATGACCCAATAGTTAGGGGGATTCACTCGACCTGAAATTAGGCTCTAAACTCCTATCACTCACTGAAATCATATTGCTGTCAATAACACAGACGCTAAGGGTGCCAGTAATGTAGTTTTGTGGATAATTGGTCATTTCCTTTTCATTCTTTTCTAGTGTGTGTCCGGATCATTGGTTTGAATATTGAAAATTCAGATTCCTAGGTATGCCCTCGGAGAGTCTGGAATATTTGGTCTTATATAGGGCCCAGGAATCTTCACTTACACAAACAATCTAGGGGCTGGAGATCAAACTGGACACACCATTCTCCCACACCCTGTGTTGAGTTGGGGGAGGGAGGCGAGAATCACTAAAAACATATTAAGAAGTCCTTCTTAGGTCTTCCTGAAGTTCAGTCCAAGTCCTCTCTCAAGAATGTATCTCCCTGACCTTTCTTTTTCCTTGGCAGCTACTTCCAACCTTTGGACACTTGGAATTTTTATCTTTGTGCTTTTCCCCACACCCAGTACTTATGCAGAATGGGACAGACCCCCCCCCCCAGGTCCCCCTTCCTTGCATCATCAAGACAAGCAAACATATTCTTTCCATTATAAGACTTTTATTGAAAATTCTTATTGATAACAAACTGGACACAGATGCAGGGAAATTAAAAACATCCTGAATTTTATCAAAGACCTTACAGTTATGGCTCCAAGTCTGTTTCCCATGTGAAGGAATTGAAGAAACTTAGGGTTTTAAACTTTAATTCTTATTCCTGAAACTAGAAATCCCCAACCTTTCCTTCCTTCCTGCCCTACTTCTTGCTCCAACTTTGGTAAAGTCCCCAAGATCTCCTGTTTCATGGACCCCTGCCAACTGAAGCAGTCATTCTCTGTTTCAACTGTTTGAGCAGTAAGACAAATACAACTAAGTTTCATGTTCTTAGGAGACAAATTTCCTTAGTCAGGGGAGATTTTAACTATTGAAAAAATGAGAAGTATTAGGAAGAGGTAATTTCTTTCAGAAAGTGACTGTCTCTGGTAACTGGAACTTCTCTTTATGGTTCTGAGCACAGGAACCCATGGGGACAGGCCTTTACCTTCCCTACAAATTCTAACAGGTCCAGATTTTTTAAAGTTTACTTGTTATTTTAAAACTTAAACACACCCAGAGGGTTTAAACTGCCAGTTACTTGCTATGCTATAGTGAACGCCTTCCTTCCTTCCTTTCTTCCTTCCTTCCACACACAATTTATTATTATCATTATTATTATTGTTGTTGTTATTATTATTATTATTTTGCATTCACATTATGTCAGGCCCCAGAGAAACAGAGTTGAATAGGATAGAAAGGGTTCATAACTTAATGGATAGTTTAAAAATATACACAATTAATTAAATAAAATATTTTTCATAATTATATGTACTTGAAAAAAATAGGAACATGGCATGGAGAGCGAATGACATACCACTTAACTGAGATATGCAGAAAGCAGAGTTTTAGTTGGGAAATACTTATTTGAGAGCAAGGGCACTGCTAGAAAAGAGAGACCTGGGAGCAGTTATTAAATGCAGGTAAAGACTTATGGAAGTGGGGCTCATGGGAGGGGGGAGGAGAGGGTGGGCAGAGAGGAGAACAAATGTGGAAGGAAACTCTCTCTCTTTTTAAATTCTCTTTTGATTTCACGCGGTTTGCAATGTCACTTGGATTCCTGTTGATAATCGTCTCATTCCCTCTGTAAATAAGCACCGAGTCTAAAATGACCGGCTTTTCAATCTGGATTCTCCAGACTCCCAGCTCCATGTCCCCAGTGAAGAATGTCCACTGAGTTCTGCCTAGGGTCTGCTCACTCAACTGCGCCTGGTGACTCTCTGCAGATGATACACTGGGTCAATTGTGGGGCTCCCCTAATTTGTTGACCCTCCATAAGGATTCACTGTCCCTTACCAACTGGTATTCAAGGTCTGAACATTATTATTTCATGCACTGTGCCTATTTACAAAAAATATTTCAGGTAGGAGAATAAATCTGGTCCATTGCAGCCATGAATAAAAATGAGTCCTCATATTGGTGTCAGGAGCCACAGACATGCTTTGGACCTGGCCACACACAACTGATTCCACTTGACCTCTGTTCCTGAGCCTCAGGTAGCACCTATGGGCTGGCTAGGGGACAATGACTAATTTTTCTTATATTGATACTTTCCTTTCGTGGGAACAATGAATATAAAACATCCAAAAAGACCATGGTAGCAGAAGGATCAGAAGACATGGGCACTGAAATAACCCAAAGCCAAGAAAGTGGCAATCAGAAACCATGTGAGAGAAGAAGCCTCAGGTAAAAAGAAGCATAGAGTAGAGAAAAGGGAAGAGAGAGCTGGCAGTGGGTAGCTTGAGTAGAAACAGAGATGGAAAACAAAGTTGAGGGAAGAGTCGTATGGAAGTCAGACTAGGGATTCTGTTGTGTTCTAAATGATTTTCCCATTTCTATAAAGCTTGGCTATACTGCTTATAAGATCTTCCAATGCTTCCTTACTTTATTCTGAATTTTGCCAATAATGGTCATCATTTGGGGTAATCTGACCCCCAACTCTTAAACTCAAAAGAGTGTGAACTCACCCATTGGATTACAGGTCACGGCAGTTGGTTGAAACCTGAGGCAGTGTACCAGGTATGTATACACACTGGTTACCTGTTATAAAGCCATGTAATGGGGATCTGTGTAATGGGAGATATAAATGTGTACCATTTCATTTCATTAACCATCCCTGCTTTGATAATTAATCATCCCTTTCTTTGATAATTCTATCAAAGAAAGAGAAAGAAAAAGCTGTTTCAGGACAAATAACAGAATATGGTACTCAAAGTGCATTCATTCTTCAGAGGACAGCTCAAGCATCCCTTCCTCAGAGATGCTTCACCTGATCCCTCACTCTAGCTTGGGTATCCTGTGATGCACGCTCACAGCACTCTGTCCCTTTCCTCTATGCACTGTGAGACTATGTCATTAGCATGTCTCTCCCCAACTAGATTGTAAGCAATAAAGGGCTGGGAATCCATAAACACACTGAATTAATGAATGGATATTTTAGTGCTATGGGAAAACAGGATCCATAACAGAAACTGCTAGTTTTCACCAAAATCCACTGTGGTTTTTATCCTGGAGACACCTAACTATACATCTCAGGCTCCCTTACCCGTAGGAGTGGCCATGTGCATGAGAGCAAGTGAGGTGGTCATTTCCAGGCATGGTCTGTTAAAGTCTCCCACATGCCCTCTCTTCCCGATATTTCCTTTGAATGATTTTGATAATAATCCCTGACCTCCCTCCACTACTTTCCTTTCCTG
The DNA here is from genome assembly GCF_030028045.1 of Hippopotamus amphibius kiboko. Classification (NCBI taxonomy): domain Eukaryota; kingdom Metazoa; phylum Chordata; class Mammalia; order Artiodactyla; family Hippopotamidae; genus Hippopotamus; species Hippopotamus amphibius. The sequence goes on from NC_080186.1 coordinate 230,775,032, forward strand.
TCCCCTCCCCTAGGGAATCCTTGGGAGCCACAAGGTGAAGATGATGGAGCCACAATACGCAAGCAGCCTCGGTACCTGAATCACCACTTGGACTAGAGTTACCACATGGTAGGAAGCACCTGATTTGGACTGTTAGGTAAGTGAGAAACAAACTTCCGTTGTGTTTGAGTCTGTGTACATGTGTGGGTCTGTTTATTATAGCCTAGCTGACCCTATCACAGTCCATATGCATGAATGTACTGGGGAGATATGAGGATAGAAATGTATCAAACATGGAAAGCAGGAATGCTTTCTGTAAGTAAATGTTTGGAATGAGAAATTAGAGATGCCACGGTTCAGGCAATGCCTGGATAGTAAGTTACAGATTCTCCAATGCCCAAGGGTTTTTAAACACCATTTGGCAGAGTATAGGTGACTGAATCCGGTGATTTCTTGACATCCCTTACAGCTTTATTATTCTATGTCTATCTACCACTGTTACTTGGAGGAAAATGATTCATCCGTATTTACAAAGGGGTACATTGTTATGGCACTGAGAAACATGGCATCAGGCTCTCTGGAATAACTGAGCAATCTATTATGTTATTGGATGAAGTTCTAGATTCCATGCCAACAGAGCTCTTGTGGGGCTGACTTCATAAAAATAAAAGAAAAGAGACAAAAATACCCATGCATATCCCCCAAATATGTTTTCAAAACTGGTTTTGATAAAAATTCTCATGGCTGAAGGACATAGGAATCCACCTATCAAATAGGAAGCATCCATTCAATCTACCTGTACCCAAATAAACCTTCATTTTATTTCAAACTTATTTGATGTAACTATGGAGTAAAATAATATACCATGCTCTGCTTTGGGAAACAAAAGGCTGATTCAGCCATTATTTATTCTTAGCAAGCAAATGACAAAATGCCTATGTATGTGGTATATACAAAACAACAGAACAGCCTATTAACTCAGCCTAAAAACTCTTGGTTGTCTGTGCTTTACATTAATTACTTAATTTAATTTGTCTATCTATTTTTCAGACCATGAAACCTTTTATTAGAGAAAATAATGTCCTATTTTTTTTTACATACATGCTTTAAATTTGAAAAAGAATGGATACTTATATGGGTATAACTGAATCACTTTGCTATACACCTGTAACTAACACATCATTGTTCATCAACCATACTCCAATATAAAATAAAAATAAAAAAATAAACTGCATAGCCTAAAAGAATATTACATGCTTTATATCAGGCAGTCAACAAATATCTCTAGCACAACATACTGTGGACCCCATAGGCAAATAGGACGTTGTCCCTGCCCTCACATAGTTTATAATCGTGTCACAGAAATCGGTTATGAATCAAACAATAAGAAATGTTTAAATTGCAAATTAGAGGTAAGTATAAAATGAATAATATAAGAATTCAAAGGAAGGAGAGAGAGGTCCTGACCCAACTGAAAAAAAAGAGTTGGAGAGAGGACATTTTAAAAGATTTGGGATTTTGATGGAGTTTTGATTTTGGATACACTGTTTTATTGGTTAAGAGTTACGTTTAGCTGCATGTAACAGAAAATTTAAGTAAAGTAGCTTAAATAAGATAGTTTTTTCCCTCTCCCACATTAAGCAATATGGAGATAGATAATCCAGGGCTGGCATGGTAGCCCAAGGATGTCAGGGCCAACGTTGCTGTGATGATCTTGACCTGCCCTTCACAGTTGCAATGCACATGCTGCAGCTCCAGCCATTTCTTCCTCAGTGCTAGGCCACTGGCTGTTTGGGTCAGTCTCATAAGGCCAGTATTATCATCTTTTTTTAATATACATTGTAAAATACTATGGGGCAGTTAAATATTTTTCCCAAGAAAATACAGAGTGCAGCAGCAGCCTTGGAATCACGCTGATGTAGTTTGCTCTTAACCATTGCACGATGTCATCCTCCTAAGTACTAGTCTTGGCAAAGATGATGTTCACCCAAGGTGGTAGTGAGGATGGAAGGGAGATTGAGGTAGAAACAGAAGTTTCCACTAAAATTTCTACTTTCAACAGGAACATTGCCTAAAGGAGAAGTTTATAGTGTTTGTAATTAAACAAACAAACAAAGTAAAGAAAACCTCATGGGGTTAGAGAAAGGCAAAAGCAGGAAGAAATTGAAATATGATGTTCATTTACTTCAAAGCAAAAGAGGAAAATGGTAAAGAGGTAGAGGGGGGAACACTGTCCACGGTACTTAACTGTAGAGCAAACGCCTTTGTCATGTGATTTAAATTTCCTCTGCAAGTTTCTTCTATCCATCCCACTCAGTTTGCAATTATTCATCACCAAAAATTTGGCCTTTTTTTTTTTTTTTTAATCATTGCTCTTTCCTTTTCTCCCAGTTTATCCTGGATCTCAAGGAATTCCCTTTTGTCCATTTCTTATTTCCTTTTTTCCCTCATCATCCTTCAACCTAGAGATCTCCCCAGCCTCCAGGAATCTTTTATTTTTATTTAATTAATTAATATACAAATATTTATTTATCATATTGAGATATAATTGACATTTAATATTATATTAGTTTCAGGTGTACAACATAATGTTTCAATATTTATATATGTTGTGAAATGATCACCACAATAAGTCTAGTTAAGATCTATCACCACGCCTTAGTTACACAATTTTTTTTCTTGCAATGAGAAATTCTAAGATGTACTCTTTTTGTACCTTTCAAATATATGGTACAGCATTGTTAACTATGGTCTCCATCTTATACATTATATCCTCAGAGAATCTGTCTTTGAGCTACTGCAGAATTTGAAGGTTTAATTTAGGTTTAACTTAGCTTAGTAAGTGGCAATGTTTTTTCTGTCCTCTAATTACCACCATATCTCTTCCCTGTGCATCCACTTGTGTCTTTTCCTGACATTACTACTGGTTGACCACTGGAGGATAGTCATTTTTATTTTGGGTGGGAGTGAGAAGGCATTTGACTCATTTGGGCCATGAAGTTTGGGATTTTATGTTCTTAGGGTGCATAGGAATACAGGAATAATTTTGTATGTGTATATTTTTGTAGGCTTCAAGAATGTCAAATCCAAACAAGATATATGTTTTATCAGATCATTATTTCTGTTAAAACTCATGCTAAAGAAGCCAAAATTCAGTTTCTTGATTAACAGGTCCCTAACATGGCACCCAAAATGCTTCATGATCTTGAAGCTGCTTCCCTCTCCAAGTTCATGTTTCAGCATGGTACTCTTTCCCCCGCCTCTCCCTTTACTATGAACCACTCAGATCCAAATCCAGTGCTGGTTTCTTGAAGGAATCTAGTCTGTCTACCCCGTGGCCTTGCACATTCTTGTCCTTCCATCCTGAGATGTCCTTCTTCACCTTATTTTCCTTCCATCCTCCCAGTTATCCATCTCCTGGGACCCCTTGCTTGTCATGACCATTCTGGGTTTGTTGCTGCTTATTTGAAGCCCTTTGGCATCCTGTCAATTATTGCGATGTTGCCATATTGACGTTGATCCCATATTTGTTTCCCGGTAGACTGTGAGCTCCTTGCAGGAAGAGTACACTTGATCTTTGTATCCCTAACCAAGCATAATGCCTGACACCTGAATGGGCTGTGAAGCTGTTCACATGAAACATGATGAGATGTGTCGGTTAGCTACATGCAGAGATAGCCCAAGGTGTTGATTTCAAATATTATTCAAGGACAAAGCTTACTGAGTCAAAACAAGTCTATTCCAAGAAAAAATCCTGAAGACCAATGGAAAAAAATACACTTATTCCAATTTCAATTATTTTTAAACTTGATCCTGACAATTTCATTGCCCTTAACCTCACGGAGGTGTCAGTTTGATTCTGAAAATCATTACTCTTTGAAGTCAGACCTATCACCACGTCAAATTCATTTACTGATATAAAAGAATAGAAAGAAAATTCAGTAAAATAACAGGAAAAATCATCAGGCTAACATGCTGTCTTTTTGCTGAAAAAACAACTCCAAACTATGTCTTTCTGATAGGAGCTCAGTAGTGCATTCGAAGGAAAACTCATACAGAGAGTATTTTCAAAATTCAAATTGGACATTTTTGTGAGATTTAACACCGCAAGGAAGAGAGATTCTGTCAAATAAAAGAGTCAGTTTGGCTTTTTTGTCCTTTTATTCACAATTTTTTAGGCTTCTTTTCTGCTTATCACCTCATTTGCCTTGTTGAGAAAAGATAGGGCACTTAGTCAAAGAACTGTGCCCTCCAAAATAATTCAGTTTCTACAGCTAGAGTACTTTCTGATCTCAGTAGGAAGCAAAGATCTGTAGCTGGACCATCAAAGGAGATGAATGATTATTTAATGTATTTTAAAGGGTTGCTGGTTGGCAACCTCACATAGATACTTTCAAAACTGGAGCATTGGCAGCCTTGGAAAATAGTAGCTCTAGGTCATGGCAAAATGAAGTTGGTGCTGAATTCCCTTGAATCATAGTCTTTTGACGCATTTGGAGATGTTACTGCAGCAACAGATTATGTCACCTGAAGTTCAGAAGAACTTTTGAAAAAGTCAGAGGAAATGAGTAATCCTTACCTGGAGAAGTAACGCAGGTAGCAACGCCCCTTACCAGAAAGTGACAGTGGTAACTACAGCACTTATTACCCCTGTCTTTTATTAAAGAAATATACGTGGTTATGGCATTTGTTATTAATGACACCCCTAGACAACCCGTAAGAATCACAGCATGTTAGGCGTTCCTCTCATCTTTTTAAAGCACACATAAAACTCAAATTTGGACATTCTTCTTACTTTAAAAAATGGCAACTAATCTTTTTTTCTTTTTTTTGGTCTCTAATGGTTTACTTTTTAAAAACTTGTTTGACTGCCAATACACATGCTATAATTTTCACGTGTCAGTATTATGCAAACTATCTTTTGTTGGAAAGTTAAGGTGAATCAGGATAACTTCCATTAATTGTGATTGATGATTTTCACTACAAAGTGTGTAGGTGGGGGGTGATGGAGAGTTTGTGGAGTGATAACTAAAGGGTCTGGTTTTCTTTCTGGAGTAACACGAATGTTCTAAAACTGATTGGGATGATGGTTGCCCAACTCTGTAAATATACTAAAAACAACTTAATTGTACACTCTGTATGGTATGTGAATTTTATCTCAATAAAGCTGTTACCAAAAACCAAAGAAACAAACAAAAAAAACCCTCTATGACAGTCTTAAAAACAGAGTTACTAAAGGCGATTGACTGTATATATGTATGAATATATACATACACATACACATTTATATAATTATAGGCCTAAAAAGGAAAATTTGTTTTAAAAGTAGGTTGCTTTTATTTGTGTAAATATGTTTTCTTAAATTCATAGGTTCAAAGCCAGTGATCATCCTTAATGCAATTCTACTTCAGTTTTTTAAGTTTTGAAATCTATCACTTACAGGTACCTCTCAAACAGAAAATAGAAATTTAGCTTCTTTGAAAAAGCTGGACTGGTGAATGCAAGGTATTTCTGGAGGCCACAAAGCAATTGTTCATTAGCACCTAAGTAAAACATCAGTAACTCTGATCACTAATTGCATATTTTGTCAAGCCAAACTTTCATCCCAGGGACAAAAATTTTAAACCTGTTTATAATTTTCAGCAATTAAGTCCTGGTTTCCTGGACCATGGGGATTTGTTATGTCTAGACCTGTTTGTAGCATTATGAATTATGTCAACCTGCTTTCATGGAAAAATAATGACACCTGTTGAAAATGTCCTTCCAAATTTTGACTTAGGCCAACCAGCGAAGACAGGAGAAAAACATTCCTCCGGGTTAGGTTCACATGTGACCCCAAAGCTAACGACTTCAGTCTTGGGGTCAGATGTGAATAATGTTTGTTGTGTTTTTTCCAGCAGCAAAGCCATTTTCTCCACCGTCTACTGCCAACTTCCCAGCCCTAAGACCGGGTTAGGTGTCCTGTGAGCATTCAGAGTACCCTGTGCAGGCCTGACGTGGTCTTCTTAACTTGTGCTCGAATTGTCTGATAACTTGCCCCCACCACATACCTGGCACTTATGACAATTCAATGATTGATTTATTAAATAGTGTATTTCATCAGTTCTAATATGTATATGTTAATATCACTGATGTGCCCTGAAATCAATGATGTCCTATCATTGCTCTTGACCTGAGGCCCGTGATCATAATTGGAACAAAAGTTGCTAATGTGGGGCGGTAGAGTAAAACTTGGTTTTAGCAGAGCATTTATTCTTTATCTGAGGGATAATTACAGTGTTCTCTGTGCTTGCCAAGCAACCACTGATTGTTGCTATGGCCTTGCTGCTTCAGTGTGTGGCCCGCAGACAGCAGCACAGCGTCCCCTGCCACCTGAGCGCTTGTGAGGAAAGCAGACTCTCAGGCCCCTCCCCACCCCCGACCTCCTGAATCAGAATCTGCATTTTAGAAGATCCCAATAGCATATGCCCATTAAACTTTGCAAAGCGTTTCTTCATGGGACCTAAGAAAGAAAGACTTCCACAAGGAGAGGAGGCTGTGTTACATGTTTGTTGTGAATTCTCCCTTCTCTCATGCTGGAAACTGCAGCCTAAGGCAGGGAAATGGCTGCAAGCCCTCAGGTTACAAGGAAGAGAACACAAAAACAAAATAGGCTGGTATCAGTGATTTATATGTAACATATGCCTTCCTTTCAGGCACTGCCATACTGTTTAGTTGGAAGCCATGCTTTCTTTTTCAGTGATGTTTAAATTAATGTTCTATCTTCGAACTCCTGATTTTGTGCATTTTGATGACACTTAGTATTTCTTCCCTCTAAAGATCAGCTTTCTGAAGGGAGGGAGGGACAGGGTCTTGGTTAAGCCCCTGGCTCTGTCTCTAGCACAGATAGTACACAGTGCCCTGTGTCTGGCAAATGGTGAGCACACAATAGCTATTTATAAGAAGGAGAGGAATTTACACTTTTTAAACCTTTTTCTTTCTTTGAAAAAAATGTGGTAAATGTTCCTGAGGTTTATTGCTTCGAATCACTAAATCCTGTGAACCAGATGGGTATGACAGTTTGTAGGTCACAAATATAAACTGGGACCAGGAGAAACATTAAATATGATTCATATAGGTTCAGCATAGGACTTATATGGAGTACAGGACAGAGATCCAGAATCCGAGTTACAGTTCTAGGCCCACAGGTTTGGGCAAAGCTCTACCTGCAGCCCCTCTGCTTCCTTATCCTTCTAAGGAATTGGACCACCTGAGGTCTGCAAGATGAGCTCTATGTCTCCTTCCAGATCGAGCTCAGGTGTGTTGTCTGGCCTTCTAAAACTCCCTTGCTCATCCCCATCCTACTTGGTGTGTTTCCTTGCTGTGTATAAATTTGAACTCACAGTGAGATAAAAATATAATACTTGAGAATGCAAGGGTCATGTTTTTGTCCATACTGTGTTCAGTAACACCTACAAGCTTGCAGTGCAGGTAATTGAAAATTAAATGCATAATTGAATTGAATAGGACTTCCTAGGTGGCGCAGTAGTTAAGAATCCACCTGCCAATGCAGGGCACACGGGTTTGAGCTCTGGTCTGGGAAGATCCCACATGCCGAGCAACTAAGCCCATGAACCACAACTATTGAGCCTGTGTGCCACAACTATTGAAGCCCAAGCACCTAGAGCCCATGCTCCACAACAAGAGAAGCCACTACAATGAGGAGCCCGTGCACCACAATGAAGAGTAGCCCCCACTTGCATCAACTAGAGAAAGCCTGCCTGCAGCAACGAAGACCCAACGCAGCCAATAAATAAAATAAGTAAATAAATTTATAAAAACCACAACACCAACTACCTTCAAGAAATGCTGACTTTGCTATTTCAACACAACTTTAACTGACCATGTTAAAAAATAATAATAATAATAATTGAATTGAATAAAATCGAAGAGCTAAATAGAAAATTTGAGCCATCTTTTTTGCTCTGTTTCTAAAAGCTTTAATCTTAGCCTATTTAGCTCTAAGATTTTTTTGATTCTGACACTGAAGAAAACTTTCTGCTTTGAACAAGATATCCTTTCTTTTTTCTCTCTCTTTTAACTTTTTACAGACTGTGGGAAATAATGACAACTTTATTTCTAGACTTTTTCAAAGATCAAATAGTCCATTTATGCTCATAAACGTGAAGCTTAGCTGAGGAGACATCTGAAAATAACAGAATTGAACTTAAGTTTCAATCAGATGAACACGTCAATATTCCATAAAGATTAGTCATACAGGTGGCTGGTTATGACTTGAATTCTCCACAACTCTATAGTATTTTCTGATCATTTTCTTTAAAGGGATGACTTCATTTTCATTTGTCTTGTGAATTACATACTTTTCAGTAAATCCATTGGGCTAGAACTGATATGAAAGGGACTGAAAATTACATGAATAGAGATGGCAGGCAAGTCTCTTTCAGCTCCCAATCTTAGCTGTGATTCTGTGCTCCCATTTCTGGCTTTGATCAGAGCTCCAAGGTGCTGCTCTACTGCCCTTCAGATGTAATTGCCACACACACGTTCCGGGCACTCAAGGGAAGTCTAGAGTTAACGGGTGTTCCAGCGTTGGGTTGAAAACCCTGTTTTAGCTGATTTTTATCCTCACCTTCTTAGAAATTGATTATTAAAACTCTGTTTGTAATTACCCACTATTCATGATTTAGAATATGTAGAATACGGTCTATTTCCAGACAAATGTAAATTAACATACATTTCGGTATTTTCAAAAGAAGGCTTTAGGAATATGCAAATATCCTTAAAAAAAAAAGCACTGAAGGGCTACAGAGTAATCAGAGTATTTCATCTTTGCCTTTTCTCTATGCTACTTGTTCATCTGGATTTTTTTTTTTCCTCACCTCACTCTTTTATTTGAAAAATGTTGTTGGGTTCTTACTTCAGCCATTTTCCTTTGCTGGGCTTACACTTCCTATTTCTTTGTCAACTAGTTTACCTAAGGTCCTATAGCCTAGGCCTGAAGGCATGGGCTCGTTGCTAGATTATTTTGTCTTTCCTCAGAGAAGTCACTTCTGGAAGCCCATACTTCTTCCCCAGATACCAACTGCTAAACATTTCAAGAAAGATATATGAAAAAGAATTAGAAAGGCCACAGTAGCAGCACTAGAAAGAATCTTAAAAATCAAATAGTCCAGAAGTTGCAAACTGATGACCTTCAGGCCCACACTTTATTTTGTTTAAGGACTTTATTGAAATGTGATTTACAGACCTTAAAATTCATCTGACTCACATTATCTTCTAATGGATTTGGTTTCAACACTCAAAAAATCTAAATTTTTGGTTTATGTTGGAAAATTTAGGAACACAGGGTCTGAATTTGTGTAAGGACAAATTGCATTGGCTGGAACCGAGTTCATATTTTTTTTTTCTAGATGGGACATAAATTCTCCAGTTTGACAGTTTCCTCTGTACCTTTTTGTCTTATCCTCAGCCTGCTTCATTCGTTAAGTAGCCATTAGAATCCCGTAGGCACTATACCTGTGATACCAGTAGGTCTAGTCCAATCCCCATTTAATAAATAAATGCACTTGGTCCAGAGAGGTAAAGGGATTTGCTCAAGTAAATTAAAAACAACTTATCCAGGTGGTACCTACCATAAGTTACTTTATAAATATTTAGTTAAACAGGTTTTAATTATAACTCTTACTGACAAAAATAGAATTCACGCAACAATGTTTCTATATCACTAAATTGCTTCCATGAACCATTCATGGATATTAATCTGCATTCTGAAAAACAGTGCCCCAAATAATGCCTACCTATGTGAATTCATCACAACAGACCCTCAAAATATTCTAATAAACTTAAGTTTTAAGGAGCAATTTAGGGTCAAAGGTAGGTAGTGTAGTGTAACAGCTAACAGTTATTGACTATCTACTGTGTGTAAGACACTATTAAGAGATGAGATTAAGGGAGAAGACTTGAAAAGAGTACATAAAAGGACATGATTGAAAAGTCACCCTGTTATATTTGTGTGATTTAATTTTTAGGACATTAATAGAAAAGTGTGTTCTTCATTTGGTTTGAATTCGCACAGAAATTGAAGATTCCAGAACTGTGCTGTCCAATATCTTAGTCACTAGCCATATGTAGCTATTTAAATTAATCAAAATTAAATAAAATTAAAAATTCATTTTCTTTGTCACACTGGCCATATTTCAAATACCCAACAAGCTGTGTGTGGCTAGTGGCTACCATTTGGACAATACAAATATAAAGCTTTTCCATTATCACAGAAGTTTCTTTTGGACAGCACTACTCTAGAATAGTAATATCTTTTGAGGCATTTGAATCATGTTTGGATAGAAATTTAAATTGCCACGTGTCACTATTTACAGTTGTCAAGATATGGAAGCAACCTAAATATCCATCAACAGAGGAATGGATAAAGAAGATGTGGTACATATATATAATGGAATATTACTCAACTGTTAAAAAGAATGAAATAATGCCACTTGTGGCAACATGGATGGACCTAGAGAATATCATACTAAGTGAAGTAAGTCAGACAGAGAAAGACAAATATCATATGATATCACTCTTATGTGGAATCCGATTTTTAAAAAGGTGAAACAAATGAACTTGTTTGCAAAACAGAAACAGACTTACAGATATCGAAAACAAACTGATGGTTACCAGAAGGAGAAATGTTGGGGGGGAGGGCAGGGATAAATCAGGAGCTTGGGATGAACATACATACACTACTATATGTAAGATAGATAACCAACAAGGATTTACTGTATAGCACAGCGAACTGTAGTCGATATTCTGGGATAACCTATATGGAAAAAAATCTAAAAAAGAATGGTTATATTATATGTGTAACTGAATCACTTGGCTATACACCTGAAACTAACACAACATTATAAGTCAACTATACTCCAATAAAATTAAAATTAAAAAAATAAAAATTGCCGCGTGCCAGCAATATACAAATTAACCCATGCATATTTTATAGTCTTTTATAAAATCCAGTAAGCCAGCCAATATTCATTTCCTTTAGAGAAGTTTAAAAGTAAACTAATGTGCACTGAATGAGTTGGCTGTGGAGTTATCTTAAATTGGTTTCTTTAAGCCTATATTTCAAACTTTCCTTCACCTTAAATGCAAGTGTTTGACATGATTAACTAGCATTAATGTCAAGTAATTCTCATTTCATGAGAAGTAATTAGGAAAAAGCAAGTGCTGATAACTTTTTTGGAATTTTCCTGAAAGCTTAATATATAGGCTGCAAGACAATGCAAGCCTCTCTGTCTATCAAAATACTGAATCTCTTACAGTAGGTTCTGAAGGTGAAAGATAAAGTGGCGGGTAGACACACGCCTGTCTCACTGTGATTTTCAAGCCCCCATTGGCTTGTTAAAGGAGAAAACACTACTTTGGTGCTAAAGTCAGGAACTGAAGAAATTATCTTATAGCTACTAGAATTCATCTACTTAAGGCAAATGATGCAGGATAACTGATCTATTGCACCATTTTTTCCCTAGTATGTTATCCTGATTTGGAGAACAAGCAGGCAGATGTACTTAAATTCTGCAAAGTTTCTCTGGCTCCAACTTTAGACTCAAAGCGCTTTCACGCTCCCATCTTTGCTGGAATCTAGTCACAATCCACAGCCCCAGATCAATGCTTTTCTGCCTTTTTGACTGTAGCTCACAGAAAGAAATACCTCCTACCTTGGGATCAAGCAAAAGCACATGCCTGGAGAAGAAGTTTCAAGAATGATATTTATACTGGGTGCCCTCTGATATTTTCTATTTATTCTATTTAGTGTCATTATTTTAAAATGCTGGTAGAGACCCATAAATTGCTGTCATGACCACTAATGTGTGGCCAAATGCAGTTTAAAAAATATTGCCCTGAGCAATAGTGGGATCATCTTGATCCATTCCTGGATATGAAGCCTCCTTAAAAATTGGCTAAAATATGCATTAACATGACAGCTCACGCAGATAGGCTGATCTTTCTGAAACATGGATGGAAATACTTTTCTGTTGCTGCACTTTTGACCTGAGCTTTCCTGATGATTTGTTGGGACTGATGTTTCCACTTGCCAGAAGTTCAAAAGCTCTTCTCAAAACGGGCTTGTTAATGTTTCCACTTGCCAGAAGCAAGTTCAAAGGCTTTTCTCAAAACTAGCTCATGATGACTTGGGAGATAAATGGGTTCACCTTTTGTAGAGAGCTATTACCGTGAATTATTTTTCCCTCTCCTTATAATCTCTTCCAGTACAGTTGTGGTAAAATTATAAAAACAAAAGTTGATTTTTTTTTCTTTGAGACATGGAAAACATACCATCTGAAAGATTCTATAGAATATGATGCAAGGAAAATATACTATCTGAATGATTTTAGAGAATAAAATTCTCTCCACAATTGTTTGTATTCAAAGACTCTGTAGCTAAAAATATATTGATTTAATAACAATATGCATATTAAAATTTATTCTCAAAGCTTAGTCACTGTCTGGTTCATTTCTAATAGTTATTATAACAAATTGTCAATAAAGAGAAATGTTTTCCAGGTCTTTGTAGTTCTCTATCATAGTATTACTTTGTTTATAGTACCTTGTGGTCTATAACATCTTTTTTTTAATGTTGATTAATATTACCAATTAATAATAATATTCTCACAACAACCCCAAGGCCTCAAAGGCAGGTATTTTGTTTCTATTATGGAGTAGAAGAAAGACAGGAATTGACCACAGCAAATGAAGTTCCTAAACTTTGCTAATTACCAGGTGGGTGATTGTGGACAAGTCATTTGATTTCCCTGTTAAATATGCGGGATGTTCTATAATTTAAAGGAGATAATTTAAATTAAATTGCCAAGCTCAGCAATGGGATCAGGGTAGGTCCTGAGATGTTTGTTGTGCTGAATCTGAATGTGGAACAAGTAGGTTTTTAAGGCTCCACAGCCTGCTTTCTCTCCCTTTTTCAGGACTGCCTCTGTCTTCTTAACTGGAATTTGTAACATACTTAATTTAATGAAGAAAAAAAAAACCCAGACAGCTAAGTCTACATGTCAGTTAAGAAAATGAGAAATCAATAAAAACTCTACATTAGGAAGAAGGAGAGGTTAAGAAAGATTATTTCATTAATCTCCATTGACTTGAGTGATGAGGTTTTCTAGTTTACTTAACTCAGATTGGTTTCAAACTGTTGTCTTGGTTTACATTCTACTGAGAATAGATGGCCAAGAGAGCTAGGAATAAGGATCATGGAGAGAAAAATAATATGTCAATTGCGTCCCCAAATATGTCATTGAGTCATTACAAAGAATAAGGAAAGCACATCTCATTAAAATAAGAACCCAGATGGGGTTTTTTAGCAAATTAATGTGTACCTACTTCATATGGAGCACATAGCTATGTGCTCTTACATAAAGACGATGGAAATTATGAAGGTGATGGAGGATGTAACTAACAGTTATTGAGTTCTTACTATGTCCTAGGCATTCTCCTAAGTGTGTACAGATGTTAAATAAGTTAAATCCCCAACAATTTATGAATGGCCACTATTTTTATCCCATTTTACTGATAAGGAAATTGAGGCAGAGAAAAGTTAAGTATCTTGTCCAAGTTACACAGTAGTAAGTAAAAAAGCTGGAATTAGGCCCCCAAAATCTGACCTCAGAGACCAACCCTTTCACCACTATAATAGGTGTCATATACTTCATCCTTGTAATAGCCCTCTAAGATAAAGACTAAAAGGCTATTTTTACCATTCTACAGGTAAGGAAACTGAGGCTTAGTGAGGAGATGGACCTGAAATAGTGTTAAGAAATTCATAAGTAGGTTAGCTAGAATTTAAGCCAAGATTTTCTGACTTTAATTCCCCCACAGTTTTCATGTAACATGTATATGCACACACATACACACAAATGTATACATATATCTATATCTATATACATATATATGTACTAGTGTATTTTTAAATATATATATATATATGTATATAAAATCTGTGGTAGAACACAGAAGAAACCTAAATAATGAGACAAATGGAATGTTTCCTTCTATAATTGAAGAATTTAATAATTCTATTTTTATACCTCATTTACTAGGGTGTAGTTTTGTTCATTTCATTTCTGAGAGATAGGACTTTTTAGAGTAAAAGAAAAAAAGGTACTTTTTTTTTTTTTGCTCTTGATCTTAATATCTTACAACCAAAATACTGAGACATTCTTTATCATGCCTATGCTAAAGACATCAAATACATTTTAAAATATCCTTGAATAATAAAATAGTTGCCTTTTTGATAGTTTCATCACAATTCAGTTCTCAATTAAGCTACTCTGGTTTAATTGTACCCTTTTCTAAAATGCAGGGTAATAAAGGCAAACATTTGGTTTTCATCCTTTTACACTCCGCCTGGAGCTGACATCCATGATATTGAATATAAAGCTCTTCATTTAGAACTATTATCTTAAGGGATCAGCCACAGGCAAATCCAACATCCAGATATGAACGAGCTCCATAAAACCATAAGACATATTTTGTTTCCAGAAGTTTATCTGTGAAATGGAGTGACCTTATATAAAAGAGCAAGGAAGACATAGTATAGATAACCCCTCCCTCATCCCTAAATATTTTCTGGAGAAGGTTGATATCTAGTCAAGGACGTTCAGCTCCCTTCATTGCCTATTTTGTCTGAGATCTTTCTCTTAACTTTTCTATAAACTCCCTTGCCTCAAAATTTTAACACTTGACATGCAATGGCGATCATGCTGGCAGAAATGTCCGACGTGCTGAAAAATTTCATGAAGGTCATAATGCTCACCTGAGGGCTGAATTTTAACATTTTTGTTGAGAAGTTCTTTCTACTTACGGGGGAGGAGAGAGGGGAAAATGGTATTAAGAGATTCATGGTTTGTTTTTCTGCTTAGGAATGTTCACAGAATGAGAGCTGTATTGTCTCCCAGTTTACATCTTCCTCGTAGGATCAGTGTCCTTAGGGAGAGGCCAGACGAGGATGTCATCTCTTGGCAATCATTGTGTCATCTGTCTGGTAACCTCTTTTCCCTTTGCTTCACATCCAACTTTTCTTCATTAAGACAACTGTGTGAAGTGACCATGGGGCTATTTTACAGCTCTTCCTAAGACTTGAAGCAGGTTCAATTTTCTTTGGGGTCAGCTTTGTTCAGGGCAGGCACACAAGGAAATTTTTGCTAAGTAGCGAATCCAGTGAATCAGACTGACCCTCTAGCTGAGAACACAAGAATTGGTTGACTGTCTCATTCAGATGAATACCTAAACTCACAGGAAAATCTAGCTATTGTACAACTAAATTAATTAATTTAATAATGGTCAAGGAATTAACTTCCTTTCTACTTCCCTCTCTTCCTCCTTTGCCTCCTTCTTTCTAGTCAATAGTCAGAGCAGGGTAGAATATGGCTAATGAGAGAAATTGACACAGAGTTGAGAAGACAAGATTGATAGAATATTAAGTATTAATTTTGTAATCAAGCTTTAAAGTTATTTTAACTTTACCAGGGTGATCATAGCCATCTTCCTCTGACTTGAAAGAACTACATTTTTTTCCCCCAGGAATATACCAAATAATATACTAATAAACCAGAAATATATGCTAACACAGCTGGTCATATTTTGAATAATTAAACCAAAACTGCTGAATAAATATTAAAAGCTAAGTGACATGACACCAAGTTTCCCTGGGCTTAAGTGAAATGATATCCTAGGAGATATAATAAAATGTGTCATCACTTGTCAAAAAAAAGCTAAGAAAAAAAGAAAAGAAAAAGTAAAATACTGAATAAACTCTAAAACTTATGATCCTCTAATCTAAAATTTCTCTCTTTTCTCTGTAGCCTGTAGAAGAATGAGATAGATCTGTATGCAGAAAAAGATTAATGTAAATAATTAATAAGTGAAAAAAGTAAGCCAGGCAGATTGCATAGTGTCAATTCAGCTTTTTAATGAAAGCAATATACATGTTTGAACATCTATAAACAGTGTCTGGAAGGATTCCTCATCAGGCATGTCTCATGTAAGAATTCAGAGCCTCTCAGCCTCACCCATCTCTTGTTCTAGGTCCAGCTGTATGGACGTCCTGAGATGCGGTTGATAAGGCTTTTTAGAGGAGAATCCTGAGAGATGAGCAGTCAGCAGCACTTAGCTGCCCCCAAGGAGATAATGCCCTCCTGTGAGAAATCCCTCTTTTCCAGCTTCCCTCCCTTTGTCCTCATTCCTGTCACATAGACTGCACACCTTAATAAAGAAGAATGTATGCACCTTTGTCTAAGACACACACACACACACACACACACAACCTCAGGAGTGACCACATAGAAGAATGAGATTGGGGTGAGGAATTTTGCACCTTTCTTTTTCTGTACTGTTTTCACTTTAGTTTTGATGAGCTGATACTACTTTCCTTTTTTTTTTGTTAGAAGCTTAAAACAACATACATGTATTATCTCATCATCCCCATGAGTCCGGAGTCTGGGCACAGCTTAACTCGGTCCTGGGCAATCAAGAGGTCCTGAGCTTTGTTCTGTCTGGAGCTCTGGGTCTTCTTCAAAGCTCATATGACTGCTGGCAAAATTCAACAGGGCTCACATCCTGCTTTCTTGCTGACTGTCATCTATCTGGGGTTCACTCTCAGCTCCTAGAGGCTGCCTGCATTTCCTCCGTATATGGCCCTTTCCGTATGTGAAACTTACCAGTTTCATCCGATAAAGGAGGTTTTAAGGGAAACTATTTTCTATTTCTAAACAGATTCCTGGATGGGACTGTAACGTGACACAGCCACTATGGAAACAGTATGGAAATTCCTTAAAAAACTAAAAATAGAACTATAATATGACCCAGCAATCCCACTACTGAGCATATACCCGGAGAAAACTATAATTCAAAAAAATACATGTACCCCAATGTTCATTGCAGCACTATTTGCAATACCCAGGACATGGAAGCAACCTAGATGTCCATCAACAGATGAATGGATGAAGAAGATGTGGCACATATATACAATGGAATATTAGCCATAAAAAGGAATGAAATTGAGTTATTTGTAGTGAGGTGGGTGGACCTAGAGACTGTCATACAGAGTGAAGTAAGTCAGAAAGAGAAAAACAAATACCATATGCTAACACATATAAATGGAATCTAAAAAAATGGTACTGATGAACCCAGTGGCAGAGGAAGAATAAAGACGCAGATGTAGAGAACAGACTTGAGGACTCGGGGAGGGGGAAAGGAGAAGCTGGACAAAGTGAAAGAGTAGCATTGACATGTATACACTACCAAATGTAAAATAGATAGCTAGTGGGAAGCAACTGCATAACCCAGGGAGATCAGCTTGATAATTGGTGATGACCTAGAGGGATAGGGAGGGTGGGAGGGATGCTCGAGAGAGGGGATATGGGGACATATGTATAAATACAGCTGATTCACTTTGTTGTACAGTAGAAACTGGCACAACAGTGTAAAGCTATTATACTCCAATAAAGCTCAAAAGAAAAAAAATAAAATAAACAGATTCCTGGATTAAGAAAAACTTCCATGTTAATATTGCTCATTTGTATGTTATTAAATGGTTTTCAAATGTCATCATCCAACCCAATCTATTTCTTATTGCCCTGAGCCAAAATAGACTTAAAAAAAAAAAATCACAGGAGCCTGTATGTAGTCCTTGACCTGCCTTTATAGTCAGTGACTTAGGATATATTTTAAAATGAACCATTGTTCTTGAAATTTGAAGCTATACCAGGAAAAAGAAACAGAAACAGGTCAAAATGACTCTTTTGGTGTAGGTTCCTTTTGCTGAAATGTAATATTTTTATCAAATCTTTCCTGGCTGCTATTGGATCAGTGGTTGGTAGTGACTCCAAATTGTGAAGCAAAGGGAAAATTCTATGAATACCTTCTACATCTTCCAAAAATTAAATGCCTCTAAATGTAAATAAATCTTATGAAACATAGTCAGTTACTATCCTTTAAACCTTGTCTTGATCATCATTAAATATTTCTAGGTTTTATGAACTAAAATGATCTTTTGATTCTATCATCAACTATTGGAAAGCATTTTCAAAACTCTTTGTTAGCAAGAGATTCCAGGTAAAGAATCTTACTTACCATGTGTCACCTAGATGCATAGGTGTTCTCTGTTACTTAGAGCCACATAGAATCTTTGTAATGATGGAAATGTTCTATATCTGCCTGGGGCATTACAGGAGCCGCTAGCCACCTAGGACTACTGAGCACCTGCAGTATGCAAATGAAATACATTTTAAATTTAATTTAATTTTATTTAAATTTAAATAGCCACATATGGCAACTGGCTACCATATTGGATAGCATAGGCTTAAAACAATGGTTTTCAAACTGTGTACCCCATTTGGTTTGGGCTCATAGGTTGTTTAAAAAGTCCATAAATCCATAAATGCGATGAGCACACTGTTAAGTGTATAGAATACATTTAGAATAGGGTGGCAAGCATTATGAACTTGGGCAAATTATTTAGCCTCTCTGGGCCTCAATTTCTACTTTTACTAAATGTGGAATAACAATAAAGATGCCACCTTCATAGAATTGTTGTGAAGATTAATTAAATAAATTAGATAGTATTTGCAAACACTTAACATAGTGACTAGATTTTAAGAAAGAACTGGCCGAGGCAAAGTGGTGAAAAAAATTTTTGGATGCATGTAAATTTGTTTTGTATTTTAAGAATTTTCATCTAGAAGAGTTACTGATACACAAAAGATTTTTGTACATTTGTATTTTTCTCCATCAATAAATATGATAACTGTAACTTCTAAGTATAGGGATCTTTTTTAACATTAAAGTTGTAATTATAAGGAATGAATACACTGAAAAAATGCACTGTCTAGAGATTTTTATATTGGAAAGTAAACAAAAAGTCAGGTTTCTTTTGTTTTTTGTTTTGTTTTGTTTTTTTGTTTTAATGATTGTAAATATGTCACTGACTTTGGGGCTTTGAAACAGACCCTAAGAGCAAGCATAAATAGTCAATTAATTTTATTGGCAGATTTTCTGTTGATTGTCCAGTTGATACACATAAACCTCTAAGATAAAAGGTAAGTCAAAAATATATAGTTTTCAACTCCATTCTGTTAAGTGTGTAATTCTTTTTGTACATTGTTGGATTTGATTTGCTAGTATATATTACTGAGGACTTTTGCATCTATGTTTATGAAACATATTGGTCTGCTGTTTTCTTTTCTTGTGATGTCATTGTCTGATTTTGATATCGTGGTAATGTTGGCCTCATAGAATGTTAGGATGTATTCCCTTTACTTCTATCTTCTGGAAGACATAGTAGAGAACTATGGTATAATTTCATCCTTAAATATTGATAGAATTCACCAGTGAATCAGTCTAGGCCTGGTACTTTGTGTTTTTTGAAGGTTATTAATTGTCAATTCAATTTCTTTAATAGATACAGGCCTATCAAATTGTCATTTCTTCTTGTGTGAGTTTGGCATACTGACTTTTAAGGAATTGGCCAATTTTATCTAGTTTATAAAATCTGTGCACAGAATTGTTCACAAAATTCTTTTTTATCCTTTTAATATCCTTGGGATCTTTAGTGATGTTCTCTCTTTCATTTCTGATATTAGTAATTTGTGTTCACTCTCTTTTTTTCTTAGTTAGTTTTGCTATAAGCTTATCAAAATTGCTGGTGAAATCACTGATCTTTTCAAAACAAACAGCTTTTTTCTTTTCTAATATGTGCATACATGTTATTCTATTATATGCATTTAGTATTACCGATGTCCCTCTATACAGTTTCACTGCATTTTACAAATTTTGATGAATAGTATTTTATTTTTATTTAGTTCAAAATATTTAAAAATTTCTCTTAAGAATTCTTTGATCTGTTATTTTAAAGTGTGTTTTTTAACCTCCAAGTATTTAGGAATTTTCCAGCTATCTTTCTGTTATTGGTCTATTGACATTGTTTAACTCCACTGCGGTCTGAAAGCAGACATTGTATGATTTCTATGCTTTTAAATTTGTTAAGGTGCATTTTATGGCACAGAATGTGGTCTATCTTGGTGAATGTTTCATGTGAGCTTAAGAATGTGTATTCTGTTGTTGTAGGAAGTAATCAATGGATGTCAATTCTACCTAGTTATTGGTGGTGTTGCTGAGCTCAACAATATCCTTACTAATTTTCTGTCTTCTGGATCTGTCTATTTTTGATGGAGGGGTGTTGAAATCTCTAACCATAATAGCGGATTCATCTTTTTCTCCTTCTAGTTCTATCAGTTTTTGCCTCACATGTTTTGATGTTCTGTTTTTTGTTACAGACACAATAAAAATTATGTCTTCTTGGAGAATTGAACCCTTTATTATCTTTAATCCCTGAAAACTTTCTTTGTTCTGAAGTCTGCTCTGTCTGAAATTAATATAGATACTCCTGCTTTCTTTTGATTATTGTTAGCATGATATATCTATCTCCGTTCACTTATTTTTAACCTATGTGTATCTTTATATCTGCAGTGGGTTTCTTGTAGGTAACGTACAAGGTATGTCTTGTTTTTTGATCGACTCTGACAATCTCTGTCTTTTAATCAGTATATTCAGACCATTAATGTTTAAAGTGATTATTAATATAGTTTGATGAATATCCTGTTACTATTTTCTATTTGTTGTCCTTTATTTTCCCTATTTTTGTCTTTTCTTCTGTCTTTTGTGGTTTTAAGTGAGCATTTTATATGATTCCATTTTCTTTTCTTAGTGTATCAGTTATACTTCTTTTTAACTTTTAGAACCCTAGAGTTTCCAATATATATTTACAACTATTCCAAGTCTACTTTCAAATAACACTATACCACTTGACAGGTAGTGCTATTATTTTGAACATTTATCTATTAGCTCAATTAAGAATGAGAAAATATGTTTTTATTTTACCTTCATTTATCCTTTATTTTTTTACAACTCTTCCTTTATGTAGTTCTGAGTTTCTGACCTATATCATTTTCCTTCTCTCTGAAGAAATTCTTTAAACATTTCTTGCAAGACAGGCCTACACTAGCAACAAATTACTTCAAATTTTTGCTTATTTGAGAAAATCTTTATTTCTCCATCACTTTTGAATGATAACTTCACAGGGTGCAGAATTCTATGTTGGTGGTTTTTTTGTTTTGTTTTTTCTCCTCTCAGTACTTTGAATATTTCATTCTACTCCCTTCTTGCTTACGTGGTTTCTGAGGAGAACTTGGATGTAATTTTTATCTTTGTTCCTCTGTTGGTAAGGTGACTGAGTCCTGGAGTTTTTAACTCTCAGAATTGTCTACACTGAGCCCCCAGCTATTTGTCAATTACAGGGTAGGTATTCCTACCCTGACACTGGCTTCCAATGGAGGTTTCTGCTCATGAGTTTCTGCTCCAGCGAGTTGCGATTCTCTGTACTCACCTGTCTTCCCAATTTTGTGATCAGCAGTTTGTCTTGTGACCTTACTTCCCTGACTGACCGAAAAGAGGTGTTGACTTTTCAGTTTGTTCAGCTTTATACTTTTTAAGACAGGGTGACGAATTGTAAGCTCCTAACATTCTGGACTGGAGAAACATGACTTCTTTTTAATTTTTTACTTTCAAATTTTCCAAACAGATTGTAAGTTCTCTGTGTCAGGAATTGAATAAATCTCATTCCTAGCTGTCTCCCAAGGACCTGGAAAAGTGTGTGCCACATAATAGATTCTCAATAAATATCTATTGGATTAATGAATGAATGGATGGATAAATGAATGAACAGTAGCAAATCTATATCTTCTACTGTCTTTATGAACCTGCTCTAACCCATTGCACAAAGAGTATTCAACGCATGTTTGTTGTTATATATTATGAGACATACTTGCTTCTAGCATCTGATCATACTTAAATCCTTTAAATTTTTTATAGTTATTTTCTTACTGTGTCTGTCTTCCCTCAGACTTGTTTTCCTTTTGCATGTGTCTTTTAATGGGTTTCATTCACTGTTTTCCATATTCTACTTTCTCTGCGTATTTCTTAGAATATATTCTTATTTCATCTATCACATTTCCACAATTAAAAATATTTTTTTTCCACTGTTCACCTCACATAAGTTTAGAAAAAATCTTTTGGTAGTCTGAAATAGTACACATTCAAATATGTTGGGACCACTTCTGGGGGGGTGTCAAAGTGAGTCTCAAGTATCTGCTAAGAGCTTCTTTCAAAGTTAAGCTGTCAGTCACACATGGAACAACACTCCCTAATATCAATGCATTAGATGACTAGGAAAGCACCCACCACCCTGCAAACACATAAAGGAAAATAAAGCAGTAAATGGTTTTGAAAGTCTCTTAATAGTCAATGACTTACACAGATTTTCCATCCAGAGGGTACTCTGTCTCCTGACTCTAGATAGCTAAATAAGTGAAAAGGCTCCATGCATTCCAGAAATGGTAATCTTTATCTCTGACACGGTAAACTGCTAAATAGCAGCTTATCACTTGAAATTTTTAAATCTCATAGGTGCGAACCATTATGTAATACAGGTTTCAGTTTCAGTTTATAATTAACTTTTAAATAGTTACTTAAGTTTAAGGTTGTCAGAATTTCAAATAAAAATATGGGAATACTCAGTTACATTTGAATTTCAGAGAAATGATAGTTTTTTAGTATATTTGTGTTTGATGCTATATTTGGTGCAAACACATGCTAAGAAAGATTAATTGTTGTTTTCTCTGCAACTGGGATTTACCTCGATGTCCTATATTTCATCTTGCAACCATACTCAAGTTATGCATATGATATGTAGATGTTTGGGGAATTGATGCTCTTTGTTTTGTTTAAATCAAGAGTTTGATTCCATTTGTGTTAAGAATATTGTTGATGAAAGGATGAGATAAATTACATGGAAGCCAAAGAAGTAAGTCAAAATTGCAGCAGGAAGAATTTTGATTAGGCTTAAGGAAAGCTATTTTGACTCAACAGATACTCGGTTTTGGATATTTTGGAACAGAAACTTTTTCTCAACCTAATTTTGCAAGGTCCCAGATCTTCTGAGACATTATTGACTATAAACTCTAAGACATCTTAGGAAAATAGATTGAATCTTTATGAAAACTTTAGATTGTTAATAATTTGCTGGTTAAATCTCAGAGGAATAAATAGTTGAAAGAAACTGAAAGCACCTTTCAGTAGAAATCTTTGTTTATAGCTGAAGACCCTAAAAGGAGTTTTCAAGAGAAAATGGCTCAATAATGAAAAAATAGTTTGGAATTTAGGACTTCATCTGTTAGTTTTCCATTTGAAAGTAGACTGTAAAATTCCACACGGCAGGTCTTTATCTTCTGCATATTTGAATCACCCACAATACCTTGCAAAGCAGGTGCTCAGCAAATACTTTCCAGCTGAGAGATTAAAATCCAAAATTTGTATGGAAGGAAGCATCTGCCCTTGACCATGTGTGCCATAATGCAGATCTTATAGCAATAAATATGGATAGTGTGCTACCCTATTCATAGCACTGTTGAGCTGTCAAATCATCTTACAGCTTCTTTCGTTGGTGTGTCCCAAGTTTTATTTTCTTTTCACTGATGTCATCTAAACAGTCTTGTTTTTCTGGTTCTTCTCTGAACACTTTGATATCCTCCTGCTTTCCTCTAGCTGTTTCCAGCATCCATTATGTTCCTTTTGCCTTTCTGATTTATCACTCCCATTTCCTGCTTGTGTTCGCAGAGTAGTGTTTGCTCCATTAGAGGGATTTCCTTGTAGATGGTTCTGCCCAGAACATGTGATGCAATATGGACAATGGAGAGTGTCTGTTCAACTGGTCACATATCTTTTTTTCCCGTACCTTCAGGTAAACACATTTATCACCAACTCGTATTTCTTAAGGACTCCCAAGCGCAGCACAGTTTATCAGTAACTGCGCTGGTCAAAGTAAGACAGTCTTTCCTGAATCTTATGTTGCTTACAAAAGACTGCTTTGACAGTTAATTTCTAAAGAGGCATTTCCTTCGTTCCTTTCTTCCACCAACTCTCTCCTTAAAGCACAAATTCTTAACCCTCCCCTCAAATCTTTTCATAAATTTTTATTTATGTATTTGAACAAGTAATCAAGTGCATGTTATAAAATTCAAAAGGTGCAGAGAATTTGGAGAGAAAGTAAGTACCCAACCCCCAGTCCAGCCACTGTGCAATTCACTCGGCAAGGAAACGCTGCTAGCATGGACATCCCTCTGTGGGTGAGCTACACTCATACAACTATAAACATTTTTTTAAGGCAAAACAGAGTGTCCTTTAAACACTGTATTGCCAATTGCTGTTACAAATCATATTTATCAGGAATATAATCCCATTTTAGTATATATCAAGCTTTCCCTTTTTAAAAAATGACTCTGTAATATCCCATTTTATAGCTATACAGTGATTTATTTTACCAGGCACATTTTTACAGGCATTTAGAATATTTTCCCCAACTTTTGCTATCACATACAGTGCTACAGTAAAAAACCTTAAACATATGGTATTTCACAAATGCTAAATCGCTAAAAGATACATTCCCAGATGTTAAAGTGTTGGGTCAAAGTCAAAATCTCAACTAGACCGCTTTCGCCATTATTATGAAAGAATATTCTCAAATAAATTTTTGTTATTGTCATTGATCACAAATTCATGAAGTAGACTGTCTCTAGAGTTGTCCTTCCCACTAGGTGCACCTTATTTTGACTGTTATTTACATTCCAAACACCTGTAGAATTAAATCAAATTTTAAGTGTTTTTTTTAAATCTTTACTGGAGTATAATTGCTTTACAGTATTGTGTTAGTTTCTGCTGTACAACAAAGTGAATCAGCCACATGTATACATATATCCCCATATCCCCTCCCTCTTGAGCCTCCCTCTCCACCTCCCTATCCCACCCCTTTAGTTCTTCACAAAGCATCAAGCTGATCTCCCTGTGCTCTCTAGCAGCTTCCCACTAGCTATCTATTTTACATTTGGTAGTGTGTATACGTCTGAGAAAGCTTACCATTCAAAGGAAACCCAAGCGGAATTCCTATGGAAGTGCAGAGAGTGACAGGCAATTTGTTTTCTTTTAATTTTTGATTTACTGAAATCTGCAAATTGAGAATTTTATGTAAAGGGTTTGCCTTAACTGAGAATTTTATGTAATTTTTTTTTTTTTTTAATGTCATATGGACCCTTGAAGAAGTCACTTGGAAAACTGTTAGACTCTGACATGCAGAACCTCGGAGGTCTATTACAAATCACATTTGTGCAGGTCATTCCCAGCGCTGCCTCGAAATACCCAGCCACAGAAATCCTTTAAGCCCGTTACAAGAAGAAATTCTCGTCCTGTTTCTCTTTCTGCCTCTCTTTATGAACGGCTTGCCCAGTTCACAGAGGCCCCCCTAAGTGCTGCAGAGGATCTCTTCTCTCTTGTTTTCAGAGGATAGTTTAGATCCTTGAGCTACAGCCTCGACTCTGCTACCACTCAGATAGATCAGCCCTGTGGTGACTTCCAGAAGTGAAGCAGGAATGGAAACATTTTATGTGAATGCTTCTCCATAACTGAGCTTGCATTAATCCAGACAAAATGTCATTTCTCTCTGTCCATGCTCAGGACAAGGATATGGCCCAAGACTTTGTATTACCCATGTTTAAGCTTATCCTCTAGATTTTGATTTAAAATATTCAATTGAGGTAGGTGCTCTGCGGGCTTAGAGATTCCTAGTGACATTTCCTACGTGTGTGTGTCATGTGATTAAAAAAGTACAGGCCCAAAGGGTGACTGGTTTCACAAAGCTGTGCTCACTGCTGTCACAAGCCTCTTGTGCTGATATTTGCATATCACCTGCAGACAGACGTACGATGAGACTTACACGAAGACTTCCTCTTCAAGGGAAATCCAAATTTGCTTAAGTTTTGTGGCTTCCGGAAGGTCAGCGCCTACGAACCACTTTGTTTGTTCTCATCCAGATTGAAAGAGATACTGAGCTATGCTCAGTCATGTGGTTTTACCAGGTGAACTTTTGGGGAAATGGGAAAAGGTTGTTATGCAGTCTTCAAAAGGTGTTACAATGGAATATGGCAATAAATATACCTCAGAAGACACAAGCTCAGTTTCTCAAATAACTCCCAATAACATTCCTTGACTCTTTCCCTTAGAAATCTTCCTCGTTGTAATTTGCAAAAATTACTGAGATTAGAAACGACACCTTCACATTCATGTAGAGTTCTGGCTAAGGAAATATACTTCACCGAGGCTACCTGGTAACTGAGTCATCTTCGCCTTCCATCAGGTAGCCTTCCTCCATTTACGCGAAATATTGGCTATAGAGTCAGCCCTTTACACATTGGGGTAATTCTAGACAGTTTATATAAAATATGCTTTGTATCAAATACAGTACTGACTTCTCAGGATGGTTTGGAAGATTAAATGAGATAGCATGTTGCTAAAACTTTTAGATTCACAGTGCCGTCCAATAAAAATATAATGCGAGTCACAAACGCAAGCTGCATATATAATTTCAAAGTTTCTTGTAGTCCAGCTTAAAAAGTATGAAGAAGCAGTTGAAAATAATTTTAATAATATTGTCCTTCATTCAGCATAACTAAAACATTATCAATTTGACATTTAATCATTATAAAGTTATTAACAAAATATTTCACATTCTTTCTTTCATGCTCAATAAGCCTTTGAGATCTGGTGGGCATTCTACATTTATGGTACATTTCAATTTAGATTGACTGCATTCGAAGGGTTCAATAGCCACATGTGGGTAAAGGCTGAGATATTAAACAGGGCAGCCTTAGAATGATGAGAAATAGTCCATAAATATTAGCTATTTTAGCTCTTATTAACATCCTTTTTCTCTTCTACTGGCTACTTGTTGACTGTATGCAACATTTATTTGCTTCTTTTTTGCATTATATCTACTTCTTGTTTTTTTCCTTCTAGAAAGAATGTTCGTTGAAAAGCACTTTTGTTTCCTGTAGAGGTTCATTTAATGTATATCCATTGAAAATCCACCCTGTTCCAAGCACCCTGTGCTCTTTTTTCCAGATCTGCATTTCCCATAATGTATTGACAGAGTGTCTTTCCCATGGTAGGCACCCAGTACATACCTAGTGCACGAATTTCCTAGTCTTGCATACTCACACACATTTCTGAGTAGTATTTTTCAATAAAATTTATGTGTTTTTTTTTTAATAGATTCTTCTTTTTAGCTAATAAGCATGGTCTTAAACAGTGACAGTATTTGCTTTGACTGAGTATGAGAATTTAGTCATGGATCTTTCTTTGTTATTATGTAATGAAAATGATTGCTTCACTGACGGATTCTTACAAGATCTGCATTGGCCCTGGGAAGAACAAACATGGCACTAGTTTATGAATTTTGTGTTAGAGATAAACAAAATTGGACATTTTTATGTAGCGTTTTAAGTGATTAACCAAAATAACATGAAAGTTCTGAACAAACTGTAAAAGCTATAAAAATGTTAGTTGTTGCTAATACTGTTATTGATGGTCTACAGCAGTTTTGCCATCTATCCCATAGAGTATTGACCCATGACTAGATGATAAGAAAATAAGAAGGAAAGACCCAAGAAACGTCCTACAGACATTAAATGTTATTAAAGGATGTTATGAATGACTTTAACACTTTAACAAAATTTTGAAAATTTAGGTGAAATAGACATATTCCTTAATAAACAAATTACAAAACTAAAGAAAAGATCATTGAAATAGTCTTATATTTATTACATATGTTAAATATATACTTTAAAATCTTCTCCCAAAGAAAGTCCAGGCTCAGATGGCTTTACTGGGGAATTTTTTGAACATTTAAGAAAGAAGGGACATTTATCCTACCCAAACTATTTCTGAAAATATAAAAAGGAATCTCTTCAACTTGTTTTATGATATAAACAGAGGTGCAAAAGTCCTAACAAAATATTAGCAACCCAAATTCAATTATATATGCAAGAAGTTGGGTTCTTCTTTTTTTTTTTTCCGATTTTTATTTTATTTATTTATTAATTTTTTTTGGGGGGGTACACCAAGTTCAATCATCTGTTTTTATACACATATCCCCATATTCCCTCCCTCCCTCGACTCCCCCCGCCCACCATCCCTCGAGTCCCCCCATCCTCCCCCTCCCAGTCCTCTAAGGCATCTTCCATCCTCGAGTTGAACACCCTTTGTTATACAACAACTTCCCACTGGCTATCTATTTTACAGTTGGTAGTATATATATGTCTGTGCTACTTTCTCGCTTCGTCTCAGCTTCCCCTTCACCCCCCGCCCCCTCCCAAACCTCGAGTTCTTAATAAAAAAAAAAGTTGTTTTTAAAATTCAAAAAACAAGTTAGTATAATTTACCACGTTAACAACCACAAAAGGACAATAATCAGATGGTCATCTGAATAGATGGAAAAAAAAAGCATTTGCTAAAACCCAACAGCCTTACATGATAAAAAAAAAAAAAAGAAAGAAAGCAAAACTCTTAGCATACTTGGATGAGAAGAAAACTTCCTTAACTTGATTTTTAAAAAAAAACCTCTAGAAATCTTGTAGCAAGCACAATTCTTGATGTTGAATTATTAAAATCTTTTACCCTATGGTCAGGGACAAAACAGGGTTCTCACTATTATCACTTCTACTCAGCATTGTATTAGTGGTCCTAGCTAGTGTAATAAAGCTAGGGAATGAAATAAAAGGAAAAATTAAGAAGTCTTTAGTTACTCTCAATGATAGTTGATGTAGAAAATCTATTAAAAATTATAAACGGTGAGTTAAGCAATTTTGGTGGATATAAGTTTAATATACAAATATCAATTAAATTTCTATATTTTAGCAACAAGTAGAAAATTAAAATAAACAATAAATAAGTTCAAAAATATCCAATACCTAGGAATACATCTAATGAAACTTGTGCAAGATCTCAACACACATACACAAAAGTCCATAAAATCTGAAGAGAAATTAAAGAACTAAATAAATGAAAGGGTTACCACGTTTACAGATTGAAAGAACTTATGTTGTTAATATGTCCATTTTTTCCCAAATTGATCTATAGAATAAATGCAATCACAAATAAAAATCCAGGAGACTTTGAAGGTAAAACTTGGCAAGTTGGTTCTAAAATTTAAATGGAAAAGCAAAAGGCCAAAAAATGCCCAAGACTGAATTGAAGCAAAAGAACAATGGTATATGACTCAATCTACCAGATGTCAAGACTTTTTATAAAGCTACAGTTATTGTGACAAAATGGGATTGGCACAAGGATAGACAAATAAACCAATGGGATAAAATAATCTAAAAACAGACCAATATCTAAACAGAAGCTTGATTTGTGACAAAGGTGGAATTACCATGTGGAAAAAATATAACTCTTGACCCCCATCTGACACAATCTGTAAAATTTGTTCTAGGTTAGTTGTAGATTTAAATGTAATAGGTGAAACAAGAAGGCCTCTATACAGTAAAATATAGAATATCTTTTTGACTTTACATTAGGCAAAAATGGCTTAAATAGGAAATCAAAAGTACTAAAGAAAAAAGAAAATATCAGACAACTCAGGAAAACTTATTATTTGTTGAAATACACTAGTAAGAGAGTGACAACACAAGTTACTGAGTGGGGACAGATATTTTCAATCTATAATACCAGCAAAGGTCATACCAACAAGAAGAGCACAATACATTTAATCAAAAAGTATCCATCATTAGTCATCTGGAATGCATATTAAAGCCACATTGGGATACACCTATCTAAAAACCAGAAATTGCCACCAGTTGAGAACCACTGATTTCCATGACTTGGAAAAGATAAACTTTAAAGTTTATCTTTTGGACAAAAATTTCTTCACCTATCACAAATAAGTGATAACAATATTTGCTCAAAGTGCTTTCTTTCTACTTTCTGTTTTACAAGCTAGCCTCAAAAGTCAAGTTCTATTTTTTGGATGTTTTTAAATGAAAAAAAAAAAAAAAAAATCCATCCTACATTCTAAGCAATTGCCAGAAGAAATGTGTTTGGAAAACACATTTTAAATTTTGTGGCCAGGTTGTGATCAACCAACACATGTTTCATAGTTCTTATTTGTGGATTAATGTAAAAATATATTCAAAAAATTGTGACTCTAGTGTTTAAACAGTAAATCTTAACTTTGCTATTGAAATCGAGGAGGACCCTGTGGGGTTCCTGGGCATAAAAGCCTTTTTTGTCCCCATTTCTTCTAGGCAAGACTCCAACCTCCATGACCTGCCCTGAGTTCCAAAAGGCAGATTCAAACAGTTGCTAATCAAGGGAGGAGCAGCCAAGACACCACCTGAGGCGAGATTAGAGGGATCAGAGAAGCTCATCGAGATTAGAAGACCCTGCACACACCCTAATCTTGTCAGCAACCCCACCCTTGAACTATTACTATGAAACTCCTCATCAGATCCTCCGGGGTTGAGACACAAAGTTTTTCAAGGCAGGAACCTGCTGGGTCCCCCTTTGCCTGGCAAAGCAATAAAGCTATCCTTTGCTACTTCACCAAAACTATCTCTGAGATTAGATTTGGCACCGGTGCACATTGAAGCTGAGTTTTTGGCATCATTTTGTTAACACAAAATAATGCTTGGACCAGAGATTTTCCTGTGTTATTTTTGTTCCTTCGTTTTGATATTTTGGTCAATATCTAATATTTATCTAATATATATTCACAAATGCATATATGTAAGTGCCTAGTAGAATACTTAACTGATAGATATTCTTGTGTTTGCAGATATAGAACTTATATTACTGACTTTGAGAGCCTGAACTGTTATTAAAGCCTTTGCTAACTTTAAAACAATTTTTATTTTGAAATTTCAAGGTCTCACAAATTTCATTCTTTTTTCATTTTTATCCTCTTGTAAAATTTTACAACTCTCGCTTTTGATTTTGGATTCTTGCATCATGAATGCATAGGAGCAAACCATATTTTACACTATCTTAGGAATGTAGAGGCCTGGGGGTAGAAACATATGGTTGTGGGGAGAAATAGCACCAATTACAGAAAATCCTTGGAAGCTACCGATAATCCTAATAACTCGAGAGTTCCTTTTCCCCTTTCTGAAAGTAGTACAAAAATTGTATACAATATACTTCCCATTTGGACAATGTTGGTTCAGAGAGAGAAATGGGCTTTAAAATTAGGTAGGCAGGTAACTTTGCTTTGTTTTATTTATTTATTTAAATTTATTTATTTATTTTATTGGCTGTGTTGGGTATTTTTGCTGTGCGCCGGCTTTCTTTAGTTGCAGTGAGCGGGGGCTACTCTTCGTTGTGGTGTGCGGGCTCCTCATTGCCGTGGCTTCTCTTGTTGCAGAGCACGGGCTCTAGGCAGTGTGGGCTTCAGTAGTTGCAGCACATGGGCTCAATAGTTGTGGCTCATGGACTCTAAAGCACAGGCTCAATAGTTGTGGCACATGGGCTTAGTTGCTCCGCGGCATGTGGGATCTTCCTGGAGCAGGGATCGAACCTGTGTGCCCTGCATTGGCAGGTGGATTCTTAACCACTGAGCCACCAAGGAAGCCCCTATTTACTTATTTTTAAAGAAATTTTATTGAGATACAATTGACATACAGGGATCTGCATATATTTAAAGTGTACAATTTGATATTTTTTTCTTAGTAATGTATATATGGCAATTGAAATCTCCCATTTCATCCCACCCCACCCCACCCCCCCACTTTCCCCTCTTGTTGTCCATATGGCTGTTCTCTGCATCTGTGTCTCTATTTCTGTCTTGCAAATTGGTTTATCTGTACCATTTTTCTAGATTCCACATATGTGTGTTAATATACGATATTTGTTTTTCTCTGACTTCACTCTGTATGACAGTCTCTAGGTCCATCTACATCTCTACAAATGACCCAATTTCATTCCTTTTTATGGCTGAGTAATATTCCATTGTATATATGTACCACATCTTTATCCATTCATCCGTCGATGGACATTTAGGTTGTTTCCATGACCTGACTGTTGTAAATAGCTCTGCAGTGAACATTGGGGTGCATGTGTCTTTTTGAATTACGGTTTTCTCTGGGTATATGCCCAGTAGTGGGATTGCTGGGTCATGTGGTAATACTATTTTTAGTTTTTCAAGGAACATCCATACTGTTCTCCATAGTGGCTGTATCAATTTACAGTAAACTTGGTTTTAAATTCAGACTTTCTACTTAGCATTAGTATGACATTAGGAAATTTCTTGATTTCTCAGAATGCAAGTTACTCATCAATTAAATCTTGAAATTCTATATTATTTGCCCCCCCCCCTTTTTTTTTTTGGTTAGAATAATGTGTGGGAGATACACAGAACTGTACCTGATATATGTAAATATGGAATAATTATAAAATTTCTTCCTTATTCTTTCCTGTCCACTTGGATAATGCTTGCAGTCCTAAAAGGTATTTTGCATCCCGGCTCCATTCCTCTTCTTTAATAGCCATTCCTTGGACTCTTCCGTTTTATTAGCTAATGGTGGGAGTTCCCTTGCTTTCGGCTTTTAAAAATTAACATAGATGAAGTGAGTCTATTGTCTGATTGTCTACTTGTTTCAAACTGCTTGTACTAATTTCCCCTTCTACTGAGAAGTAGCTGTAGGGTCCTTTAATGTGAAATTCACTCATTTCCTCATTTTTTTTCTAAAAGTAAACATTTTCCTCCCAAGGCTTTGTGTGATTATTACCCTCCTTTGTATTTGAACAGTATTTTCACCAGCTCAGAATGAGTTCTGCTGTTACCTATTTTCCCCTCTACATGGAAGCTCAGTGGGAAAAAAAATGCAAGTCCCTCAAGTTGACTTTGAGATACCAAGGGGCCCCTAGAACATCCCAGCCACTCATGTCTTGATATCTTGATAAGCCTTGATGTCTCCGCTTAAGGAAAATAGACTGACTTCCGTAGACTCGTGGCTCCAAGAAATATTTCTCACAAATAACCATTCCTTTTAGCAACATAAGTTGGTGGGCAGAGAAGAACATATTGGTTGTGCCATGAGACATCAAACCAAAAATACTCCAGGTGATTCAATAAACAGTATGTGACAAATGACTCTTAAGATGACTCTGTATTTTAAAGCTGATCTTCATAGTGTTTTTAAGAAAGAAATATAGAAGGGAACATTCTTCGCCTAATTATAATTTGCCTGTAGCTTGATGTTATTGCTGTGGGTGTTTGTAACAATGGATCCACGCCTCCTTTGCTTCCAGCTGCTGGGATACTTGGCTTCTTATGCCAAAGCTCTTCTTGAGGACATACAAGTAAAGCACCTTAAGGAACACATACACAGATTTAAGAAATCCATGGAAATATTTATTTTTAAGTCAAAATATATTTTGTTCAAATACTCAAAGTAGTTATTTTCAAATAAGCAAAATGGAGAAGATAATGGCTACACTTGATTATGTAAGAAAAGCAAAAAAAAAAAAAAAAAGATGAGCTTTTAGGAACTGGGATTCATTTCTCAGAGGGATCTGACTCAACGGTTTAATTGTCAAAAAAAATTGTATTCAAGTTAGTTTACCCAAATCTGACAAGAATTTTTAAAAGCTGTTTCAAAGTAAACTTTACATCGAACAAATTTCAGAAACAATCTCATGAAATATATTTAAGGAAGTATGGAATGAGGCTATTTTCTTTTGGTATAAAACAGTACTTTGCTGACTAACTAAACAAGTGTGGTATTTTCTAAGATACTGAAAGATATCTAGCTTTATCAACAAAACACCTTCATCTGTATGGCCCTCTTTGAAATGAGGATGGGAAATGCCCCAGAGTGGTATTAGAGGACAAAATCTGCTACTTGTAGGTTTGCATGAGGTAATGGAATAAAAGTATAGCGGGGGAGAGGGCGAGGGGGTAGTGGAGGAGGGGGGAAGGGAGGTAGCCTAGAGTACCTTGTAACATTCCTTACTTCTTAATAACTGCCATTTCTTCAACTTTATATGTAACATTTCTTGTTCTTCCATTCCATCTCTAAGGTAGGTATTAGGAATCACAATTTACAGATGAGAAAACTGAGAGGCCAAGTAGAAAGGTGACTTCCTACTAAGCGGCAGAGCAGGATTTGAACCTAAGACCCTCTGACTCTGATGGGTCTTCTCTTGACACTCTGCCATGCTTCCTCCATATTATATACGGTCCTGTGTACAGTAATATACCCTCTGTATTATCTATACTATTCACAACTTCTCTTAGATAAATGCCTCCCTCCGCTGCCTCAGCAGACTTTAGATCTGGACTGAGCCAGTGGAACTTCTTCAGTGACATAGTCAGAGTTGGCCATGTTTGAAGGAAAATGGTCCTCCAGCCTCCTTGGGCCAGCATGGAGGAGGCTGTGGGCAACCAGAAGGTGGAGCTCTGCCTGGTCTGGCCACCACTCCTCTTGCACTTTCTGTTGAGAAGGGAATGGGGCAAATGGGAGGATCCCAGTTAGAAAGATAGCCAGGTACCAGTACAGCCTTTTGATTCAGCATAAATCCTGAATGACCACGTGCTCATGTACTCGACTTCCCATGAAGTTCTGCGTGCCCACTTATACATCTGTTGAGTGTGGGCAGTTGCTTTGCTCCAAGTTATATTTTTCACTTGTAGTAGGATTCCATTTGAATCGCCACAGTGCTTTATCTATCCTACCACAATGTAATACAATTTTGAATTAATGCAACTAATCTTCCAGAAGGTTGCTGTCCAAATATTAGAAGGGAGATTGGATTATTGTCGGTTTTCTTTCTTTTTTTTTTTTTAACTTGAATGCCAATGGCATACTGACTCTTAAATTCAACAAAAGTACACTCTGTATTAATGATGACTAATTTTTCAAAAGAGTAACCAGATTTCAGACCTTATTCTGTCCTACAGAAGGGTTAACAAGAATCAGAGGGAAAATGTTAGCTAGGTTAAAGATTAGTACAAAAAAAAGATGCACTGTTTTTAAAAAAAAGTCCTTCCCTCAAACACAATTGTATCACCAGCAAAATAGTCCAGCAAGTTGTTTGCAAGAGATAAAGAACAGAGGAGGAATGCTAATTCAGCATAACTATGAGTCCAAAAATTGAGGTGATGAAGTTTTTCAAATCTTCAGAGGGTACAATGAGACATCATTAAACTGAGGACTAGAGGCAGCTTCTCGGTCTTAATCACAGGAATTTCCCAATTTACCAGGTCCTATTGCTGGTTATACTTTCTCATCATTTTGACTGTGCCTTGCTTCCTTCGGTGAGATCTTAGTTTGAAGCAAATGATTTTCTTTTGGTGGTGGTGGTGCAGTGGGGAGGGGTCACCCATGATGCATTCTTGTCTCCCCCTTCCAGTGTTTTTGTGAATTTATGTTTGCTTTCACTTGGAGCTGCAATACTGGGATAACCCCAGTGTTAGAAGGAGAAGTGGAATGAGCAGAACCCAATTGCTATTTCCAGAACTTCAAGGAAGTGTTTTTCTTTTAAGTAAGTTCCCATTTTCAATGCAAACTGTAAAAGTGCACCAACTGTTGAAATCGGAAGGCTTTTAAACTCTCACATCAAGTCTCAGAGAAAACATCGTTAAGCTGCATTTCACAACCTGACAGTAACAGGTCAAATGACATGACTCCAGACGTAGTTTCTATCAAAATTTTGACCTGACAAGAAGTTTCCTGGTTATCCCTGATGGCCCACTTGGAGACAGGGAATCAGTGAAGACCTGAATGGGGTAGCCTCTTAGAATCTGCCACTGTAGCATCTGATCTGCTTACATCTTTAACAGCTATGACCCTGCTAGCGCATCCGTCTTTCTCTGGAGCCTTTAGAAGTACAGCTATCAGTTATTATGTCTCCGCTACCCATTCCCAACCTAATCTTGACACTACTTCAGTAGATCCAGGGTGGGACTTGGGGGATCTGTTTTAAAGAAATCTAAAGGTAATTCTTGTCAGTTAGTTTGGATTTTGGCTTGATCGCTCATTAGTCATGTGATTCTGGATTACAGAACCCTCATTTCTTCATCTGGATTACATGCGCTAATGCAGATTAAGTAATAAATTATTATATTAGAATATGTAAATATAATTTAAAGGTAGAGCTAAACAATCATTTGGGTCATGATTTTAAAGTCTCATCAACTTTACTCCTAGTATTTGTAGTAACAATTGCACTCAGGTTTACGGAATGAGTGTGGTTAGTTATCCTCAGACCTAGGAAAATAAGAAATTATTTCAAATCCACAATGTAGTGGAGGGGAAAACTTCTCCAGCGACTTCCATCTTGTTCCTACATTTAAAATCTAATGATGCACAAGACTGCACTGTTCACTAGAGCCCAGTGGTAAAGCACATAGACTAAACTTATGGTGCCTGGGGTTTTGTTCAGATTCTCCTACTCTGTATGTGTTGACCTAGTGTAAGTTATTTAACCAGATATTCTGGTTGAAAAGATATTCTGTATGTACCATTGTATCCTCGGAAATCATTAAGGTAGCCAAATCTACTGGCCTTGCTGTGAGTCAGTATATTGTAATATCTATTGCATCTAAGACCCAATAGTTAAGACTTACTATTAGTTACTATGACAGATACACTCCCTCTTAATATTTTCCATCATTTAATACAGTTTTCAAGCTCCTTATGAAAGAGGACAGCGTTAATGTTTCTCTCTTTGGCCCCTCCCTGAGTCTCATCTCTACCCATTCTTCTCTGCCTTGCTCTGGAGGCTGTCCGTTATGGACTGGATACCCCCGGCTCCTGTGCCTTCTGCTGCCCTTCAGGTTTGGCCAGTGGGAGGTGTGCGCAGGAAATCAGAGTATCTCCTACAGGAGCCGGAGCTCTTGTCATGCAGCCACACTCACCTCCCCATTTCCATCTCTGACAGGATTTGGTAACTCCTCCCTTAACTAATTGCTTTAGCTCCAGGGCTGGTAGTGGCTTCCTGTTGGTGCTAGTTACTGGGTTACTCAAATGTATTACTAGTTCCCGAACCATACTCACGTCTTTGTATATGCTCCCTTCACTAACATATTTGGATAAACCTTTAGAGTGTGCCATCAGTTTCCTCCTGAGACTGATAAACAACAAACATTGTCCTTTATTCAAAGCACTGGCTTTGCATCCTCCTGGCACAGGAGAGAAGGAGACACTGGTACATTTCCCGTTCCTGACATTGTCTAAGCCAGTGTAGTCACGCGAGTGGTAGTAACTACAACAGCTTGGCGCACCTTCCTTACCCGTCGCCCTGGAAACGGCTTCCTTCAAAACGTAAGAACATGCAGAATTTGGAGGTGCAGTGGAGGGCGTGTGGGTGAAGTAAAGGGGGAGAGGATGATTAATGGATGTTGTAGCTGTCTATCCACAAAGGGTAGAACTCATCAGCTACCATCTTCCATGATACGTCCATTTCTCACCACTTGGCCATCACTGAAACCTGAAAGAACCTGCAAAGATACGCTTGTTGCCATTCTGCAGACATATGTTAATTGGGTCTTTACTCAGAGGAGTATTTTGTCTTTTATCTCCTAAATAAGTCTTGTGTCATCTCCTATATATTACTATGCTTATAATGTTAAGTAAATGTAGCGCTTTCACATCCTTCCCCCCCCCCCCCCCGCCACCGCCACCAATCGGGGGCAAGAGCTTTTATAGAGAGAGGGAGGGGTCTGCATGCAGGAACAGTACAGGCAGCTCTGACAGCCATCTTGAAGTTGGTCATCGGTGGTCTGACCAGCGTCATCTTGATTGTTTTAGGTACAGTTAATCGTCTGTTCCAGGATCGGTTTGTTTCCATTTCTTTAAGGCCAATTCTCGGAATTGTGGCGGCTTATGTCATGGCTACAGTCTGGTCATCATGTAGTTAATTTCTTCCACCTGGTGGGGGTTTCAGTCTCTATAACACAGCTCACAGCATATGGCTCAGAATACTATCTATAGCCCTTGAGAAGGAACTAAAGGTCCTTGACTCTGCTTAACGACTAAATTCTTATGCTTTATTATTATTTGGTCTCCTTTGACTGTTTTCCTTTGTTTCTGCATTTTCCCACTTCTCTGACTAAACTTATTCTTTGGCTAAAGTTTTCCCACAGATGAAAGGCAGGCTGAGGACATGAGGGGGTGGGGGGGCAAGGACCACAGTGTCCTTCTCCGTTTCAAAGCCACATGGATAACTGATGGGAAAATGTTTCTGAGAAATAATAGTATAGGCAAAGAGCACATTAGATA
Organism: Hippopotamus amphibius kiboko; assembly: GCF_030028045.1. Taxonomy (NCBI): domain Eukaryota; kingdom Metazoa; phylum Chordata; class Mammalia; order Artiodactyla; family Hippopotamidae; genus Hippopotamus; species Hippopotamus amphibius. The sequence goes on from NC_080186.1 coordinate 230,813,233, forward strand.
TTTGAGGAAAAGTAGTGGGAAAAGTTAAGATTAACTAGGACAAATTTATGGATGGATTTGAGTGCTGTCCTCTACAGTCTGAGATGGCAGTAACAAAAGCAGGCAGCTCTAAGAGAAAAATTAGTAAGTGGTGTATAACAATTCCTACTTATTTCCTTTAGCATACACATACCAGTGCCTCAAAGAGGCTAAGGAGTGGCACCAGGAAATGTGATATTGTATTCTTTAGGCAATGGGGAGCTGTTAAGCGTTTTGGAGTAAGGGAGCAATGTGATCTGTGCTGTACTTTATAATTATTTGGAATGGTGTGCAGGATTTATTGAATCAAGGATAATCTGGATGGGGAGATCAGTTAGGGAATTGCTGCAGTGATCCAGGCATGAGGTAATGAGTGCCTGGATGAACCTGTATGGATGGAATTAACTATAGGGATGAAAAAGGGTGAACTGTGTTAAAGAAGAATCAACCAACTCTAAAGCTGCATTGTTGACTTGGGTCTAGGGAGAGGAAGAGGCCAAAATATTTCTGGGATATTTTAGTCTCTGTGTTTGGAACAATTGACAGCGAAGAAAAGGGAAATGCTGAAGAGGAGGTGAGGAGAAGGAGGAGATGGTGAAGATGTTTAAAACCAGATGATTTTGAGAGGTTGACAATATTTGTTGCCTATGAAACAGTTGGATGTTTTGATGTGAATTTGCAAAAGGATTTGGAGCTATAGACGGCAACCTGAGAATCATATGCCTCCAGGGGATATTTTAAGCTGTAAGTGCTGTTGAAACCACCAGAGAAGAGAATGTGATGTAGGAAAAGAAATGAGGTAAGGGTGGAAGAAAAAACTTTGGAGAAGGCTTATCATTTGAGGACTTGAGAAAAAGCAGGTGCAAAGAGCTTACATTCCATTTTAAGCTTTAGAAGTGCTTCCTCATACATTTCCTAATTTGACCAACAAGATAACCCTGAGAGGGCAAATGGTATTAACCCTGAGAAAGGAATGTCCAGGTACTTGAAGTGACTTGTCTAGGGTTCTCCAGGAAGTAGCAGGCAGTATCCAAATACCAATGCAGGTCTTGCCAGGCTGCCTTCGTCTTTAAAGGGGGCTTTTCAAATGGTACATCTGGGAGTCTCTGGAAGTTGCTGCAAAACTCCCTCCAGAAGCCCTCCCTGAGTGGAGGTGGCCTGGAAAGAGAGGAGAATCCAGGGAGGCAGAGGTGGTGCTATTTCAGCCAGTGAGCTCTGCTTATACACCAAACCTCAACCTAATATTTCATTTGTATGTAAGGTTCAGCCAAAATCAGTACAAAAGCCACAAGCTCAAATATTCCTTGATGTCAGAGAGCTATACCTAAGAGTAAATCACCTTCTCAGTAAGATTCACATTATTCTGTGAAAATTTCTTTTATTTTACCCCAGGAGAGGTATTCACTGACCAGAAAAAAAAGAGGGAGGGCATTTTTTATATTATTTGTGCTTCTTGTATTGTGCTGTTTTAAAACAGTATATGGAAGGTGGCTTCAAGTTTGAATGGCAGGAAATTATATTTTCTGAGAGGACATAGCATGACCTCCTAATAGTTGGAAAGAGTTCCCTCGTCCCTTTCAGCACCTAACTTATTAAGCAGTAGCTTCAATATTGAAGCAGAGAGAATTTGTGGATATAGGCATCCTGCATCCCCAAAGAATGAGGATAACAAAACACAAACACACATAGGAGCATTTAAGTTGCCTCCCTGGACTTAAAATGCATCTTGAGTTTTGCCAGATTTGCCACTTTTCCTTTTGTGTTTGTGTGTGTGTGTGTGTGTGTGTGCGTGCGCGCGCGCGCGCGCGCACGCGTGCCTTATGCATTCTTAGAAGTTAGCTTACTCATACTCTTGTGAGGGGTGGGGTTGGAACTCTTGTTGAACTTCTGCATGAATTCAGAAATCAACATGGAAAGAAAGTTTGGCGTCTATGAAGACCTAGACTTAAAATACATTTCATTGCATTTAAAAATTAATAAATCTCTTTCCTTTAGTCATGGGAATATGTAGAAGAGCTCATGCATAGGAATGAAATAGTCAATTAATTATGTAAAAGACCCCAAGAAGCATCAGCTGTATGAATTCAGGCATTCAACTGTTTTCTAAGGACTGCAAAGCTCTGGATGGAAAGAAAGGACAGTAACACTCACTAAGAGCTAGGTACTGGGCTCAGGGCTTGAGATGTAGGATTTAAGTTGATTCTCTCATCAATCATAGAAAGTAGGGATTACTGCCAGAATTTTACACATGGAGATAGTGATGCTCAGAGAAGTGAAGGTGCAAGTCCAAGTGAAAGTAAGGGACTTGGAATTTGATCTCATATCACTTTACTATGAACCTGCTATACCAGGTTGCCTCCAAAGAGAATCTGAGATTGGTGAACACATGGGGAAAAGCGTGTCTACTTGATCGTCCTCTGTGCCAGTCAGGGTTCGATTAGAGAAGAACTGGGAGATGCATACAATAAGGGGTTTATTATAAGAATTTGATGTAACTCAGCTGAAGGAGCTTATTTCCCAGTCTATGTGAAGTTGTGCCTGGTCCTGAAGCCTGGTGGCCAGAAGACAGGCAGCAGAGAAGGACCGATGGACATGAAGTTGGGGGAGTGAGGTCACGTTGAAAGCTGCAAGGCTGAGTTAGACTCTTCACTTGGATGATGGGGGTGTGCTGCAGGAGGAGCTGACAGCTCTTCACAAAGCAGAATGTGAGTGGATGTGCTTGCTGTCACACAGTGTGAACACACATGGTCTGTAAGTCCAATCACTCTCCCTAACCCTGAAGCAGGAAACTTGGCAGGAGCCGCAGGTGTTGTGAGCCCAGCTGTTGTGTCTCCTAACCAGAAAAGCCAGCAGAAAGCAACATGAGGGTGTCCTTCACAGACTCCTTGAGAATAGAGTAAGGTAGCTGCTCCTTTACCTAACCTCCCAAGTCTCACACCAAACACTCCGTGTGACTCATGTCAATGTGGAACTTGCAGCAACAGGCAAGTAACACAAAGCGGGCTGTGTATTATGTACCCTTTCTTGCCCCCTTTCTGGAATGCTATCCCCTTATTTCTTACTCATAAACACATGTAGAATGAAAGTAAGCATAGAATTATTATACATGAAGTAGTTTCCAACTATTTGATAGTTCAACTATTTTATTCTTATTAAAATATGACGTTTCACAGCTCACCTAGCCTTCCCACCGATGTCAACCTGCGTATAATTTGAACACACCGTTTATTGGTCAGATCACCTTCCCTAATAAATGCATCTTTCCCCTGTCAATACTAATGTTATGCATTTTTTTTTACAACACAATGTAAAACAATTGTCGAAAAGAAAACAAAATTGAATGAAATATCTCAGAGATTCCAGTGGGATAGCTGTTACTCAGTTAATCTTCTTTGGATTCAGTTAAAGCACTAGTCAAATTAATGCCTTCTGTTTACATCTTCTACTATATATTCATTCGTCTATTTGTTTTTGGTGTGTGTGCCCACATCTTTGACTTTTTTTTGTTTTAAGGAGGTGAACAGAATTAGGTTAATCATAAGGTTCATAAAGCACTATCGTCATCTGTCCAGACGTGGCTTTCTTTTCTTTACTTATTTCATTTGTTTGTTATTTAATAATTTAATGAATATCCACAAATCCACCACTCAAACCAGAAATGAAAACATTACCAATAACATACCTCTACTTACGTCCTCCTCTGTCTTCCCATTACAGCTAACCATTGCACTGAATTTTGACTTTGACATTGCCTTAAAAAAGGTATGCATGTATGTATGTACTCACACGTATAAGTACACAGACACTCACGTTTGTGTGTGTGTACAGTCTTGCCACACACACTCAGACATCGCCCACATATGCATTCCTAAAATATTTTGTGTGCTACTTATTTTGAACTTTATAAAAATGAAATTGTAGTGTCTCCTAGAGTTTGCTTTTCTTATACACTATGTTATTAAAGTTTAACTATGTTGTACAAAAGGCCATGGATTCATTCACTGTCATTGCTGCATGGCATTCCCTTGTGTGACTACCCCATGCTTCATTTTTCCATGCCTGCTCTGGGCTGCATCCCATATGGTTTCTTTTGGGAATATACTTAGGAGTGGACACGCTGAGCAACAGAATATGCCAAGCTTTGACTTTGTAAGATATATTAAACTGTTTTTCGAAGTGGATATACCATTTTTCACTCCTACCAGGAAAGTATATCAGATTCCCTCATTCACATTCTATCCAACCTTTGAAAGAGTCACACGTCATACTTTTTGTCATTTGAATGAATGTGAAAAAGTCTGTCATCATGTATTTGACGTGAGTAATGATGAAGTTTTTACATATGTGTGTTGCCTTACATAGCTGTTGCCTATTCACATCTTTTGCATATTCCTGTAGTGGGTAGTTAGTATTTTTCTTATTGAAATGTGTAAGATACTCATGATACTAATCCCTTGATAGGCATATTGATTATAGCTTTTCTAGTTTATACTTGCATCTTAACTCTAGTTTCACTTTTTCAATGAAGTGTTTTTAACTTTAATAAAACCATATATATCAATCATTCTATAGTTATTATTTTTGTCTTGTTTTAAAAAAAAAGCATTCCCTACTTCACAGCCAGAAGCTTTCTTCTAAAAATTTTAAAGATTGCATTTGATATCTAAATTTATAACCCACTAGGAAATTATTTTTATGTATTATATGTTATAAATATAAAGGTAAGTGACAGTCGGTGCTGGCAGGCACGTGCTGAAAAGAGAACCTATACGTTGTTGGTGGGACTACAAACTGGCCCAGTCACAATGGAAAACGGTACAGAGGTTCCTCAAAAAATTAAAAATAGATCTTCCATGCGATTTAGCAATTCTACTTTTGGGTGTATACCCCCAAAATGAAAATAGGATTTTGAAAAGGTGTATCCACTCCCATGTTCATCACTGCATTATTCACGATAGCCAAGACCCAGAAACAGCCCAAATGCCCATCAACAGATGGACAGATAAACAAGATGCAGTACATACACACAATGGAGTATTATTCAGCCACGAGACAGGAGGATATCCTCGCCTTTGTGACATCATGTATGGACCTTAGCATATTATGCTAAGCAAGTGAAGTCAGACAAAGACAAGGACTGTGAGATATTACTTATGTGTGGAATCTAAAAGAGTTAAACCTGCAGAAAAGAGCAAAATGTTGATCATCAGGGAATGAGGGTGTGAGAGTGATGGAGTTTAAGGGTACAAGCTTGTAACAAGTAATAAATAAGTCATAGAGCTCTCATGCATAGTGTTATAACTACAGACAGTAATATTGTACTATACTTACATCACGTGATAAATACCCCTACATCAGCAATCATATTACAATATATGTATCAAAGTAAAAAAGGAAGCTAAAATTTTCCAGCTTCCAGCTTCATTTATTAACGGTTTAACCTTTCCCTACTGATCTATTATGCTATTTTTTCGTATCAAAGTTACATATATGTGTAGTGCTGTGGGTGTCTGTTCTATCCATTGTTCAGTTTGTCTATACTTGCACCAGCCACAAAGTCTTAAATCATTATAGTTTCACAGTAAGTCTTCTTTAACCAGGATAGCAATTTGTCCTTCCTCCTCCTTCTTCTCCTATAAGTGTCTTAGCTAATTTGAGTCTTTCTCATTTCAATACAAATGAATCAGCTTTTCAAGTTCCACCAGATAAATGAGATTTTTTTTTTTTACTAGATTGCATTGATTCTCTACATCAATTTGGAGAGCACTAAAATCTTTATGCATGTAAGTCTTTTTATCTATGAACAAGAGCTATTGTTTCATTTGCTTTGGTCTTAATGTCATTCAGGGGAAAATGTAGGTATTTCATATCTTTTGTTAGATTTTAGATATAATTTTTTGTAACTTTAAGATATTTATAATTTTTGTTTCCTGAATTGTTTTAAATTACATTTTCTAGTTTATTTCTGCTGCACAGAAATGCAATTGACTTGAGATTTGACAAATGGATTCTATCCCTTGCATCCTTACCTTATTCATATTTATAATATTCTGTTAATTTTCCTGTGGATTTATACACAGAATTATAACATTTATTTTTCTGGTCTTATTGAACCAGTTAGAACTTCCTATAAAATACTGAATGTAAATGGCAACCGTGAGCATTCTCATCTTTGTTGCTGATTTTAAAAGGAATGCTTCTGATATTTTCTTATTTAGAATGATATCTATTCTAAGTTTTCTGTAGATATACATTATTGGTTTAAAGAAATTCTCTTAGCTTACTGACTTCTTTTTGAATGAAGGATGGGTATTGAGTACAGTAAAATGCTTTGTTACTCATCTATTTAGATGATCATATTTTCCTTTAATCTGATAATACTTTGGATAATATTTATAGATTTTCTAAAAACCATTCTTTTATTCAGAGTAAACCTAACCTGGATATTATATATTACCTTTTATATATTATTGAATTCTATTTGTAAATATCTTGTTGAGGATTTTTGCACCTGTATTCATCAGAAACTGGATATTATAATTTTCCTTTCTCATTCTATCCTTACCTTGTTTTGTATCAAGGTTACACCGACCTTGCAGAATCAGCCAGGGATTCCCCCCTCACTTTCTAGTCGCTAGAAAATTTACTCAAATTTGACATGATTGGTCCTTAAAAGTTTGGTGGAAACTGTAAAACTTTTGGGGTCTCATTTTTTTGTATATGTAAATATGTTTTACTACTGATTCAAGCTTTTAATAGTTGTAGGAATGTATAGATTTTTATATCTCTTTTAGGTTCTCACAGCAAGTGGTTTTTTTCAGTTTTTTTTTTTTGTTTCAGTGAAGTTTTACAATTTATTGGCATAAAGTTTTTGATGTTGTCATAGATTTTGATCTTGGCCTCATCTTTTATCATATCCCCTTTAATATCTGGTGTATTATTCATTCATGGTTTTTTCCCCTAAATATCTCTCTCCTTTTTGATCAGTTTCACGTGAAGTTTATCTCGAGCCAAATTTAGTTCTTTTGATGCTTCCTGTTGTACCTTTATATTCTATCTCATTGATACTTGCCTTTGTCTATATTGTATCTATCTTCCTGCTGTCTTTGAGTTTATTAGGCTGTTCTATATATAACCTTTAGTTTTGGAAAACACTCATGACTTTTCAATCTTTTTTCTTTTGTAATATAATTATTTAAAAGCTAAACAGACCTCAAAACTGCTTTCACAGTTTTCCACAGTTTTAAAAAGTAGACTTTTTGGTTGCTGTTTAGTTCTAGTTTTTTTTGTGTTTTCATTTTTAAATACCCACTCACATTTCTTCCTTGATCCATGGATTAAATAGAAATGTGTTCTCTAAGTTCAATGTATGGGAATTTTTTTCCATTTGCCTTTTTGTTATTGCTCTGTAATTACAATTACGAGAGAAGCTGTTCTTGGTTAATACATATTCTTTGAAATGTGTTGAGACTTGCTTCATGGGCTTGTACACAGTCAGTATAAAAAATATGTCCTGGAGCAGGGCATGTGTAGAGCTCTTAGATCAAGCATGTTACAAGCTTGTCAGATGTATTCTATTCTTTATTTCTACTGATTTTTTTTGTCTGCTTGCTATCAATAATAATTGAGAGGCGCTGCTTTGCAATTTCTCATTTTGTTGATTGGTCAAAATTTTATGTGATTTTAATTGTTTTTACTACCTACATTTTAAAGCTATTTTGTTACAGCTATTTTTGTTTAGACTTGTTATATCTTCCTAGTGAATTAAGCTTTTACTATTATCATCATTGCATAGTCACCCTCTATTTCCCAGTGATTCTACGTGTTCTTAAAAGATATTTGGTCTATGAATAGCATAGCTACTCCAGTTTAATTTTGGTTATTATTTGCCTGATGTAGCCTTTCTTCTCTTCATACGTTGTCCCATTAGTTTCCTTATCCTTTAAGAATATTTTCTATGAATATACAACTGGATTACAAATAATCCTATCTGGTAATCTTTTAACTTGATAGTTTGTGTTTATATAGATGCTATGTTTATATATGTTGTATTTATATGTGTGTCTATAATTGGTTATTTTATGTGTATTTATTGTGATTATTGGAAAAACTGGATTTTTTAATTCTTTCTTACATTTCATTTGTCTTGCTTTTTCTGTTTCCATCTCCTTTGCAGCATTCATTCTAATTAAACGTTTCAGTTATGTATGTCAGTTTTCCTTCAAATGTTGGTAATTTCCACTTTACCTCTCCATTATTTCACCATTTAATTTTCATTTTTAGAAATTCCATGTGTATGTCTTGTGTGTTCATTTTGTAACTGTATCTTTTATTTCCTCCACTGTCTCATATACAGCCATTCTATAGTCAGCATGTGACAGCTCCAAAAATATCTTCAGTCCTTGCAGGCTGAACATAACTGTGGTTCTTCTTTCTGCTCTCACTCACAGTGCTCTGTCTTCTAATGTTTCTGATAACCGTTGTCAATGTGTGGATCTTATTCTGAGGTAGTTCTTAAGGATGCTGGAGGGGTTTGCTTCCCCTTTTTGCAGGTAGCTAGTGAGCAAACCTCTTGTAAATTTTGGTTTAAAGCAGGAATGCCAGGTTAGAATTCTCTGAACTCCATTATCTCCACAGCAGTGTGGCTATAGGGATCCACCCCAGGGCAACCTCACACCCTCCCGGATGCCTGCTGGTCCTGCTACCCCGGCTCCCAGCTCTTCCCGCTCTCCACTGCTCTGGCTTCGGCATCCTGCCCCCACATCGTTAGCTTTAAGCTCCCATCTTTGGCTCCTACATGTTCCACGCCAGGCTCACAGCCTCCGAAAGGCTTATTGCCTAACACGGCAGGAGCGGTCTTCAGCTGCTCTGGGTTCCATTCACATTAGGTCGTTTGTTCCTGGCAGGGGAGAGCTTCCTGGAGACCTTTCTCATACACTGTGAGACAGCAGTTATCTCGGAGTCTGTCCTATCCACCATCTAGCTGTTGCAACAGCAGAACCCCTTGGAGCCGCTTGTCACTCATGATAAGAAAGCAGAATCCCTGCCTGCTCTTTTAAAATCTCTGGGGGAATTCTCTATTTTGTGAGCCCTTGCCCGTCGCTATAGAAGCCATAAAACACGATACCCGTTTTTCTCTAGAAACTAGAGAGAAAGCACGTAATCCAGGTTCTGTTTCGAGGCCAGTTTGTTTTGCCCCGCGGCAGTAGCCACAACGCTGAGACACTGAGGTTTGCTGCAAAGAGAAGGTTTATTCGTTCCCAAGACAGCCAAGCAAGGGGAAGGGAGAACGAACCGCCTGCCCAGAGAGGAGCTGGGGGTATTTATGGAATAAGGAGTAAAGCCACAGGGCGGTTTAAGGTATTGGGGGCGCGTCAGGGGCGTGGGGAAAGGTGACTGGGAAAAGGCAAAATGGGCTCTGTCTCTTACTGAAGTATCTGGAGAAAGGAAGGGAAAGCAGAGGGGGAAAATTAGAACTTATAAGTGAGAGAGATCACTGAATTTAGCAAAGATCTGTGAAGTTAGCTAGTAAGATGAATTCCTTCGCTGCGAGCTCTGTCTTGTGGCTGTCCCCGAATGCCAACTGTTTAGAGATAGAAAACAAAGCTGAACTAACAGATGAGAGTAGAGGGTAGGACTTAGCTATAAATGACTTCAATTGAGCTGTCTTACTTGAATATAGTGTTACAAAAAGTAGAATCTACTGAAACCTTTGAACCAAAAAATCACTCAGAAAAATTTTAATTTACTTGGTTAAGATGCCCTTATTAGAAAGCTTGTTCCCCAACCAGGTTCATTTTGCCAAAACGTAGCAGCCAAAACTCTGAGCCGCCAACGTTTGCGGCAAAGAAGAAAAGAGGTTTATTCGCAAGGCAGACAAAGGAGGAGACTGGAGAACAGATCTCAAGTCTGCCTCCTTGGAGGCGAGGGACCGGTGGTATTTATGGACCAAGGAATAAAACCGTGGGGCGGTCTGAGGCGCGAGGGCCGAGGAGGGCATGGAGAAAGGTGATTGGAGATAGGTGTGTTAACCGTTCTTCTGCGCAGGTGTCACTAAGCTCCAGGTGCCCCGCAAGTTCAAAAGGTCATGGAGAGGACACGCACGCATGCCCAGTTGGAGGGTAGGTGGTCCTGTCCAGTCTCAACCAGTTCGCCTCAAACGAGGCACAGCTGATTCCAAGTTCCTGGAAAATAACTCTGGCAAACATCTTCTTTAGGCCCCATGCTGCTTGGGAGATATGCAAGTCTTAAAATGACCTTGATTAGTGAAGGCAGGTGAAATGGATTTGACTAATTACAGTTTCAGTTCCCATAAACCAACAAACCCAAGCCAGTCTTTGAAATATTCTAGCCTTCATTGTGGCAGATACCTCTAGGTTTCAGAGATGACAGTGCAAGGGATACAATAAACGCATCCAATTATTGAAGGCAATGGAATTGGAGAAACAAGTTGGGAAACTCTCCTGGGGCAATTTTTTTTTTTTTTTTTTTTTGACTGTGTGGCATGTGGGATCTTAGTTCCCTGACCTGGGATGGAACCTGCCTTGGGGTCACAGAGTCTTAATCACAGGACTACCAGGGAAGTCCCCACTGGGGCCATTCTGTAATGTGTTTTGGGCACGGTTTCTGAAGTGTAGCTCTTAACCAGCTCTTCAGCCCTCCAAGAAGTCCTTTAGCAACATAATATTCTTTCATAAATGTCTTTTTTGGAGTAGGTTTCTGTTTTTCAAACTTGGGCCTTTTCAGATCCTGTGACACAGTGCCTGTTTCTGACACTCAGCTCCACTGCGGACGCAATGAAATAAAGGCTGCATTCTGGCTGGGCACGTCCTCCGTCTTGAAGCCATCTGGAATTGCTCCTAGAGATGAAGGAGAGCGGGGCAGGGGCTATCAGGCCACAGAAAACAGGAAGTGCCATCGAAGGGGGAGGAGCATGTTGGTGATGCGACCTTGTCGTTTGCTGCTTCATTTCAAGAGTGCACTACGATGATTATGATATTTAAAACTTTTCCATGGTAATTATTTTAATGGAATGAAAGAGTAATCATATAGATTAGCAGACAAGTTGCTTAGTTGATACCAAGAAATTGAGAATTAATTTCAATGGTCTGATATAAATTTCCACCTTTACTTCTAATGCAAAACATTCATTCTTTTTAGCAATAAACATTTGGGATTGAATATAAACAACCGGTCGAGAATCAGAAAAAAGAATTCAACTAGTTATTTTCAAAGTCATTTTTATTATACGTCTCTCCTTTTTACTTTTATTATAGGTCCTTTTCCTTTACACACTTGAAAGGGTTTTAGAAAGCATTTGATCAAGCCCTGGTTCACTCTATTTTACTGTATAACCTGGACTCAGGAAAGTTCAATGACTGGTTCCAATACCAGAATCTGGATCCTCAAAGTATTTTCAGCAATTCCACCTAATTTATTCTCTTATTCCAAGAAAAAGTAACATGATTAAGTTTATTTCCTTCCATTTCTCAAATGAACTGTCCCCATTTAACAATAAATAATATAAACTAGTAATTTGAAAAATCATCCTGCTATTATTCAGGGAAACACAAGAACAAAAGAAGAATTGTTAATTGGCTCTCTTCCAATTTGTTCACTTTGCCTAATAATTTTCTTGATTTTGGAAAAATATTTTGAATAATTTAAATTTATATTGTTCCTTAACTTATTACCTATTGTTTCTGCAGTCTCATTTTTCAGAAGCCATTTAAGATCAGGCTTATTGGGCCCTGTGCACAGTTAGAAAAGTGATTTGCCTTTGTTTACAACACTTGTGGGCCACGCAATTCCACAGAATTGGTTGAGAAAAAGCTAAAAAATATTTGTCTTTAAAAATTGCAAAAAACCCAGGGTCTATCTAGCTCAATAAACATTTTATTTGATATTCTGAAGCCTTGAAAGTTTTACGGCAGAGCTTTTAAAAATTGTGTAAAATGACAAAACTTGTGGGCTTTTAAGTTATCTTTACCTTTTTGGTGGGAGAGTGATGATAGGAGTAATATAGCAAAATATTATAATTCTCCAAAATGTTAACATTTTATATTTTGCCTGAAAGAATTAGTTAAATAAAATTAAAATGTGCATAATGAGACATGTTTAATAAGCTGTATGATGAGACAGATTTAATTCTCGGAAGAAAACTACATTTTAAGGCTATTTTGCACCGGAGTTACTTGAGGATGACACTTTTTTTTTTTTGAGATTCTTTCTTTCTTTCTTTATTTCATTTGTTTATTGGCTGCTTTGGGTCTTCGTTGCTGCACACCAGCTTTCTCTAGTTGCGGTGAGCAGGGGCTACTCTTTTTTTTTTTTTTTTTAATCTTTTTTTATTGGAATATAATTGCTTTACACTCTTGTACATCCCTGTATCCCCTCCCTCCTGGAGGATGACTTTAACTGCATTCTAAATATATTTTAAAGTTTCAACAAAACCACTTTAATCTTATTTTTTAAAATACAGATCATCTCTTAGAGTTATATATTACACACATGACTATAAATAATAAACTCTTACAATTTAATTGTAAACAAAAGTATTTGAATCAAGTTTTGTGCTCTCTTTTATATGTGTATATTTTTGACACTCATTATATTTGGAAGAAATTCTCAACTGCCTGCTAAACTGTCTTCAACATCTATTTTTAAGCAAGGTTACTATACCAAGAGTAAGTAGGAATTATTCAAATTTACAAACACAATATTCATATCTAGACTTCTGAATTTTCAAATATTGGAAGATTTCTTATTTTCTATCCCTTGGAATTTTCATTAATGTAGAATTATTTTCTTAGGTTAAAGTAGAAATTTTGCTAGGCTTTTTCATATAAATAATATTATTATTAGGTTTTGAGGGGTTCCATTATTTCCCAGTAATTTTATAAGAAACAGGGCATCACATGAGGTCAGTGGAGATTATTTTTGAAAATAAAATAAAAATAAAATACCTTTATATATAATTATAAAAAAATATTGTGGAAAGTTAGGAAGAATCAGGAAAGTTTAAAGAAAATAAAATCTAATTTTGTCAATTAATAATAATAACCATTGTTCATGCTTCTTTTCCTTCTAATATTTATATTATACATAATTGGATATATATGTGTACATATATATCCTTTAATACTATTAGGGTTGTATACATGTATATAGGTAAACATATATACATTTCCTTTTATAAGATTAGGATTATATACATATATTTTTTCACTTCACATGTACTCTTGGCATTCATATTATTAAAAATTTCATTAAAGCATGATTTTAATGGTTGTAGTGAATTCCAGAGTATGGCTATTCCAAAATTTATGTGGTCATTTTCCTACTGCTGAACATTTATGTCTTCAGTTTTTGACTCTCTAAACTAATACTGTGATGGATAGCTTTGCATACTTCTCAATATTTTCAGGATATGGAATCACTGAAGCAAAGCTTATGAATCATTTAAATACTCTTGATATATTGCTAACTTGCTTTTGAGAAAGGTTTACTTGACATAGACTGTCGTTTCTAGGGTAGCTAACATGACAGAATAGGGAGGTGAGACATTGGACCAAAGCATCACAAAATGTGTCTGTTTAGTGTTGAGTCATTCTTTTTGGCTTTAATATGTCCCATGACTGGGCTGGTTCATCCCTAAATGGAGACAATAGCTTTCCCTGTTTATTTTGCAGAAATAATTAAAGGATTAATTTAGGGAAAAAAGATTCCATTTCAATTGTAGTAAACGTTATAGCAATATCTGACATTATAAGTTTTCATATTTTTCTTATTGGTATTTCGTTTTCTTTTTTCTTAGCAGAGCATAGACTTCACAAAACTTTAGTGTTGTAGCTGGAGTGACAGTAACACATGATGCTGAAGAGCAACTAAAATTATGAAATTGTGCTCGGATTAAAAGTTTTGCCTCCTGAAATCTTGTTTTGCAAGGCAGAGAGTCAATTGCTAATAAATAAACATGTTGGCAATAACTAATGATAAACACATGTGACACAGCAACAAAGGGAATAGAGAGATTTTCTGTGGGCTGTTTTCAATAGACTCGTATAATCTGATTCTGTATGTTTCTGATAAGTTTTGCCCAAGATGAGAACATGTATTTAGTACTATTGACATCAGACTTTTGAAACACAGCTGCAAGCATAGCATTGTTTATAATTTCAATGAAACCTAAAGTACGTTTCCTTTCTGCAAAGGAAGATGGTGAGTGACAAGGGCGGGTTGGGATTTCACTCTTTAGTTTCCCAGATTTCTCTGGGTTCGCTCAAAATTGCCAGATGAGACCTGTGTGTGTGTGTGTGTGTGTGTGTGTGTGTGTGTGTAAGGGAAACAGGAATTCCTTTCGGAAGAGTGACAATCAGTCTTAGTCGAATGCTAGTTTAGGGCAGATGTTCTTAGCAGAAATCTGTTGTAGTAGATTACAAGTGCTGTCTGGTTGCCAGAACTCAGGCTCCCCTTTTTTTCTTTTTTTTTTCTTGCCTTAATTTCAAAATGCTGATCCTGTTTCAGAAGAAAAATAATACCCAGTCTCTCAACTGCCGAGACCAGCTCGGCGACTCGAGGCGAGTGACGGGTGCCGCAAGCTTGAAGAAGACACAGACACAGACTGAAGAGAAAAGTGGGACCGGGGGGCTCAAGACCTCTCGGATCAAGAGCCCCGCTGACTCATCCCAGGCTGCTTTTATTGAGTTCGTGGGCTAACATTCTCAGGTTACACTCATAAACAGTCAAAGGCCTCACATGATTGAGGCAATTATCTTTGTTTACTTCCTGGGTCTGAGTTGAGCAGGTGTGGATTTGAGCTGGGGGTGGAGAGCAAAACAGCCCTGGGGGCAGGAGACCTCTCTCAGATATTGGGGGTCTGTGCCCCACCCGTGTTGGCCCCTCTGCGACTGTGCCTGTCTTAGGTTGTTCCTCCCTTGAGGAATCTTACCCGTCTCTGGCTAACCAGTCATCCTCTAGGGCCAAACACGGTGATATAAGGAAGGTTCTATGCACCACCCCTGTTGGCCCCTCTGCGGCTGTGCCTGTCTTAGGTTGTTCCTCCTCTGAGGAATCTTACCCGTCTTTGGCTAACCAGCCATCCTTCAGGACCAAACAGGGTGATATTAGTCTCCACGCCCCGCACCCTCAGCTCCTCCACTGCTCAAGAATCCCATCGCTCGGCCCACATCAAAAAGGTTCCCGAATGTCTTCCCACACTCAACCTCTCCCCACTTCCCTTCCTCCCACCCATCCTTTAGTGAAGAGGGAACAAACTTTATTACTCTTATCATGCCTGAACTTGCTCATTTAGGTGAACTGAGTCTTCTTTAAATCTAATAAAATTTCTTCACAACCACAGTAAATCTTGGAAATCTAATCAAAGCTATGAAAAGTAAGGGATGTCACAAAATCCTTTCAGAAAATTTATGCACTAAGACTATATATTTAGTTCTGATTTAGCAGGCATGCAAAATTTTTGTAAGAAAAGCTTTTTAAGGCCTGACTTCCCACTATCAATTTTGTTTTTATATTATTTTTGGACCTTAAAATTAAAAATATGCTGGTGTGGGTATGTGTTTCATTTTTTGATAAGTCCTTTTCTTTGAAAGAAATATTTTTATATCACATGTTTACCCTTAGAATTGAGTTACTTTGCCGTATGAATGGATAACTTCATGCATAATACACAGTTTAGCTTTTATGACTTCATGGAAAAAAATCACTAAAATTCATTTTTTGAAGCATGTATTTTTGATTTATGGAAGGATTTGATCTAAATAGTCACAGCTCCAGCAATCACATCATCTCCTTTTCTGCACAGGGTAGGAACAAGCCTCTTGAAATTATGATGCATTTTATGAAAACAAATTTGCCTTTTATTTTTGAATCATCTCATTGTTTGAAAATGTAAACTGTCATTTTATGTCCTAATATAAAAAGCTGCAAGGAAATGTTTTGCTTCCATTTTTAGCCATGAGAAAAATGATGTTATTCTCAGTAGAATAACAGTGAAGTTTTACAGAATGTCTCAGTACAGAATTCTAAGACATCACTTTTTTTCTTGCAAATCCTCTCACAAAATTGTGAACAAATTTATACTTCAACAAAAATTTATACTTGAACAAATATACTTCAGCTGTATATCTGTTCAGCCTGAAGAAATCAGTTGTCTCAGGATTCCTGAAGAAAGAAAAGTAGCAGAGTTGTCTTTATGATCGTGTGCAAAAGATTATTTACCAAAAACAAGCAAACACACTTGACAGCATTCCAGCCTTAACATTATGAAGCATTCTGAGGCATTGGACTTAATTAAATGTGGCTAAATGCTGTTTTCAGATGTCCTTAAGAGAGACAGGAGAGTCCATGGATAGTTTCAGAAATGGAAATGGGCTGTCTCTCTCTCTCAGACTTTCCACGTGTGGCTTCAACGCATGAACCAGTTGGAGGGATAATGAGAGGTAGAGCAACGCTCATGTAAGACAGTGGAGTGTCTCCTGTGACTTGTAAACCCTGACAGTCAACACAGCCACATGCTTCAAAGCAAAGCAAACTTTCTCTTCCGTGCATTTCCATTATCGTGCATCCTTTACTGTGAAAATAAATAAAATACCTTCCCAAACTTAGCTAGAAATACAGACTTTAAGCAAGGAGATACTGAAAATTATCTCCACCTGTCAGTATCCCAGGCCTTGTCTCTAATGAGGCTAAAAAAGTATGCCTCTCTGGTTTTCTGACTATGAAGTCAATGTTAAAAATACTGAAGAAAAAATTCCTTTATTATGTTATTACATAAAATATGTTAGTTTTTTTTATAATAAACATCCACAGAAAATTCTTATTCTAGTATCAGCATAAAACAAATTCAGATACACACTGGAAGTCTAATGTGCCTTGCAGAACTAGAAACCTGATATGTGTTTGATCTTTACTTGAATATGAAGGAATGGAAAAACCAGTCATCAAATAACCATCAACAAATTGCTATACCAATCACTTTCTTTTTATTTCTTTGGACAGTGAGATGATTAAAAAGGAGAAAATGCAGTGTTTAGAGTATTAGAATAGCCTCAATAGTATAAGTAAGGTTGGGGGATGCATGATAATTATATATATTTAAAACAACCCTTGGAAATTCCTTTAAATCAACCATAAGAAAGTTGTAAACAATGAAGTTCCATTAAAGGAAGAGGGGTGTTCTCGCTAGGAAGCAAGAGGGGGTGAGACCCGCTATGGTGACGACCGTCCCTCATGTGTTCTTTGGTGGAATGGCCGACTGAATGCCCCACATTTACATTATTTCTTTATTTCAAAAACAATTTTCTTCCAGCATGTGCAATTGAGTTTAAGTCAAATGTGTGTCTCATGGCAGTCCAGTGAGTTACTTCTCGTTACAGGTTTGTGTGTCCCATCAGCATAGCTGTCATTATAATCTCTGTACTCCTCCAGCTTTCACATTCAGAACCGTGCCTTTTGGAATGTAGTTTACCTTTAATTACTTCATTTTGGTTAATGTTCTCCTCTCACCTGGATTATAAATTTCTTATAGGAAAAGTCTGTGTCAGATGTTTCCACGAGGTAGTTTTCATCCAATAAATGCTGTTTTACAGGCAGATTAACCCTCAAATATTTGCTGGGGTACTATGAAGAAAGTATATCTTATTTACCTCTTAAATGCATCTTGCTTTCTTTGGGATTCTAGTATCCTATTCTTCCCTTCTCTCTCTCTTTCCTGTCACCCCACTTTTTAAATCCCATAAGTCCCAGTCTTAGAGATTCATTCACTCAGTACATATTTACTGAGTGGCTTCTAAGTGTCAGGAATTGTGTAAAGCACTGTTCAAAGGGCATAACTAATTATTTTATATCATTTCCAGTTATATATTATGTGTATACCTATATAATATAATATAACATTATGTATACAATGTTAACATTATATATAACAATATAAATTATGTTATATATTATATAACAATTATATAATATATATAAGCAATGGTCAGAAAAGTGCCCTTTTACTTCTTATTTTAGACCTGTAGTACTCATGGAAAATGAATTAAAGCTTGTGCCAGGTTCAATCCATATGTACCTAAATCCTTGTGGGAAAATCAGAGGTCATCTTTGCACACTTGCTCACTGTGTGGGTGGGTGGGGAGGAGAGGGGGGAAGTTGTGACGAGACATCCGCATCCACAAGGATGGAGAGTTGCCAAATGCTTCGCTGGGTTCCCGCAGAGGCCAAGGTGAGCAGGAAACCGGTTGCAAGAGTGACGCAGCGGAAGGCTGCTGGAGCTGCTCGACTCCCTCACTAGACACAGAGCTGAAGAATTGATGGCCAGCACCATCAGGATAGAGTTGAATGACCTCGACGGGCCCTTACAAAGTTAACGGATTCCTCCTTCCAGATTTGAAACTGCCCTTAGTGAACAGAATCCTCACCCTCCCTGATAGGCTAAGGGTAGGAAAATCTCGATCCAGGAGAAATTGAAATCAAGCCAACCAAACCTGATGTTTTCTAGTGACTAGCAGGGTATTCTACTATGAAGTATGATTTCAGACTTGAAAAGAAGGCCCAAATCCACCCCCTAAAAGTTTGCAAATGAGGAAATTTTACTATCAGCCTGGCCTATGAACTTGTATTTCCCATTTCCACTGCTTAGAGTTCCAATTTGAAATGCAAATACTTACGTGTGCATGATTTACCAGATTTGCTCTCTTTGGGACTTGGGGACCTAGGACTGAAAGGAAATGGACAGAAAGGAGGAGGGAGAGGAAGGGGAGACATGTGAGCAAATAGAGGACAGGAAGAGGAGCTGGAGAAAGTTAATGAAGACAAATTCAGACTGCTCGAGTTTAAGAAAATCTGTGTTGAGAACAACTTAATGCGAAGCTGTTGGACGTGGAAGTGTCATTTTAACCTCCCTTAGCATCTGTCAAATGTGAAATAGGTAACTTCATGATTGAGAACACTGTGATTTGAAGTTTCCTTTAAGTTAAAAATCTTGGAAGCATCGCTGTCGTAAATGGCAGAGAGTTACGCGGGAATCAAACTCTCAAGAAGGCCAGAGATACTGCCGAAAGAAACACATTTTCCACGCTGACCAATACGCTCAACCAAACAGTCATTGTGATTAGCTTGGTTTAACCCATGCGACACACACCTTTACCAAATCTTGGCCAGCAATCTTGCTACAAGTTCCATGCTTTAATTTTTGTGTTTAAAAGCCATGTAACACTATTGGCATTGATGTGTACAGAGGGTTTATTTTACTTGATTATCTCAAATCTGGTATGTCTTTTATTACTGTTGTTTTTGTTTTGGTGGCTTCACTAAGTACAATGAAAGTAGAAGGGAGATAAGTGATTGCGAGGCTATCATTTACCTTCATTCATTCGTTCACTCGTTCAGTGATTCAAGTACTTCAGTTAAGTGTGTGAGATGTCAAGAATGAGGGGCACATCTAGGCAGATTTGCACTGCAGTCTGTAGGGGACACTGCCTTTAATTAAATAATTACTAACAGGAGCATCTACAAGGGAATCTTGGCCACAGTGTGGGGATCAGATTGATTCTTACATTTCTGTGTCTGCACTCTCAGAAAATGGCAAGTTTTGCTTGGAAACCGCCCTCAACTTTTATTTCATTTTTATTTTAATTTTTAGAAAAGCACTTATTGTAAATAGGCAGAAGAACCTATCTTGATACTTAAAATAGTACTATTTATGACATGTTTTTAATAAAAGCCAGCAGCCCAACTATATCAATAACTCTGACATAATAAAACAACTTGAATTAGAAAAAACAAACAAACATTGGCGCATATCTGTTTTTCCCTTTTAGACACTCTAAATTTGCTTTTCTGTGAATATGTCAGAATGTTCTGAATGCCCTAACTACCACATTGCCACCAATAAATTGTTCTTTTTTAACACAGAATAATTATTCACCGATTCCATAAAAAATTTCCAGACCCAACTAAAAACATTTCCTGCTGAAGGAGAGGGACTCCAAAGCAGAGAGTTCTTGATATGAGAAACTGTGTTCCTTTTAAAAATAATCTGTGATAACTTTTCCCTTTCTGTGACATTCTGATGCCATTTATTCTTCCATTTCCTTTTGTTCTTTCTTGGCGCTATGTGTGACTAATGCAATTCAGATGGGCCTGTAGCCATGGAAACTATAGAAGGCAGAAAGATAAGTCTAATCACTTGCGGGTATCTTTCACATCACCCATACCTGTCAATTTCTTGGTTACTGATGTACTGAAATATACTTTATCCGAAATTTAAAATGGAAATCATTGTGATTATTTTTTTATTTTGTGAACTTCCTGCTTCATTTTTTAAGTGGAAAATAGCGGTGTTTTGTGAATTATTAATGTACCCAGGCTGCCTCAGGGTTACTAAGGGGAAGATGTATTCAGAGATAAATTCAGGTGGTGATGTCCATGAAAATGTTGAAGAACTGCACAAAACCTATCTAATAGGTATATATTTGTTGAACTACTTACTCCTGGGATACAGAGCTGTCTTGGGAATAGTTCATTCAATAAACACGCTAAATTAAAGCACTTGGGAAAGCCATTCATGAGCAGGAGGTCATTATCTTTAATGTCATTTGATAAGACATTTACTAACAAGCAGTCACTTTGAAAAACTGTTGTTTTAGCTTTCATGGAAACCAAAGGTGTATGTTATCAGATAGGAACTATTCTGTTCTTATTCCATTTTAATTAGTTTCTCCTCCCATTTTGGCTGATTACTTTTGTCTCTTTTGTAAATGAACGTTTAGTTCATCTCCATTGAAAATTGATTTGGTTTTCTTTCCTATTCTTTTATTCTTTAGTTTACAGTTTCATTCATTTGCTTTGATTTCTAGTTCATAGAGTCACAGAATACTGGAATTGGAAGGGTTTCACCAAGGACCCAATTCAACACATATATTGTACAGCAGAGACAGAGCTCCAACCTCAAATGCAACGGCCTCCTCCACACCTCCTCTTTGATCACAGGCAAGTCACACATAATCTGTCCCAGAATGAACTCTTGCATTCCCCAAACCTGCTCCTCCCACAGAGTTTCCAGTCAAAGAAATGTCATGAGCATGTACTCAATTGCTGAGTCCAAAAATCCTGAGGCCATTCGTGATTCTTGCTTTTCCCTCTCAGCCTCACAACCCATCTATCAGCTAGTCTAAATTCACATCTCAGCTCCAAACATGGATGCCATCCTTAAGGATACCATCCCCGACTCCCATCCCCCAAGCCACTCTCTCTTCACTAGGACCTGTCTTTCTCTGGGCAACTCTTCACCATGTGAAATTGCACTGTTTATCAATTGGCTAAATCAATGTCATTACACTGTAATGTAAACTCCTTGGGGGCAGGGACGGTACATACTTGTTCATCACTGTATCTCTACCTGCAGAACTGCTGAGGTACAGAATATGCTTAATAAATTATAACTGAAGGATTGAATGATTGCATTAGCTGAGTCACTGAGCAGCTGTTTTATATGATTATTTAGTAGTGAAGCTGGAAAGAGAACCTCACAATTCTTTTCTTTCTAATGCTTTCCTCACTCTAACAAGCTGCCTCTCATCCTCTCATTCTGCTCTTACCCCTTTAATATTTTGTTTACAGTTGAACTCTTTGCTTTCAAATATAAAGCGTAATCATGCATTTACACAGTTAATTTTGTGGCGTTTCACGGATTGCTTGTTCTTTCTGAATGCTGTCCTATCTTCACAAGATCTAGTGATATCGTGTTTTCCTGTTCATTTCAAGCCTAGTTACATCCCTTTTCTCTAAAGGGGAACAATTATTTCTGATATTGCAAACCAGTGTCTTTAGTTCTATATGCAGTCCACTGATATATTTTTGGATGGAACAGTTAAGATATTGCAAACCAGGGCTGTGTATTTTTTAGGCTTGCAATCCTCTTCCGAGTTCATTCAAGTTATTGGTAGAATTCAGTTCCTTGTATTATGAGACTGAAGTCCCTGCTTTCTTGCTAGCTATTGTGTAGGAACTGCTTTCAGCTCTCAGGGGCCAATCATTTCCATAGTCAGTTCACAACTTAGCTGTTGTGGAACATCCACCACAAGCCACCAGGACATCGGCCTGACTTCTTCCTCTGCAACCAGCCAGGGCAAATAACCTCTTTTTAAAAGAGTTCAACTGATGAGGCCAGGCCCGCCTTAGACACTTTCGCTCTTGCTCTACAACATAACAATCATGGAAGCCATATCACATTATATTCATAGGTTCTGCCCACACTCAGGACAATTATATACAACATGCCCACCAGGGGTGAGACTCTTAGGGACCATCTTAAAATTCTACCTAAGACTTTATAATTTCTAGTAAGAATCAGAAGTACTACGGGTACACAGAGAAGTAAATAAGTCAATAGAAACAAAATCCAAGCACTGATTACAATCAAAGCCTTTTCAGACTGGGATGTTTCCCTTTTGCTCAGCATCTCCACTAAATGTGTCTCATGAGATGCTACCTGATTTAACAAAAACATTTCATGCACCCATTAGTTTGGAAAATTTGTAAACTGGTGTTGATTCTTAACTGCATGACATTTCAGAGCCTTTCATAAGCCTGCAGAATCTTTAATAAGAAGCATTTCCTGGCTTCCTAGGTGGCGCAGTGGTTAAGAATCCACCTGCCAATGCAGGAGACACGGGTTCAATCCCTGCTCCAGGAAGATCCCACATGCCGCGGAGCAGCTAAGCCCGTGTGCTACAACTATTGAGCCTGTGCTTTAGAGCCTGTGAGCCACAACTATTGAGCCCATGTGCTGCAACTACTGAAGCCCACACACCTAGAGCCCGTGCTCTGCAACAAGAGAAGCCACGGCAGTGAGGAGCCCGCGCACCACAACGAAGAGTAGCCCCCACTCCCTGCAACTGAAGAAAGCCTGTGCACAGCAAAAAAGACTCAACACAGACAATAAAATAAATAAATAATTTAAAAAATAGTTATAAAAAAGTTATAAAAAGTTATAAAAAATAAGAAGCATTTCCTAAACTTATAAGACCAAGGAACATATTTTCATGCCAGAGTGTTGGCTGATTATTTGGTTGGCCTACTACACAGCTATGCTGGTTGTTTGCTGCCAGGATTCTTCCTGATTAATCAAGTTTCCTTTCTAATTGGGGGTGCCTGTTGGGCACCTAAGTATTTTTAATACCACTTCTGCTCCAGAGCTGTAGTTCTCAACTCTGTCTTCAAATTAGAATCAGCTAGAGAGCTTGTAGAAATGACTGATGCCTGGGTCCTAACTTCAGAAACTGGAATATAGCTCTCTCACATATGCATAAGCTGAGGCCAATATTCTAGGAATATGTTATTTTGTTTTGTTTTGGCTGTACCACATGGCATGTGGGATCTAAGTTCTCCAACTAGGGGTCCAACCCAGCCCCCCTGCTTTCAAAGCATGGAGTCTTGAGCCCTGTAATGCCAGGGAAGTCCCAAGGAATATGTTTTAATGCTTCAAGTATTTAAGAATAATAGTCATACCTATGCTTGTTGAGGATATTCTATATATTAGGTGTTATTCTACATGATTTGAATCAATGGTATTTTATTTAATCTTCACCAAAATCATATGAGGTCAAGATCATTACATTGATTTTACAGAAAAGAAAATTTAAGATTCGAGGAGTTGTTACTTGTCCAAGGTCTCGTGGGGTGGAAACAGGATTTGAAACTAGTTCTTCCTGTCTCCAAAACCCATGCATCTATTTAATCATTCTGCTACATTTCTTAGTAAACTGGGCTTTTATGAAAAAAACATAACGTAAAATGTGCAACAATTTCAAAAGAACTCCTCTCTCTCTGGACCTGTGGTTACATGATGACAGGAAAAGAAAAGCACCCTGCTAGAATTTGGCATTGCCTCTCACTGAAGCAGGAAATCCCAGTCTTGCTGAATTGAGAGCATGGAGCTACCACAGGATAAAGAGAACAGATGGAAGTCAGGCCAGGAGCTGAGCTTACGCAGTATACATTTCCAGCGGGTTCAAGCCAGCTTCCTTCTACCACCGTGTTGAGTGAGTACGCAGTCGCTTTCTAGGCAAATTATATAATGTGTCTCCTGCCAGGAAGAGCCAGCTATTCCATTGTCTGCAAAAGGAGCATCTTTTAATTTCTGTCTACTCTGTCTCAGCATGGCATGTGCTGATGGAGATTTGGGGTATAACTGTTGGGCACCAAGACACGGTAACATAAAAGGCATCAAGGATAAATTTATTTCATGTTTATTGCATTTTTTTCACGTTCCTTTTAAGTGACTTAGTAACTGAACACATCACCAGTTTCGGCAAGCCAAGGCTAAGATGTTAGATTAATATTTACGTTTTGAAAGTGTCTTTCTTTCAGACATCCTTTGGTATGTCACACACATCCTGTCTCATCAACACATACTGTCTCTAGAAGGTGGAGACTCCTGAGGCCTCCTAATAGGTAATGACAATAAAATCACAAACAGTATTGCAGGATGATGGACTGAGAAGAAGCAGCCCTGAACTCCATTCCCACTGTTTGCAGTAATTCACTGTGGTCCCTTGAGCAAATATGTAGAATAGAATTACAATTGTCTTCTACTTTGTAGCAGTCTGGTGAACAAAATGAACTGAAGGTGATCTTGGCTAACCTAAAAAAAGCAGGTGTTGGTGATCCAGTTAGAATCAACAGACATTTTGTTGAACATCAGGACACTGTGAGGTTAGTAAAATTATATAAGAACCAATCTCCATTCTCACAAAGCCCAGATCTAGGTAAAGCAAGCTAAATAAGTGGAATATCTGGGAGAATCGTTTAAACTCTATTATGAAAAAATGCAGATAGAAAGTGCATTGGGGAGGTAGTGTAGTTGATATCAGAGCTTTAAATCCTAAACCCAACATTTACTTGAATGAGTAAATAGTAAATGACTTGACTCAGGTGAGCCTCAAGTGTTATCAATCAATGGGCCACAATAATGTCAATCTTCAGGAATGCAGTAAAGATAAAGTAAAAAGTAAGCTAATAAGTGTGAAAAAGGTACTCTGGAAAGTGGAAAGCTCTTTTTTTTATTTTTTTAAATTTATTGATTGATTGATTGTGTTGGGTCTTTTTTGCTGTGCGTGGGCTTTCTTTAGTTGTGGTGAGTGGGGACTACTCTTCATTGTGGTGCGCAGGCTCCTCACTGCCGTGGCTTCTCTTGTTGCAGAGCACGGGCTCTAGGCGCGTGGCTTCAGTAGTTGCAGCACGTGGGCTCAATAATTGTGGCTCATGGGCTCAATTGCTGTGGCTCGATAGTTGTGGCACACAGGCTTAGTTGCTCTGCAGTATGTGGGATCTTCCTGGAGCAGGGATCAAACCCGTGTCCCCTGCATTGGCAGGCGGATTCTTAACCACCACGCCACCTAGGAAGCCCTGGAAAGCTCTTTATAAATGCTGGTTGTTGCTACAATCTTTGATCCTTGAACTTAGAAATGAGGGATTCAGGAAGCCTTCAGTGAAGGCATATTGGAAAGACAGATGTCTTAATACCCCACTGATTATTGTTTGTTGTTTACCTGAAATTCAAGTGTAACTAGGTGTTCTGTGTTTTATCTGGCAACGCTACCTGGAACTTACTTGGGGCCCAGCATCTGGGGAGTTACCCAGGCTGTGTGAGCCAGGCTGGGTGCATTGGGGGTTATTTTGTTCTTACTCTCCCACCTCATTGCACTCCATACCCCAGCATCAGGCCAGTTTCTTTTTTAACAGCCTGTATTGCTGACTCATGCTGGGCTTGCAATCACAGGGTCAATGAGTAGGCAAGAATGTACTTTGTCACTCACTCAGAGAGAGCTGCAAATGCCCTTGGAAAGGAGCCTGCACAGCTACCTGGGTCACATTCCAAAGGAATTAGCACAGCTCTGGGTGAGTTCCATCTGAACTTGGGAAAGTCCCTCTGAAGAAATCCGGCACTTTAAACCCAGGGTAAACTAGCTGTTATCTGGATTATTTATAAGCAAATTTTGTTACTCCCTGAAGCTTGTGACTTTGTTTTGCTTTATATGTATTTTTATTCTCTGAATAAAAGTATCAGCCACATCCGAAGGTTGGTGTTTTTGTGTGTGTGATTTTTGTTTCAGTTATGTTTGATTTTACTCTCCAGGTTATAGTGTCAGTAACCTCTGGATTTGGGGGAAGACGATCAGAAGCAGTGAAGACCCCATCTCCTTATATTGGAGCGGAGGGGCTTGGGTCCAGGCAGCCATCTGTGGGAGGAGTCCCAGGGGGACCAGATTTTAGAGTGGCCTGTTTTGGGCAATTATGTTGCTTTTATTTAACTCAATTGTTACAGAGCAATAAAAACAACCACAAAGTTTCTAAAGATGCTTTTATGTGGGCTGTAATTGTGAGAAAATGACAATTGTCCCCATGAAGAGTTTCGTTATATTTTTAAATTTGAGGCAGCATTCAGTGAGGTCCTGATGGGGAACAAGGATGAAAGGCCCCCACACTTCACAAAGTCAACCCTAGATGCCCCCGCTAAGAGGAAATAACGTAACTAAAAGTAACTACAGTATGTTGCCTAGTTGTTCCCAACAAGCAGCATTCCAAATGGCCTGACCTACAACACCACTTCTCCAAATATTTGCTGCAAATACCATTAGGAAAGTTCACAATAAGGGAACAATGTCTGGAAAAAACTATTTGACACTGCAAACATCACTTCTTTCAAAACTCTGGGAAGTTTCGGGAGATACTGTGTGCTGAGAGAGTTTTATTTGTTGAGCCCTGTTACAATGTACTCAGAATTAAGCGCTTTCTGCCAGACATCTTCCATGGCTGGAAAAACCTCTCTTACAAACGATCAGGGTATGTGCCTGCTCTTTCAAGAATAGAAGTCTGAGTGATTTATGCTGCTTGCAACCTTGACCATGAGAGCAGTTAGAGAGCAACTCAGTCTGGAAAATGGCTCACATCAAAACCCATAAAGGTCAAGAACATTGTTAATAACATAAGCTTGTGCCATGTTCATTTCAGGTCTCTCAGCCTTAGGACTTTAGGGGCAGGACAGGGTGATGATTTAAACACTGGAAATACAGATTTTACTAATATTGCACAGCACTATAGCTTACAAGCAATTACGAACATGGGTTTACACAGTTCAGGTGGTAGCCTAGTTTTAAGTTGATTAATCTTATGTGCTAGACTGAAGTCAGAAAAGCTTTTATTTTCCAGATTCCTTTTAGATTGGTTTTGTGCACATGTAAGTGCAATCACAGGCGCGCGCTCACACACAAACACACACACACCCACCCCTACCTCTTTTCTGAAAACAAAGTACTTATCAACAAAGGAAACTTTGAAAATGGAAACATGTCTCCAGGGTTCTCCATTACTCTTTTGTTCTAACTATGTTCCCTTAATACTTCATTAAAAATAGGAACATTTAGGTCTAACAATAATAATGTAGCTTTATCACTGGAAAAAAGTAGGAATCATAGTTAGTCATACCAAAGAGGGGGTAGCCTCCCTGCCTCAGTAAACATAGAACTAAGTACATTCTCAAGTGTTCTTTCTCTGGAAACCCTAGAAAATTATATGCTTTCTCATGCCTGCTATAAAGGGGTTCTCAAGCTTCTGACCTAAAGCTTGTTCCCTGGCAGGGAAGCTGGTAAATACAGAAATAATTACAACACAAGTCTGAGTGGAAGGTATGGGGCCAGCTGACCCATGACTAAGAGGATGCATAGTCCGTGAGACAAGTAGGGGCTCAGGAAAATGTTTTGTTTTAATTAAAGAATTCAGAACTGAAAAATGAATATCACCCAAATCATGGATGTGTAATGATGAGTCCATCTCAGATTATAATTTTCTTTATATCAATGCAGTTATGAAGTATCATATTTTTTTATGGAGAAAAGAGGCTCACGAGGCAAAAGTGCTGAGGGCGCACGGAAGCCATCAGCAGATGCGGGAAGTCTCCTCAGGTTAGGAATTGGTCAAGCCCTGTGGAGGCTCAGAAGAAGCAGGCAATTTATGTCTGGGGAGAAGCAGGAAAGTCTCAGTAAAGGAGGTGACAAGTGAACCAGGCTGTGACGCAGGGATAGACCCTTCCTTGGGGTGACACAGGAAAGACATTCCTGGCAGAAGAAACATATAAACAGAGACTTGAAAATATAGCATGGTCTAATAGTTTCTTAGAAAACAGAGTCGCTTCTTTTAATTTTCTTTGAGCACAGAATATAGAGGACATTATAAAATGGTGTGTGTGAATTGGTTGGTTTGCTTAGGAGGATGTTTGAATTTCTTCTACCTTATTCAGTTCTATTCTTTTTTTTTTTGGGGGGGGGGTACACCAAGTTCAATCATCTGTTTTTATACACATATCCCCGTATTCCCTCCCTCCCTCGAGTCCCCCCCCACCCTCCCTCGAGTCCCCCCCACCCTCCCCGTCCCAGTCCTCTAAGGCATCTTCCATCCTCGAGTTGAACTCCCTTAATGCAAAAGTATTAAATCAGGTCTTTGAAAAAATTTCAAACATATTAAACAGGCACCTCCTTTGAAATGGGTGACGAAAGATGCAAAACAAATCAACATGATAGGAAAAAGCCTAGCCCTTTCCTTGCCCCACCCCATCTTTTGTCTGCACCTTCTGTTTACTTGATTTTCACAGGACTCAGGTTTTTGATATGACCTCACATTTTTTAATAGAACTAAAACAAAATATAAGAATAATTTTAAAAAAGATGACTGACAAGAAATGAATTATGGGACTTTCCACCTTAAATCAGAAGTTGATGCTCCTTCAGAGCTTGTTTAAATACTTCACTCTGTTTTACAAAAAACTTGGACTGGGCATTTAGCCAAAAATGTATTCCCCTTTGTCATTTGAATGAGGTACATCTTAGTGGAAATTTATCGTGGATGTTTTAGGCTTATTAACTATTTCCCCCCAGCTATATCTATTGCCTATATGAGATGCCAGGTAATCTTGACAAATGGGAAACAAAGTACCTTTTTTTTTTTTTAGAACTGAGATACCTACACGCCTCAACAGAGAAGTCTTTAATAAGCTGGACTCCGAGGAACTTAACCTCTCTTTGTCCACCCCCCACTCAAATCATATATTCAGCTGGACACCTGTGGGGTGGGTACACTGCAGAGAGATACGCCACAGTGGCCAGTGTTTCTCCTACAGACAAACAGATTCAATTTAATGTTCCAGTTTCTGGCCTGTTCTTGGGAAGGAGCAAAGAGGCTGGAGGGAGAGGGGCAGAGATGTTTTCTAGAGGTCAAATGTCAGAACCATAGCTTATTGTGAGAGTTCTCTGAGCCAAGTACTATGCTATGAATTTTACATACATTTCATGTAAATTCTCACTACAAACCTGTAGGGTAAATATTATTGTCTCCTTTTTTTTGGTGGAAGAATGAAAGTATTTGAATTGTTGCCAAATTGTACAGAAAACCCACGCTACAGAAGTTCAGAAGATAGGACAAAGTCACTGGAATACGGTTGCCCAGGATGGTCTCAGGGTAGAGCTTGATGTGTATTTGAAATATTTGGACTAGAGAGATTGCAGAAGGAGTATTTCAAACGATGAGTTAGAGATCAAAGGGAATTTTGGGGCTCTCGCGATCGAGGATTTGGGTTTCTATATGGGAAAAAATGGAAGAGAAGGCTAGTTTCAAGACACATTAAGAGCATGACTTAGGTCAGGTTTCTGGAAGCAAAATCTGAAGCTGGGATTCAGGTCCACAGGTGTGCTCTCAAGAGGAAGGGAGCAGGGCAGGAGGATTCATCAGGGGAAAGCACCCATCACACTTGTGGCCTCAGCTGGAGGCTGGCTGTAGATAGACACTCCCACAGGGAGCTTGGAGCCAAGGAGCAGCGTGGCCTTGGCTCCGCCTTGAAACAGATGGCAGCAGCCTTCCCTGTACTCCTATGGTTGTGGGCTGCCTGAGGAATGGGGAGCTCACTTCTGGGGCTCACGTTGGTCTGAAAGCCATTCTCCAGAGAAGGGGTACCTGCCAACAATCAGCAGACAGCAGGTACTCCGTAGCTGAGGACGGGTACACAGCCTTTTCAATGGGGTTGGGTGGGACCCCAACGATGTTCACTCTGGAGGGACTCAAATGTCATGCTGAGGAGTTTGGGGTTTTCCTCACTGAGCACTAGGAGACTATTAAGAGAGGCCAAGGAGGGATTTGCAGGTCACAGAACCATTCTGGCATGAGTAATATGGAGTGTTAGGAAGAATGCATCAGAAGGATGAGTGAATAAAAGGACAAAGGCCCTTTCATAGACAACAGTGATAATAATATCTAATATCTATTGGTGATCTAGTGCTTTATGTGTATTATCTCAGCTCTCAAAATACTCTCCCAAGTCTTACTTTATTGCAGATGGGGGAAATGAGGTTCAGAAAGCTTAAGTCACCTGCTCGAGTGCCAAGGCTGGTAAGTGGTGGCGCAAGAGTAATCACTGCTTTGCATGGCTT
This sequence comes from Hippopotamus amphibius kiboko, assembly GCF_030028045.1. Taxonomy (NCBI): domain Eukaryota; kingdom Metazoa; phylum Chordata; class Mammalia; order Artiodactyla; family Hippopotamidae; genus Hippopotamus; species Hippopotamus amphibius. Next base: position 230,843,751 of record NC_080186.1, read on the forward strand.
GCTGGTAGGTAGAACTCAGCAACTGGGTGTGGGGAGGGAGGCCATTTATGCTAGCTTCCTAGGGTCACTATAACCCATTACCACAAATTTGGCGTCCTAAAATAGCAGAACTGTATTCTCTAATAGTTTTAGAGGCCAGAAATCAGAAATCAGTGTAACTTGGCTGAATCAAAGTGTCAACAGGTAGCCGTTTTCAGCCTACCATACTGTGGAAAAAAGTCAAAGGTTTTGAAGTCCTGTGACCAGGAGAAGAGTGGCATTAATGAAAAAAAAGAGGACAAGTAAGTGATTGGATTAGAGACGGAAGTGAATTAGAGGCAATTGGTTCGGGCTCTACTGGGTCTGAAGTGTTGGCAGGACATCCAAGTGGAAAAATCCAGAAGGGAATCAGAAGTCTGTGACTGGTGCTGGGAGAGCAGAGATGTAGATTCAGCATTGTGAGTAGGAAGGGATGGGTGAGGCTGAGAAAGTCACTGTTACCACCCAGAACACTGCCTAAAGCACAAGGACTGGCCTCTCCTTTCTGTACAGTGTGCCCTGCCTGCCTGCTTTTCCTCTTATCTAGGTGCAAGACAGCACTTACTCAGGGCTACACTTCAGGTGTTCCTATCGTTCCTGCAATCTCTTCTTTCACTTGATTTACAACTTCTGCTATTCACAGCACGAACCCATGGCTCCTCTTTCTTTCAGATCCCAATCTAATTCAGCCTTGGCCCCTTCCCCTTTCACTGTGCACCCACCTCTGTCACGTCCAATCTTTCACTTGTCTTTCCTCTTCTTCTTTGCATAATGACTATGTAATTATAGGCTTTATTTTCCTTGTCTGGTTGCCTTGATAGGAAATGCTGTCTTATCATTTATGCTGTAGAGTTCTCCCCACACTTCCTGTATCAAAACTATAATATAGGTTCATCCACTTCTCACACATCCTTGTTCTTGGAGACCACTTAAATACAGCTATCACCCCAAAGTTCTTCATCTGAGATCTATGAGGACTATTTGTAGCCTTATCACTCTTCATTTCCAAAACTCTCTTCTGCTGTGTATGTCTTTCCAGGGTCTGCCTCCAGCTTCCTGCAGGACTTTACTAGAGAAATTCTGCTTGTCCATTCCATCCCAGGGACATTCCTTTTCAACTTGACTACTTTGCTGCTTTATTCCTTTCAAAGCATTTCTCATCTGTTACCTCTCCACTCTCCATTCGTGCCAGTACAGATTCCAGTCTTTCAAGTGCTGTATCTTGCCTACTAAAAACATTTGATTGTACTTGGATCTCTACTCAGAACATCATGATTTGAATTATGTTCCTTCAATGGTCCAGGTTCTGTGCTCAGTACTATGGGATATGAGATGAATATGACACAGTCCTTGTGTTTAGCAAGTTCACAGTCAAGTAGACAAGAAAAGTACACAAGTTACTATCATGTACGTAGAATATGTTTCAATGAAAAAAGAGGGCTAAATGGTGAGAAATTTCAGAGGATAAAGAAATTAATGAAGGAGAGATCCAGGAAGGCTCAAAGGAGAAGTGGCCTTTGAGTTAGGTAGGATACAATCAAGGAGAAGGTGGGAAAAGGTATTCCAAACTGAGGAAGTATCATAAGGAAAGGCAAGGATCGTGCAGGACTTGGGTATTTTAGTTTTGCTGGAATCCATGTGCTCAGGCTGCCATCACAAATGACCACAGACTGGGTGTCTCACAACAGAAGTTCATTTTCCCACCATTCTGGAGGCTGGGAAGTCCAAGGTCAAGATGCCAGTGGATTCAGTTCCTGACGAGGGCCCTCCTCCTGGCTTGTCCATGGCTGCCATCTTGTCATATCTTCACATGGCAGAGAGAGGGGGATCTCTCTCTTTCTCTTTTTGGAAAGTCACTAATTCCTTCACAAGGGCCCCACCCTAATGACCTTATCTAACACTGATTACCTCCCAAAGACCTCATCACCAAATACCATCACACTGGTAATTAGGGCTTCAATACACAAATTTTGTCGGGGACCCAATTCATTTCATAGCACCATGGTACAAAAAAGGAAGTAAACTGGAGCACTAGAAGAGAGAGGTTGGGGATACAGTGTAGAAAGTATTGCAGTTAAGGCCAAAGAATTTTTATCTTACTTGATAAGAAACATGGAATCATTAAGGCTTTTGGAGCAGAGAAGTGCCATTATTCAGTCCACAATTAATCCAGTAAGCATTTATCATGTGCCTGCTATGTTTAAGGTACTAGCCCTAGTATGGTGGCTGCAACTTTATAATACGATTTTAAATTTAATGAGCTCAATTTCAGTGGAAAGACACTACGTATCATTAATATGTGAGTATAAATTATTAATGATAGAGTTATTGATGAAGTATAGTTTTAGCCTAAGGAAGTCAACAGTGCTGAAAAAGTAAGGCTCTCCTTCAGAGCTGTGTTTGGGGCATTAATGTAGCAACTGCTGTTAGGAAGTTTTGGAGGGGGTCAAAGAATGGAGGCAGAGAGTTAAGTTTGACTTTCACTAAGCAGTAATCTAGGTGGGAAGTAATTGAGACCTGAAATAGACCTGAAATAGCTCTTGTAAATGGCTGTGAGAAACACTGAAGAGAGGCATGATGTGGCAACACCCAAATTGAAGTGAGGGGGGAAAACTGATGGAGTTTATAAGATTATTCTGAGGTTTTCCTTCTTGCTGCCTAGTTAAAGATTAGTGTCACTAATGGAAAGGAGAAAGTTGAAAGCTTGTATTTAGTTTACAAATTGAACTGAGATTTGAACTTGACTGTATAGTGGCACAGGATTTCTGGACATGGGTGCTGAAGTGTAGCACTGGAGCTTAGGATAGTAATCAAGACTAGACACGCAGATTCAGGAGGCATCAGCAGGAAAGGATTGCTTAAGCCACGGGAGAAGATGTGATCATGAATTGAGAACAGGAATCAAGGGCAGAGCTCGGAAAACACCTGCACTTATTGACCTGGAAGAGAAGCCAGAGAGAAATTAGGTAAAAGGCAGCCAGAGAGATAAGAGTAGAACCTAGAGAGTATGTCACAGAGAGGGGAGTTTATATATGGAAGGTGATCAAAGGAGAAAGATTGAGATCAAAGTGGTTGAAGACGGAGCATAGATCGCTGCCACTGCTTACTTTGTGTTTATGGGTTACCTTTGAAACAATAGTTCCAGCAAGTTGTGATAGGCTGTATTTGGAGGAATTTCTAAGTGCCAAAAGCTGGAGGAATAAGTCCATCTTCAACATTTTGATAACAGGAAGGGACAGGTGGAAAAAGATCAAAGTTTGATTTATCTGAGAAGAAGAAGAATAAACAATTGGGTACTTAGAATGTAGCAGACTTTCTTATACGTGTGTTATATGAATTTACTCATTTAAGTCTCATAATTCTAGGGGGTAGATTATTTTTGTTACCTCCATATGACTTATCATACAACTGAGAATCAGGGAGGTCAAGTAACTTGCCCAGGACAGCATAGCTAGTGACTGACAGAGCTGGGGCTCAAGTTCATGTAAGACGGACTCCAAAATTCTGGGTCAGGAGAAAGAACTTTACTCCTGTGCAAACTGTCTAGTATGTCTGCAGATTTAAGGAAGAAGAGAGAAAAGGACTGAAAAAGACAAAGCAGAGAAGATGGTCTCAGAGATGGTCAGCTACTTCCAAGCTGTCTTTGTAACACAGACTTGGGACTCCCCTGCTCCTCTGACCCCCTGCATGTCTGCCATGCCATCTTCCAGTCTGGTATCACTGCAACTTTCTTGTTTTTCAATTCCCACTTTCCATTGTTTTCATTGTTTTTTTTTTTTTTTTTTTTTTTGGTGGGGGGGTTTGGTTTTTTTTTTTTGAGAAATAGGCAAAACATGCAGCCTCCATCCACTGCATAGTTAGTATTAGCTATTTCCCCTCTATTTCCTAGAAATCTTTCTTGTCATCTCTGTGGGTTACTTCATCAACTCCCCACAATAGCACTGGAAAATTTTGTTTTCCAAAAAGCAACATTTATACTCTCTACCTCATCTAATAAACACCACATACCACTATCGGATCAACTTTCCTAGAGAATAATACCAACACCCTCTTTGGAAACCTGAAACGTTTCCCCTTTGCCTGTGAGATTTCTGTTCAAATTCCTCAACATGTTATTCAAAGCCCTCTTAAGTTTGACCTACATATTTTTATTCCTTCTATTTACTACTCCCCCTACATAAACCATCCAGAATACTCATTATTTCTGGAAGTCTGGCTGTGTTTTCTTCTTTGGGTCTTTGATCTTTCCATTCCCTTATTCTCCTCGGCCCATTCTGTTCTCTCATTTTCGTTCATTGAAATGCTAACCACCCTTCCACACCAAAGGCAAAGTCAACTTTCTCTTTGAGACACTTGCTTACCTCAATAAGGAACTACCACTTTCTCTTCTGAACTCAAAATCTACTAGGCAAAACACAGATCTTATTGCCATTGAACTTCCATACCCTTGCCTTTACACTTACTTGGAATAATAAGCTTGCTTCAAAGGGTCACAGGAGAAAGTGACATGGGGTAACTTATCCAAATGCCCTTACCATTTATATATTCCAAAGTACTTTGGGAGTATGCTGTAGGCCTAATTTATTCTTCAATTCCCAATAGAATTGACCACAGCGACTTAGCCAACTCAATACTGACTTATTGAATCAAAGAATGAATGAATGATGCTTTTAGGTGTAGAGTCATGATGACCAAAATAACATGGTTATTACAATGGAGGCTGATTCTGTTTTGGAGTGTGGAGGAATTCCCCCCAACCAACCACCTAAACTGTGTAACACTTTCTACCGTAATGCATGGTAAGGATTTTCTATGAATTCTGCCAATTGCTCGTAGATAAGAAGTACCAAGTTATAAAGAAGTACCAAGTTATATAAGCATTTATATGATATTAAGACATAAGCCACTTGACTTATGATTCTGTTAAGAAAAAAACTAAAGAAAATTTGAACCCCAGACTCATGAAATGTCATAATGTCCTTTCATGTCAAGGCTTGTAAATTTTATAAATTCAGAAATAGTCCTATTTGACTCATAATTTTATGAACTGTAACATATTAAAAATGAATCTGAATAAAAATACAATAGTTCTGTTTTAATTTTTATCTCCCAAGGACTTTTTTTCCCCAAAGTGGATAATGTTGGTGCCTTACACAAATTAAATTGGACTTTGCTAATTTCATTCTACAAAAGTGTGCCAAATGATTTAATTTTGAACCAAAATTATTGCATAATTACATTCAGTGTTCAAAGTGCATATGGGTGAGTTATATAAATTCCATGATGGTTAATTTATTTCCATCATATTATTTTTTCCATGGTCTCTTTAGAGGAAATTAATCCAGATCATTACACTAATTACAATCAAACATCAATTAACTGGAACCTAAAATTGGATGATATTTGATGCAATCAGCTTTATGAGAAAGAAGCAAATACTAAGAAAATAGGCTAGGAATAATTTATCCTCCCTGGCCATGCAAATTCCATGGTGTGTCTTGGGTCCTATACCAGTTCATTCTTTATTGCTGTAGTTATTTCATCTTCAATTTTGTTTTTTTTTAATAACAAATATTTACCAAAGGCACACTAGGCCATGTACTGTATATCCATGTTGAAAAATCAGTATTTGTAATAAATATTCTCAAATACTGCAAGGACCTGAAATAAACATTAAATTCTATTCAGTGTACCATACTTACGAAGGTGAGAATATGGATTGCAGCAACTGTTAGAATGGGTGCAGAGTGCACCTGACTAATGGCCCCAGCGGCTGCCCCTCTGCATCCACCACGTTCCCACAGGCCACTCCCAGCCAATGACAGAGCATGGCCGGAGTACCAGCGCAAGACCGTGCCTGTGAACTTAGGGCTCCCTAAGGGTCTCTCTGTAGAATGATGCACTTCCAACATACTCTTCCTTCTCTCTCTCTTATCCAGGTCAGACTTTCATTGCAGTTTGAGGGCTCTTCTGCATTCTCTGGTCCCTCCCTTCTATCCTCCACAGGCTTTTCCATAAATCTCTTGCACATCTCTACCAACTTGGTATCCAAATCACTGGAAACTTGAAATAACACACTGACTGACATGTGCTGAGGCTCTCAAAGCCTTGCTACCTCAAGTGCAACAGGACTTCAACTTCCGAGACTTACTGAATTAGAATCTGCATTTTAGCAATATCCTAGGTAATTCCTATGCACAATTAAGTTTGAGCAGCATTGCTCTAAAATAATGGGCCAGTTCAAACAATTTGACCATGCAGATGGATTTCCTTATCTTTATAATATCAACGTTCCGTGGGGATATATATAACCAGAACATGTATATCATCTGCTTTGATTGATATTGTTCATAGAGAATTTGAATAATGGCAGAAAGACCACACTACATTTTCTTGTTTGAGAATCCAACTCTCAGTTCTACAAGGCCAGCTATGCAGCTTCACTCTATTAATTTGCTCTTGGTTTTATTTGCAGATTCACCAGCTAGATAATGATCACCGCCAGTTCACCCTCCATCATGTTACTTCTGTTCACCAATGTGATACTTCTGAGATTTCTCTGTTTTCCATGCATTCAGTCTAAACTATGAGAAAGTCTATTGATTGCCTACATTAATACCTACTCCCCCTCTTACTTAAGGACAAAATCCAAAATTTTGCTTCTCACATTGCCATCAACTTAAAAAAAAAAAAAACCCACAAACAAGAACACAAACAAAAAATATATTTTGCAATTGTCCTGACTGCTAGTGTGGGAGGTAAGTGGACGTGCTGTATGGGATTTCCAGGAAGTGTTCTTAAAAGGGAGGGGCAAACCCTACTTCTCATCTTCCTTCTTCCTGCTCTCTGGAATGAAGATATGATAGTTAACTTTCCAAAAGCCATCTTAAACTATGAGGCAACGCATCAAAAGGAGCAAAATAGGAGGAATCCCT